>NW_027528880.1:970500-985607 GCF_008692635.1 Crocuta crocuta
TTCCACACAGCAGACAGCAGACAGTGGACTAAGAGTAGAGGTGCGGACAAGGAGCCCACGGTGCAGAGGGCGTTTCCCGTCCGCCCGAAACCAGGCCTGTGGTGGGAAGGGGGAGCCGTGGGCCTCCGGCTTTCCGGCGCGTCTGCTGTGTCAGGGCCCCAGGGAGCCCTGCACACAGGACGGAGCTGCCTCCCGAGGCGAGGCGGCCGGTGAGGAGTGGCCGCCCGTGGTGCGTAGTAGAGGTGCTAGACTGGCGAGCCCCGGAGGGAAGGCTCACCGGAGAGCGATGAGGACCCCGCGAACCACCAGCGCCCTTCCTGGCCCCAGAGCCCCTGGCCGGCCCCCCCTCCTGCGTGGAGCAGGGCGTCGTTTGGCTTGGGGACAAAAGCATCTATGCCGCCAGCACGGTCACCGGTCGTCGTTTGGAATCAGAGGGGGCCTGGGGCTCCACTGCAAGGGGCCGCAGAGGCCGAGCTGCCAATCAGAATTGGGGCCTGGGGGGCCGGGGCGGGGCGCCAGCCTGGCCCTCGCTCATCTAGAACCTCTAATAAGCAGAGTGTTTGGAGCGGGAGAGGAGGTGGAGTAGAGCCGTGCAGCAATGGTCGGTCCGTGCGACACGCCCCGCGGTACCTAGAGTGTCCAGGGCAGCATCCACACAGGGACTCTCTGCACGGTCTGCCTTTACTGGAAATGAGGAGAGCACAGTTAGTCCTGGGCGCGCCCAGAGGGGGCCTGGGCCGGGCGAGCGGGCAGAAAGCACAGGGAAACTGAGGCACCGCGCCCACCCTGACGCAGCTCTGGGCTCAGGGTCCAGCAGCAGCACTTGGGTCTGAGCAACGACAGTGAGGGGGCTGCACAGAGAGTCTTCCGCCGGCCTGGAAGAGAAAATAGTGCCCTATTTTTGGAGAAAAAAAAAAAAAATCCCGTTTTTTCCTCCAAAAATACCTTTTCCTTCCAGAGTCAAAGTTTTGGGCCATGTCTTTTTAAAGATGTATTATTTTTTGCTATATTCATGCCAACCAAAAAATAATACACGGGGAAGACTTTGCAAAAGGCTTGTTCTCGATGGACAGGATTCCAGAAAGCACACATTTTAGGGAGGAGGAGCGTGCACTCTGGCGTCACAAACTGATCACTGAGGCTTCACCGAGCCCAGCCAGCTGCCTGCCAGGAGCGGCCTCAGTGTGTCCAGGAGGCAGTGGCTGCCTGTCCCTGATGGGAAGCTCAAGAAAGCGGCCTTGGGAGCATCGCCCAAGCCCATCCGTCTGGGTGTCAGTGCTGAAGCCCTGGGCTGGGCTGGGCTGGGCTGGACCTGCCGGCAGCTCCGAAAAGGCTCCACCAACGGTCCGCGCTCCCCAGGAACCTGCCCGAAGGTCCCAGATCTCTCCGCACTAGATCATGCACAGTTTTAAGCGAAAGTGAGAACAACACACAAGAATCTTTGGTTTTCCTGAGGCCGCCCTCCCTGCCCACCCCTGCAGCTATCGCCTGAGACAGCTGCTCTCAAAGTGAGGACCGAGGTACCAAACACGCCGACTCCCCACTCACGGAACCCAGCCCCAGGCGGGGGCGCCCAGCGTCCCTACAGGACCCCCCAGTCCCGAACACTTAGCTCTTCCCACTGGGTGAGCAGTTCACCCTCCTCAGGGCACTCTGCTGACCTGAGGGCCGAGGGCCATGGCCCCCCGAGCTCCCTCCCTTCCAGAGAGGACTTCCTCCCTGTGGGGTCCTCTCAGTGAAGGAACAGGGGTCCAGCTGTACCAGCAAGTGCTCTCACGTCCCAGGGACTCAGTATCCCCAGGACCCAGACCCCCCCTACCACCTAGCAGCTCTGTTCGTAGCAGCCCCTCAAACGTGGGGCAAATGTTCCCGCCCAAGGCGCACCCTCACGTCGGCCACAGTCCCACTGCAGCTGAAGACTGAGACCCCCTGAACCCCTCCCTGCTGGGGTTCCCAGGGCCTGCACAGAGCCTTCGGCCCCCACTACCTGGAGGCTCTGTCCAGGGAAAGAGGATGATGGGGGGCTGGTCTTGGCCTCCAGTCCCTCAGAAGGACCCCAGCTTTGACCGACCCCCCAAACAGCTTTGCTGCCTTCAGAACTCCCAGCAGAGACGCCAGCCTTGAAGAGCCCAGCACTGCCTGCAGACATGTCCCCGGCTGCACTGACAAGATGGCCACCCACCCCCCCTGCCCGCCCACCGCCTGCTTCCCGAGCGCCTGAGCCTGAGCACTGGTTCTCCAACCATGTGCAGTAAAACCTGAACAGGTCACACGTGGACAGTGGCTCCCACGTGGGACAGTGCGCTCAGAGAGCCTGACCGGAGCTGGGGGACCCACGGCTTCCCTGCACACGGGGCCATGGGCCTGGGGGCTCAGGGACCCACAATCCAGGCCCATTCCTTCAGGGCTCAGGCCAGCACTGGGGTTTCCTGCCCACAGCAGCCACGTGTCTGAGCACGGCCAGCAGACAGCAAGGGTCCAGGAGGGGTGGGCAGGCACGCCCAGGGGCCTGGGGGGCGAGTGGGTGGAAGAGAAGCCCACAGACACTCACCAAGACCAGACTGAACAAACAGGCACTCGGACACAGCACGCTGCTGCCTCGACGAGGAGGGACCCACACAGACAAGGGGGCAAAGCATCTGGAGGCCAGGGGTCTCCTCCAGGCACAGGGGAGGGGGGCAGTGAGAAGTGGGAGGGGGTGGGATGGGGCAGATCAGACACACCCAGAGCAGCACAGCCCGAGACCCCGCGGCCTGCCCCGCACCCTGACCCGGGCTCAGACGGCCTTGGTCGGACATCAGCCCAGCCAAGGACCCCAACACAGCTGGGGCGCGTGCCCATCATGAGCCAGGACTGGAAGGGGGTCTCATGGCAGCCGAGTGAGGGTCCCTGTGCCCACCCATCCACCTGCCCAGACCGGTTAGTGCCAGCAGGGTCCTGGCATGCAGGTGGCAGGCACAGCCACTACCTCCCACCGCCGGGCAGCAGGAGGGGCTGGGGGACTGCGCCCCCATTAGCATTTCACGGAACAGGGTCCCCTTGCCCGGCAGCCCTGGGACAGGCCCACCCCGTTGGGGGCCCAGGTGGCAGAAGAATTTCTTGCATTCCTACAATGCTCTGGCTGCTGAAAAGGGGATCTGTGGCCACCCCGGGCGAGGGGACAGAAATGCTGCCCTCCGTCACCTAGCTGGCAAGCATGTGTCCCAGGAGAGGCCCTCTGTCCCCAGGGCCTCAGCCCAGGTTCGCCAGGAGGGCTGGGCCAGGCCGGCCCTCGGGGAAGCCACTGGGTCACGGGCAGGCAGGGACACACGGACACACAGGGAGGAGACAGAGGAGCAGTGTGCGGAGAGCAGGGAGGGGGGGGCCACGGAACGTGCCGGAGAGCCCGGGGGAGGGCTCCCGTGTGTCCTCACCTTGAGTCCTGCTTTCAGGGTCAGCCACCTCCTCCCCAAAGACAGACGGACGTGAAAGGGGCCCAAGAAGGGCAGTGACAAGATTAAAGGCACTTGGGGGGGCAGGCAAGAGTGTCCAAATTGGGGGGAGGGCAGGAGAGAGAGAGAGAGAGAGAGGCTGAGACGNGGGCAGAGCTGCGGGCCCGCCTCCCCCGGGCTCCGGGTGCAGAGCGCTGACCCAGCAACAGCGGTCGGGACCAAGGACATGGGGGGCAGTCCCCGGGCCCCCACACACTAGGCCATGCTGGGCACGCGCTTCCCCTGGTCCAGCACCAGCTTTCTTAGCCTCTCTGAGGGGCTGGCTGGGGGCAAAAGCAGGGCCAGTTTTCCGTCATCCCCTTTGGGGGATGTCGGGGGAGAGGCGTGCGCTCCCCCGGTGCACAGAGAGGGTAGGGCTCAGCCTAACTCGAGCGGCCAGCTGAGCAGCCTGCGGTCCAGAAGGGCACTAATGGAGGGGCTAGACTGGCGGCAGCGTGTGGACGGGGTGCGGGGCGCGGGGTGGGGGGCGCCCCAGCCTCAGCGTGGGGATATGCAGGCTGGGCTTTGTCCGACTCGGAAGCTATGGAACAGTCTGGACTCTCTGCTCAGCACAAGAAAACAGCAGACTGCTATCAGCCTTTCTCTGCCCCCAGCAGAGAGGGCGCTCGGAGGCCCCACACGCGGTGGGGGTGAGGGGCCCGTCTCTAACCTGCCTGACTGCAAACCAGAAGGCAGCACCCTCAGGGGCAGGGCAGGCACACACTCAGAGCCAGGCTCAGTCTCCCCCAAAGGCACGAGGCAGGGAGAGGGCGTCTGGCTCTGCCTTGGACAGGGTGCTCACAGGGGTCCCCTGCCTTAGGGCCAGGGTCGGGACTGGGGGCGCTGAGCACAGGCAAAGTGATTTAAGGGCCCACAGCATGGCCGGCAGGGTCCAGACACACAGTTGCACACGTGGGCACAGGGCCCGCGATGACGGTGCACAGACACGGAGGGGCCAGCCCCGCTCACAGCAGCAGCGGACAAGCGGGCACTGACCTTGGAGAGGGCTCCGGCTGAGGCTCCTTCCTTTAAACAGAAGCGACAAGACTGTTAGCAGCAGGCTGGCCGGGGGACCCCATCCCACGCAGGGTCCAGTGGGTGCCCCCAGCCCCACCCAGCCCCCACCTCAGGCCCGCCTGCCCCGAGAGCCCCTGGAGGGCCCAAAGAGGAAGGTCCTGCAGGTAAGAGGGAATTCTGGAAGTGTTCGTAGCCCACGTTAGGGGCTGCGTTTTAATGAGAATCGCCAACTAAGTGAGTACAGATGGAAATGCCGGAGAATTCCGGCTCCATGGTCAACATCCAGCTGCTCCAGTTCTGGCTCCCATTTCTGGCTTCATGGGGTCACTCTTCTCTGTGCTGTTTTCCAATGGAGAGGCCACGGGGCCATGCACCCTGCCCAGGGGTTGATTACTTCCAGGGCTGACACTCATCACAAACTGAATGGAAGGTTGGCAGCTTGGACCTTCCTTGGCTGATTCTCGGGACGACCACAGGTGACCCCGAAGGGGCTCTTTGGGGGGTGTCCAAAGTCCCGGCAGGACAGGCACCACCCTGCTGTGGCCGGCAGAGCACCTCATGCCAGAGGAGGCAAGGGGGTGCCAGACCTCCCGCAGCCCAGTGACGAGGCCTGCAGGGGCCTCCGCGGGAGCCCAGCCGTGCCCCATCCTGCAGCCGCCCCAGAGCTCAGATGCCAAGAGCTGCCCGGGTTAGTCTCCTGGGACAGTCCTAACAAAGGGCCACAAATCTGGTGGCTTAAAACAACGGGAATTTCTCTCTCACTTTGGAGGCCAGAAGTCAAAAATCCACGTGTCCGTCCATAGCTCCCCGCCCAGTGCTGGGGGGGGGGGGGTCCTTCCTGCCTCTCCCAGCCCCTGGGCCCCCCCCCCACTCCTGAGCTTGTGGCCAAGTCCCTCCAGTCTCTGCCTCCCTGTCATACAGCTTCTCTTCTGTGTCTGGTCTTTTCAGGACACGTGTCCCTGGGTCTAGGGCCACCCTAATCCAGGATGACTTTAAGTCCTTAACTACATCTTCAAACCCCCCTTTCCCAAATCAGGTCCGTTCAGGGTTCCAGGGTATGGATATCGTTCGGGGGCCACCACTAAACCCACTACGGTCTGTGCCCTAGCACCCCAAATTTCATGTCCCCCTTACACCCAGCACCCCAAAGTCTCAACCCACGACAGCATCAGCCCTATGTCGAAATCTCAACCAAAGCTCAGTAGCTCAGAGAGCCTGGAATCACAGGGTCTCAGCCACCTGAGATGTGGGGGGACGGGTGTGGTCCACACTTGGGTAAAAGTCCTCTCCAGCTGGGGACCCGGAAACTCTAAAAACCAGGGATCTGCCCCCAAAACACAGCAGGTCAGACAAGACCATACAAACAGGGAGACGTTGGAAGAATAAAGGGTCAGCAGTACCCAAGGTCTGAAACCCAGCGGGAAACCCTCTCGGTGACAATGGCTCCATCATCTCGGGGGCCCCAGCCAGGCCCTGGCCGCACCTGCCCCACCGTCTCCCTTCGCCCTGAGGGCCCCGCGCACTTGTGGCCAGGGGACCCCGTCAGCCTGCTTCCTGCTTGCGGGTTCCCGGACTGCCAAGCCCTCCGTTCAGTCTGTCTGTCCCTGCCGGCCAGGTACGCCGGTGGCATAAATTCCTAAAAGCCACGTGGGGCCCCTGTATGTGTCGGGGGACAGACACTTGTGCAGGAGGGCTCCCACACGTCTCTCCAGGGTGACCCGCCTCCACCGCCTTCGGCCAAGAGAGCTTAGACCCGCCAGTCACACACGCCGGGCTCTCCTACCAGGCTGTCCCCACCCACACCCTTCTTCCAGAGTGCGGCTCCTAACTGTGTCCCCTACAGTGTGGACGGGCCGTGGCCCCAAGTCCACTGGCTGCTCTTTGCTCTGCTATTCCCTCAGCTCCCCTTCTCTGCCCGTTTATCTCCGAGCAGTGAGGACAAGTCAGGCCACGTCTTCCACGCCGGCTTCAAGTGTCAGAGTTCACCTTCCACCCAACGCTGGCACCTCAGTCTCACTGTCTGCCACTTCCTGACAAGTGGCTTTCCGTCCGTAGCCAGCGTTCCCCGTTTCCACGCAGACGTCGCTAGGAGCGCATGTGGCACCCTCCTGCAGCCTGTGTGCGGACCGGGCCGTGCCTGCCACGCCCCTCGCTCCCCCGAGCTCTTCCCGGGCCCTCTCTCACGGCCATGCTTCCTCCCGGCAATCTAGGCCTTTCCGGTGTCTTTTTCTGTTTCTTCCTGACTGCTCTCCCGTATCCTGTCCCACAGCTGCTCCCACACCGTGGGTACCGCGGCGGCTCCTCGCGTCCCCGTGCAGACCTGCACTCATCTGCCAGGCTCCCCGACACATCACAGAGGTGCTCGCTGGAGTGGCCGAGCTCCCCTGAGGCTCTGGGAGGGGGCTGGGGGTCCCTCCTGCCTCTCCCAGCGCCTGGTGGCCCCTGGCATGCTGGGCTTGTGGCCACATCCCTCCCACCTCTGCCTCCCGTTGCGTGGCTATCTTTGCATTTAGGGCCCATGATAATCCGGAATGGTCTCACGTTAAGATTCCTCACTTAGTAACATCTGCAAACCCTTCTTCCAAATAAGGCTGCGTTCATGGGTTCTGGGGCGCGACATACGCTGGGGGGGGGGGCCACCACTAACCCCGACGGCTGGGCTGCTCCACCTCCCTGACCGCTCTTCAGAGGCAGCAAGGCGCTCGGGACAGCCCTCTGCGTGGGGGCCCAGGCGGCCGCCCCTCTCCACTGTCCTGCCAGGCCTGGCCTCCTCCGCACACCTGGCTCTGTGCCCCGCACCCGCCTTGCAGATTCTGTGATCGCGAGAGAACCGGCAGGCGCCATGGTGTGCGTCTACCCGCTGCTCCAGGGAGACGTGGCGATGGGCTCTCCCACCGGGGGCTGGTGCACCAGCCACGAGAGAAGGCCCTAGCCCCACACGGAGCGCCACCCTCTGTGCCCACCCCCAAACCAGCCACCCCCTGGGATCGGAGCCTCAACCAGGTCAGCAGAAGCGGAAACGACCAGGCCCACCAGGTCCGTGGCGAGCAGCGCTGGGGGGCTCCTGTGGCTGCCTGCCCCGAGCCGAGGACCCCCTGCCCCGAGCCCCAGCCCAGGCGCCCTCTGCTGACCTGAAGGTGAGCCCAGATTTACTCTTGAGGTTCCGAAGCAGCTCCAGCTGGTTGAGCGGCGGGATCAGTCTGTGGCGAGAAGAGGCGCAGTGAGCTCCTGGCCGCCTAGGCCTGGGGACCCTCACCCCTGCTCTCACCAGCGTCCACTGCACACACAGCCACCTAGGGTGTTAATGCTGGGGGCATGGGTGTGGCCGGTCCCAGGCAGAGGGAGGGGACAGCTCCCTGGCAGCAGTGGCCGTGGGGGCCACCTGCACTCTCTGGGCTGCACCTCTCCCGGGGTCCTCGGCGCTGGAGGTGGGCAGCGACCAGCACGCAGAGCAGGGGGCAGAACAGCACCCAGGCCGTCCACTGAGAGTGCAGGGTGGGTCCAGAAGGGCACTCAAGGACAGGTGGGGGGCCACCGACCCTCCCCGCTCCCTGTGCAACCCCTGGCACCCCAAGAGTCAGTGCCACCGCACACAGCACCGCAACGTATCTCCGGCCCCAGATCCCTCCCTGCAGAGCCAGGGCAGGTGCTGGGGTCACGGCAAAGGGCTTTGCTGGGCAAAGAGAAGCCCATTCTGGATGGGCTGCCTGGACAGCTGGAGGAAAAGGCCCTGGACTGGCTCTGCTCCAAGCCCCCTCCTCCCAGGCCAGGCCACGCCCACCGCAGCCACCGGGCAGCTCCAGGCAGAACTTCCACAGGAGCCGAGGGGGTAGTCAAGTCCTCACCTTGACACCAAGACAGAGATCTCTAAATCCTGCCAGGTTCCTGGGGGACCTCCGGCCTTCCCCACCTCCAGCCACAGGACCAGGGCCAGGGGGGCTCACCGGGCTACCCCAGTCCCCTCCCAACGTGTGGCAAGTTCCGTGCCTCCTCACCCACCCTCTCCTGACTCAGGAGCTCACCACTTTCTGCCTTCACACACTTCTCCTCTCACTGTAAGGGGGAAACCCCCCAACCCCAGACATCCCCACCCCACTCTGTGACCCCTTACCCCACTCTGACACCCCCACCCTACACTGACTCCCCACTCGGCTCCATGACCCCCTACTCAAGCTCTCAGGTGGAGTCCCAATTACTCCTTTAAAACCAGGCTTAAAGACCCTCACCCAGCCTCAGCCCCTGTCCTTTCCGGCCCAGATGCCCCTTGGTCGAGGATCAGCATCTGAGACTCTACTTGGTGTGTGGAGGTCAAGACTGCTTCCGGCTCAGCCTGCAGCTGCTACCGGCTGTGCTCTGCTCCACCTCCTGCGGCCTGCTCTCCCTCCTCCACCTGCAGGCCTGGCTGGAGCCCCTCCCCACCCCCACCCACCTTCACATGATGCCACTCAGTGGCTCCCCAGTGCCTCCCCAGTACAAGGACGGCTGGCTGCCCTGACAGCCGGGCCCCTCCACACCCCTCCTTGCTCGGCCACAGCTCCTTGGGTGGGGCCTGACCTTGGTCTGAGGTCACAGCCTCACAGCTGGCTCTGAAGGGACATCTGGTGAGCTCTCTCTCTCTCCCCTCCCTTCCCCTCCCCACAGGGCTCTCCCAGTCCCAGTGGGTCAGGACAAAGCAGGAGATATGTGCACAGTCAGGCTGGCTCACAGCATGGGCACAGTGGAGGCCCCAGGACTGGACATGGGGATCAAACTGGCCTCCCCACTGTCCCTCAAGCACCCACCCCTGGACCTGGAGCAGAGACCCTGGACAGCACCCCCCACTCAGCCCCACACACACAGGTCCAAGTTTAGGGACACACAGATACACAGCTAGGACGTCATGCCTTGGGACACACAGCAGCAGGGGACAGAACAGAGAGGGGCAGGTCACGGGCAGGGACGTGCACGCAGCACACAGCCCCGATCACGCGGAGGGCGGTCGTGGAGGACGCAGGAGTAGGGACGTGAGGGGGCTCCACAGCCGTTGGGGGCCAGGGGCCAGCTGGACAAGGTGGACAAGGGAGGAGAGGGCCTGCGGCAGGGAACCCCCAAATGCCCGGGCAGCCCGGAGCCCCAGGTGACAGGTCAGAAGGTGGGGCGGGGTGGGGGGAGGGGTGTACACCAGCACCCTCACCCTCTCATCTGCGAGAGGCCTCTGGGGTGGACATGCCCATGGGACTTGGGCAGGCCGGCCCCGACCCCACAGCAACCCCCTTTCTGGGAACGTTCTAGCAGTTTCCACACAGGGCACCACAGGCAAGAGCTTCTGCCAGGGGGGCCCCAGGCTCCGTCTACACACGGAGGGGGGACCCTTGGTCCGCAGGCCTGTGTGCGATGCCCCACCCATCCCACGGGGAAGGGCCTGTGAAGACCCCGGCCTGTGAGGGGGTGCCGTTCCCTAGAGCAGCCCAGCACCCCCGCTCTGGGCAAACGACCCCCTCTGCTCCCTCCAGGCAGCAGTTAAAGGTCAGCAGGAGTGAGGCGCGACAGCCCCACCCCCACCCCGTGCAGACACGGCCATCGAGACAGCGCACGTGATCCTCCTACACGGTCCTCTGGGTCCAGGGAGGGGCACCCCAGCTGGGAGAGCGGAAGCCGTGTCCCCCTGCTCTGTGCTCCGCACACAGGGCCTGGGGGGGGGGGCTGCAGGGAGGGAGGGACTCAGCTACTGAGACAAGGCAGGAAGCAGGACAGAAGAGAGGAGGGACAGAAGACAAGGCAGGACAGACGGATCCAGCCCGAGGAAGCAGCTGACAGTGGAGGCGGCCGGTCGGAGGGGGAACCGGGCTCCAGGCAGGGAGGCCATAAGGGGACCAGGGCAGCGCCTGCGCCCGGCACTGGGGACACACGCTGGGCACGGGTACAGGGGTGCAGGCCAGGGGGCCGGGGGGCCGGGGCGGCCCTGTACCGTCCCAGACAGAGAACGACCACACCACACACGCTGTCCGTCCCATGCATCTCCTACCTGGAGGCCCCGTAGGATTGAGTTTGCGAGCTTTCAAGTGTTTTCACACACACACACAAAGGGAAAAGAACGGAAATTTTAAAAGAACGGGATAAGAAAAAGAAAATTAACCAAATGGTCGAGGAAAGTGGGGGAAACAACAGAACAAAGAAAATTAGCACGAGGGTCAGCCCGCTCAGGCCCGGGGACGGTGCCGGGAAAGCCAGGGCCTTCAGAGCTCCTAGGGAGAGGGAGCATTCCAGAGAGTGCCCGGTGGCGCGGCTGCTGGAGGAGGGGCGGAGCGCGGCCTCTGCCCACGTGACAGAGGGGGCAGCTGTACCCTGCCTGGACATCCATACTGCGGGATCCTCACAGGTNAGGGCTCCTGGGTGGACACCTGAAGGGGCAGGTAAGGGACATCCTAGGGCTCCAAAGCCCCCCTCCCCCACTCAGTTCACCCCCCAGGCAAGACTAGGCCAGCAGGGCAGCGTCCGCCTCCAGGGTCCCCAGCCTCAGACCCCGTTCTAACCCAGAGCCCAGCACAGACAAACCCTGGGGGTTGCTGGGGACTGCCAGCCACCCATGACAAGTGTGGAAGCCGCCTGCTAATGACTACTCTGCCTCCTGGGCCACAGGCTCTGCCTCCACCAGCTGCCCCCAGCCAGGGCTTCCCGGCCCTTCTCTCCCACCAGAGGGCACCCCCAAGCGTCTGTGTGCTGCTGGGGGCACCTGGTCTGACGGCCTTGACATGGCCCCTCCCCCACACAGAGGCCCTGCTCTCGCTGAAGGACAGAGGGTCATGGTTACCCTTCACTTCCAAAGCTCTGGGGCCCGCCCTGGCAGGGCACTACGCCGGGCCGCGGGCCACCGGAACCAGCCGGCATCGACCTCCGAGAGCTCTCGGGAGGAGCCCATCTTCTCAATGCTCACAACATAACGTGACCCACAGCAAGGAAGGTAAGCAAGGGGCGGATGGAGGTGAAAAATAAGAACCACGAGCTATAAAACAAAGAACAAAATTAATACTGCAAAATAAACCACACACAGAACTCCATGAAAAGTACATACGTTCTTTAAATAAAAGAAGAAATCAATTAAAATAATGAACAACCAAAAAAATGGGGTTTCAGGACAAACAGAGGATGCAGAGCAGGCGGCGCGGCCGGGGCGGGCCCGGCGGGCGGCGGTACCTGTACATGGGAACGGTCACGGTGCGCTCGTAGTACTGCCACGTCGAGTGCAGGTCCGTGCGAGACAGGTTGGTGGCGTAGAACCTCCAGGCGGACTGTGGACCGGAAGTGGGTGAGGGTCAGACCCACGCCCACGCCCCCGAGGGCCTCGCCCCTGCGCAGGTCCACCCGGCCCCACCGCGGCCTCAGTTTACTCTCTGTAGCAGCGGCACAGGCCACCACAGCTCAAGCTTGCAGCCAGTCTCCTGTGAGCCTTTCGTCATCCGCCTCACCTGACCCTTGGCGGTTGTGACCTGTCCTGGTGGCCATTCCAGCACTCCCCAGCCCCGACGGGGACATCACCCGGGGTGTGGGCAGGGGTGACTGGGGAGCTGGGGGTCAGGGGCAGAGCCAGGGACCCACGCCTGGCCTCTCCCCAGTGCAGTGGCCCAGCCTCAGCCTGGCCTGGGCTCTTATTCCTTTTTCTTTTAATTGTGGAGAAATACGCAGAACACAAAATTCACCGTCTGCGAGTGTGCAATCCAGGGCAACAGGTCCGCTCACACTGCCGTGCAATCACCCCCATATCTCACTCCACATCCTCATCCCCCAAAGCTGCCTGGGTCAGCGTGCAGGCACCTGGCATCACCCGCACCCGACTCAATGGCGTCCCTGTCCTGGACGCAAGCACACAACACGCGGCCTTTTGTGACCGGCTTTTTACATGTCTTCAAGGCCCGTGCACGTTGTAGCAAGTATTAATTCTTTCTAATGATTGTATAACGTTCAGCTGCACGAAAATACCGTATCTTGTTTGTCCGTCCGTGGACATCCAAGTCATTTCCACCTTTTGGCTGCTGTGAATCCCACTGGTGCAAATGTATGTGGAAAAGTTTTTGGCTGAACACCTGTTTTCAGTTCTTTTGGGTACATACCTGGGGGGGTTGCTGGGTCGTAAGGCAGCGCTTAACCCTCTGAGGGACCACCCAGTGCTCTCACGCGGCAGTGCCCCTGCACCCCCACAGCAATGCGCCGGGCCCCCATGCCTCTACATCCTCGCCACCTCAGGGCTCCTGACTTGCGTTTCTCTGATGATGAACGACACTGAGCATCTTTTCACGTGCTGACTAGTCGCCTGGGCATCTTCTCTGGAACCGTGTCCGTCCAAATTCATTTCCTAACTGGTCTTTCTGTTGTTCAATTGTCAGAGCCTCTTATATATTCGGGATACAAGAATCTGACCAGAAATAGGATTTGCAAACACTTTCTCCTGCTCTGTGAGTTAGCTGCTCACTCTCTCCATAGTGTCCTTTGACACGCTACAGTTTTTAATTTTGATAAATTCCCACTTACCTATTTTTCCTCTTCTGCTTGTTCTTTAGGGATCAGAACTAAGAAACCAAAGCCATGGGGGCTCTATACCTATTTTCTTGTCGTGATTTTGTAGTTTCAGCTCTCAGATTTAGGTTTTTGACCTGTTTTGAGTACATTCTGCAGGAAAGTAAAACTTCACTCTTAAAACTGGATCATCAGCAGTCCCAACGCCATTTGCTGAAGAGACATTCTTTCCCGCTGGATGTTTGCAATGTCGTTTTGAAGCTTGTTTTGTGGCCCAAAATGTGGTCTATCCTGGAGAAGACTCCCGGGTGCTGGTGGGACGTGGGGGGCAGCCCTGGGGGCACCTGGTCTTCTGCGTCCTTGTCTTTGCAGCAGGGTGTGGGCAGGGCCCGGACGCCTCCAGCTCCTCCTGTACGGGCGTCTGGGTCGCCCCGTAATCCTGTCAGGTGTTTGCACACATACTCCGGGGCTCTGTCCCCAGTGTGGACACTCTACCCGTCCCTGCGGCTGGACGCTTGTTAACATGTCATCACCTTCTCGGTCTCTCTGTTTCAGGGTCCACAGCCCTCCCGGCACCACTCCCCCACGGGACAGCTGCCTGCGTTGCAGTCTCAGCCTGTTGCTGTCCTTGGGTCTAAGATGAGTCTCCACAGACGGCACACCGCCAGGTACGTTCCACTTCCATCCTTTCGACTAGGAGAGTTCAGTCCACCTACATGTGAAGTGATCATGGACGGAGACTTCTGCTTGCTTCTGGCCCTTCACTGCTGCCTCCTTCAGCGTTCATTTTTTCTGAAATATCGTCTTGAGCCTCTTCCCTTTCCCTCTTCTGAATTTTTAGGAATTGTTTTCGTAATGACAACCTCGTGGATTACGAGCGTCTTACGCTCACAACCGCCTAGTCTGAATCAGCGCCAGCTTAGCTGCCACAACGCACAAGAGCCCCTCCTCCACCCCCCGGGGGTGTTCCTGTTACATCTTTACACACCGCATGCCAGAAAAAGGGATCTGTGGTCACCTCAATGCATCTTTTTTTTTTTTTTTAATTTTTAATGTTTTATTTATTTCTGAGAGAGAGACAGCGTGAACAAGGGAGGGTCAGAGAGAGAGAGAGAGGGAGATACAGAATCTGAAGCAGGCTCCAGGCTCTGAGCTGGCAGTCAGCACAGAGACCGACGCGGGGCTCGAACCCACAAGCCGTGAGACCATGACCTGAGCGAAGTCGGACGCTTAACCGACTGAGCCACCCAGGCGCCCCAATGCATCTGTCTTTTAAATCACGTGAAGAAACAAAAGATGAGTGACAAGTCAAAAGCATACCAAGACCAGTTTTGACAACTGCCCGGCAGTTAACTTCTTACCAACGCTCACGGCCCGGGAGCTGCTCCCGCTCTGAGAAAGTTTCCAGGCCAACAACACAAAGGCAAAGCCCTGTGCTGACCCTTCTGAACAAGGCAGGCTTTGCCAGCAGGCCACGGGCAGGTGGGGGCCTCGAAGGTCACACGCAGCCAGCAGCTCTGTCCTCAGGAGCACACCCTCCCCTGGCTGTCCTAAGATTCTGATTCAGCTCCTGAGCCCCCAAAACAGGGTTCTGACAGGTTTGCTAATATCTGTGCCTTTAGCACAGGAATGAGGTGCTAGAGTTCTGTCCCCTGTTTGTTTCCAGTGAAATCCCTGGTCTCTGAACTTAAATCCAAACCCTCGACCTGACTGTGGGCTCCTGAGAGAGAGGCTCCGGACCCCTGCTCCCGAAGCCCGTGCCCTCCCTCCCCACCCACTACCTGCCCACCAGTCCCGGGGACTCCCTAACAGGCTCTCTACAGCTCGGGGCCCCCATGCTGCCCCCTCCTTGCCTGTGAGGTTTGGGGCCCAGTGTGCTCCGTGTACTCATATCCTCTCCTGCACCTCTGCGCCCAGCCAGGGCCTCACCCCTCCACTCCGGACCCCTGGCCAGCCCCTGCTTGCACCTGCCCTCAAGGGCTTACCAGCTTCCCAAACCTCACACTCCAAACCTGAGCTCAGGACACACACTCCTGCTCTTCCCAACTTCTCAGTCCCCCTAGACGTTCCTGCCAAGCTTGGGGCACCTCTTCCTGCCCCCCCCCCCCCCCCCCCCCCCTCCCCCCTCCC
>NW_027528880.1:985771-986943 GCF_008692635.1 Crocuta crocuta
TGTCCTGTCCCTCCTGCCCCTCCCTCTCCAGGCCCCTGTCTGGACGCACTCGCATCCCAGATTCACAGAGGGCACCACGGCACCTCGCACACCTGCGGGGACCTCGGCACAGGGCTGGGTGCCTCCCCTCCGTCCTGCTGCTATTCAGAGCCTGCCCCGGGCACTCGGAGGGAGGCTGTCCATTCCCTCGGGCAGGGGCCACTGTGGCAGGGCCCGGTGCAAAGGCAACGAGGAGGGTACTGGCCCAGGCACCCCGGCTGCCAGGACACAGGCCCCTCAGAGGCCTCAAGGGCATGGAGGGCGCTGGGCCTCCGCTGGGGCTCCCCCCGCTGGGCTGTTCCTCTCTGGGCGCCAGGAGTCACGGCCGGGTGGGACCACTCCTAAGCAGCAGCGCAGCCGTCCCAACCTATAAACCCGAGCTGCGAACTGCGGACCCGCCACCCGTCTCCGGAGGAGGAGCCAGGAACGGCGCTCCGACCACCCATCCCGCGAGACAGCCCCTTCCCGCGAGACAGCGCCCTCCCGCGAGACAGCGCCCTCCCGCGAGACAGCCCCTTCCCGCGAGACAGCGCCCGGTCGGCCGCTCGTGCACCCGGACTCTCTGCAGCCCCGCCCACAACCTCCGCATCTGAGGACCCTGGAGCCTCACACGTGAGCTGCCCGAGTCCTGGCAGGGGACGGGCACCCAGGACACTCACGGGGGGAAGCGGGACAGGCATGCGGCTGCTGAGGAGGCTTCCCGGGAGGAGAGGCGGAGGGTGCCCTTCTCTTGCGTGTTACTCAAACCTCAGCGCCACAGGCACATGCGCAGTGAGTCCGTGGCCCTTTTTGTCATTCTTTATGCTCTTTTGCACTTAAAAAAGTAGCCACTTGCAGTTTTTACAGTGAGCGGTGAACACACACACACGGCGTGTACACGCAGGAGGAGGCTGCACCCCCGGAAGACCACAGCCTCCCGGGTCCCCTGGCGCCCACGGGCTTTGGAGGGGCCCCTCGGGCAGCCGGCTGCTCAGGCTCGGGAGGCACTGCTGGACCCCGAGGGGCCTGTGTCCCCAGCGGCGGGACGGGCTGTGTGAGCGCAGGCAGCGCAGCTGAGACACCACACCTGCTCAGCAGGGCGCAGCGAGCGGCCCGGGGGGGGGGGGGGCCCCACGGGAGCCCCCCCCCCGGAA
>NW_027528880.1:987179-993995 GCF_008692635.1 Crocuta crocuta
GGCCGCACAGGACGACCCCCCCAGGTATCACTGCAGGTACTACAGGCCTTAGGCATCTGCACCCGGCTTCCGTGCCCAGCGTGTTCCTGCAAAGGAGCAAGGACCACGCCTGTCCCCGGGCAGGGGAGACACGGAGGCTAAGCAGCCCCACCCCACCCCTGCAGCAGCCGACCACTCCCGCATGGGGCCACCTGGACTCACCTGGATCAGGCCCGCTGCAGGGTTTCGCCTCTTCTCAAAGTGCTTCTGCCGGTGCTGCTCTTGAACTTTCAGAGCAAAGCCAGACCCCAAGATGCCCTGCAAGTCATCAGGGTCAGACTGCAGGGGTGTGGGGGGGACCACAGCCCCCACCCCACCCTGGCCTGCACACCCTGGAGGCCTCACAGGCTCTGCCTTCCTCCCTCATCACCCGGGGACCACACTGGGGAAAAACACTTGGATTTAGGGTAAGGGAAACCTCCAGCTTGCAGGAGCATCGCGGGGCCTGCTGGGAACACATCTGGGCCCACAGACTGCCCTCCCTCTCGGCTGCCCTGCGCCAAATCCAGTGCAGCTCGAGCTCTGCGTGGCGGCCACCTGTGACAGCTGTGTCCCCACCAGCCACCCCTCTGCCCTGTCCAGCTGTGGGTGACAGCAGAGCCCTCGTCCCTTCTGCAAGGGCCCCCCGGAGACCTGACAAGGCAGCCTCACCACTAAGCACTGCCCTTGCTCACGAGGACCCTACTGGTCAATCCCATAGGGCTAGGAGGGACTGACAGTGACCACAGATGCAGGGTCCGAAGCCATAGATTGAGGACGAGCAGCGTGCTCTCATGGAGCATTATGGAAGCCACCAGCACCCTGCCTGCGCACCCGGGAAAGCGTGCCTCTCATACCAGACCTGCCGCCTGCAGCTCCGGGCGCACCAGGGACCCTGCTGGGAGCCGTGCTCCCATCCCATGCACCCCAAGTGGACAGGTGTCCCGAGCTGCGTGTGGTCACCTGGGGGCCTGCCAAGGTAGGAAGGGGCCACAGGACTTACCGCAGGAAGAGCAAAGAAGGAGACGCCAATGAGGGTGAACGTTGCAGCCAGGAGCCTCCCGTTCCAGGTCTGGGGGTACTTGTCCCCATAACCGATGGTCGTGAGTGTGATCTGGAGGATGGCAAGTCCGGTCACTGGGCCAGGCCTGGCAGCGACCGCCGTGGATGTGCACAACCCTGAGCTGGACATTCTTCCTCAGCCCCCAGGAGGCTTACAGGCAGCAACCTCCCACACCCCTCGGGGCAAGCTGGAGGCATGGGACTGTGCTCCCACAGCTCCCACACAAGGCCCAGAGGGCAAGGTCCCTGTCACCGTCCTTCCCCGCCCTCCCCCGCCCCCCCAACAACCACGTCAGAACTCTCCGGATCCTTTCTCTTGCCCTACGTGCCAGGGAAGGGTGTCGCCGGAAGTCTGTTCCCTCTTCTCATGCATGAGGGCAGAATGAGCAGAGCAGCTTCCCCAGGATGGGGCAGGGGGAGTGCGGTGGCTCTGGGCTCAAGGCCGGGCAACAGCCAGGAAGTGCGGAGTCGGGCTGGACAGGGATGTGCTGAGCAGGAGCTCCAGGGGACAGATGACGGGGACTGCACGGGGACTACGTGGTGAGGCATGTGGAGGTGACATAAGCTGAGGCCAGAAGAACAGGAAGGGTCCCCAGAGGTGTGGCCAGAGGGCAAGTTGCCCTGTTGCCCAGCAGGGAGGTCGGTGCCCACACAGAGGGGCGCTCCAGCACACAGGGCCCACTGCCAGTGGGGTGAGCCCCAGGTGGCCCCAGCAGACTTGCCGACGGGGATGGGCTCATGCTCCTGGGGACAGGGGCACCTCTCACCACCCGCCTGCAGCCCCTGAAAGCCCTCCCCTGGGCTCCAGTGCACAGAGCCCACCCTGAGTCTGGGACACAGCACTGGATAAATGGAGGCCCCAGGGGCAGGACCTTCTGGACCTGTTTACATGCAGCAAGAAACGGATCCAGGCAAGGGGCCACCATCCCCATTCCAGTCTGTGTAGAAAGTTCTAGGTAATGAAGAAGGGTGGCCAGGAGTGAGTGTGGGCAGGAAGGGGACCCACTTCTCACCATAAAGCTTCCCTGGTGGAAGCCTCACCTCATGTGAGGATTATAGTCAAGATTTTCAACATAAACTAAGCGTATTTTTTAAAGATGGGAGACACCTCAAACCACCACTCTCTGCAAAAACGCCAAAGTTGTGCAAAGAAGCCCAGAGGGACAGGGCTCAGGGCCAGGAGGCAGGAAGAAACCTGAAGTCCACGGGGCCACAGAGTGGACTGTGGACCGTGGACCCGAGCTTCTGCAAGCCCTCGAGGAGGCAACAGACCTTCTTAAAAGCACCACAGTCCTCACACAGAGAGAAGAAATCACATCACACAACAAAGGAACCTTGAAAGTGAAATTAAAATCAGGCAGGCAGACAAGTACAGCCGCGGACGCCGCCGAGGGGCCGGACAAAGCCAGTGAGGAGATGGACAGAGCGAAGAGGACACATCCTGAGGCCCGTCGGGCCAGGAGGGAGGAATGAGGTGGCTCACGTGCACAGGAGGACCCCCCACACCCACCCACAGTCCAGGAGCAAGTGGGAGAGGGTCCCGCAAGTGTGGCTCCCGGCAGCAGGAGGGCGTGGGGGTGGGACCCTGCACACACTCAGATCTGAGGAAACTCTCGGAAAGCCCTAGGCCTGCTCATCCAGAATGAGGGCAGACGTGAGGGGGGCACCGGGGTGGGCCTGGGCTGGACGCAGGTGCAGAGACTCCCCCAGCCCTGGCGAGGGCACCCCAATGGCCGTGCAGGCCTGCAGAGAAGAAAGTGGGGCTCAAGAATGAGGAGCACGGATGGGGCCCAACCTCACTCTAGCACAGCACAGAGTGAATAATTCACGCCCAGAGTTTAAATCGGGAAACAGCAGCAGAAGCAGGCTGTTGGGAATCCGGAGGCAAACCCAGAGAAAAGCCACAGGAGCCCTGCCCCGGAGGGCGGGGAGGGGGTGCTGGGGACTGCGCTGTCCTGCAACACATGCACAGTATTTATTTGTCATGTTTAAGCACTGCTTTGATGGAACACTTAAATAGGAGCTTCAGTTCAATTCTTCACGACAAGAAGCCCACGAACAAGGCTGGGGGCAGGGCGAGCTTCATCACCGCGCTGGCCCTCGGCCCGCCCCGCTGCTTCCCGCTGGGGGGCCCGGCGGACTCCAGGCCGCGCGGCAGTTGATAAAATGATATGGACAAAGTGCGTTCTCACTTAGATGCGGGTAAAAGCTACACATTCCTTTTCCCACTGGACCTGAAGTACCTGCCCAAGGCCAGGCAGCCAGTATGTGAGGAAGGGGGTCTGGGGTCCCAGGACCCTCCACGCATTCCCGGGCCAAGCGCCCCACACCCTCAGGGCACTCCAACGCCCTGGGGACATCCATGTGTTCGGGCAAGGAGCCAGGCCAGGCTGCATCCAGCTAACGGTGACAAAGCACACACGGCATGGCCCGGACACGGGGCCACCCCACCTAGGGTAAAAGGGACCCTTCAGAGGGCGGCCCAGAAACAAGCGGGTGATGGGAAAGGGGTGCTTCAGGGGCCTGGGAACTGGGTGGCCGTGAGCAGGGGCCGTGGGCCCAAAGGCTCTGTGCCTGCCCCAGGTGGGGCAGCCTGGAAGGGGGGCCCAGGAGGGCCAGGGGCTCAGTTTCCCCTTTCCAGACTCCTCATGTGACAGAAGGACTGTGCCCTCCTCCCTCCAGCACAGAGGCCTCACACATGGGGGCCAGTAGGGAAGGTGGATGACCAGGCAGGGCCGGGCACAGGCACCCTGGGGGCGGGGCCTCTCCGCCTGCTGCCCAGCCCGGGCAGCCTGCTTCTGAGTGGCCAGCAGGTGGCCCCAGAGAGACATCTGCAGCCAGAGAGCCCTGGTGACTGTCCATGCCCCGGGGGCAGGAGACACATCCTGGGGGTGGGGGCCCCCAAGGAAGGCAGTGCCAAGAAAGTGTGTCCCCAGTTTGAAGGACGATGACCCCAGCAGCCAAGACTCACCAGGCCCCACCAGAGGGCATCAGCGTAGGTGTCAAAGTGATCGTTCTCGCCCTTCTCTGCCAAGTACACCAGAAATGAGGCCAGGATGAGGCAGAGGAAGCCGATGTACCAGGCAGTCACCAGCTCCTGAAAGAGAGAGTCACGTCCCAGGCGCCCGGCCCCAGCAGGCACCACGCCCAATCCAGCTCTGTGTCCCCACGGAGCCCTCAGCAGCCCAGGCTGGCACCTGCTTGGCCGCGTGGCCCTGGGCACAGAGCCGTTGCCGGGGGNGGGGGACAGCTGGGTGTGGTTCCTGTGCTGTGTGGCCCCTGCCCTTACACACCTGGAACCCAGGAGGACGGCCCCTCAGTACAGCCCAGCTCGCCCCGTCCGCCAGGCATGGGGAGCACCCCCGCAGTCCGGAGGCGTTCCTGCTGGGGCCCCGGGGCTGCGGAGAGCCTGCCTAACCTCCCCGCGCCTGGAGCAGGCAGCCCCACTGCCCACTGGCAGCTCTCCTCGGGGACCAACAGCTGCCCAGTCCCCCCTCAGGACTCAGACAAGGATGGGTGGGAGGCTGCTCAGGCTGGCGGGTACGGCGTGAGCCTCGTGGGGGCTGCCTGGGATGCGGGGCAGCTGCTGTGAGCCCGGAGGGGACGGACCCAGGCTCACCCAGCAAGCACAGAGCAAGCCGCAGGACAGCTGCTCTGGAGAGAGACCACCAGACGGATCAGGTCACGGAAAGACGCCTCGAGAGAGGAGTATGGGCTGGTTCCCAGCTGACCCGAGCTCCTGGGCTCCGTCCAGCAGGGCCTGTGACCCCGCGCCCCAGCGCTCACCTTGCTGTGGGCATAGACCACGGAGCCCAAAAGCTTCCAGGTGCCACCGCGCCGGTCCATGCGGATCATCCTGAGGATTTGCAGGAACCGCAGGCTCCGGAGCGCCGACGTGGCGAACACGTTACCCTGGGAGCCAGCGGCCAGCACAGCGATGGAGGCGATGAGCACCATGATGTCTGCGGGAGACGGCGCGGCTCGAGGCGGGCCCGGCACCCACACCCCCGTTTCTGGTGCAGATGAGGGTGGGGTCCCCGGCCACACAGACCCGCGGCAGCGAGAGGCGGCACCGTCATCCACCCCGGCCAGTCCTGCCCCCGTGCCCTCCTCCCACTGCCAGGCCGAGCTCACCACAGGCTCGGACGCCAAGAGGGCAGGTGGAAGAAACTTCCAGAAGGAGCCAGGCCTCAGCCTCAGCCTGCCTCCCATGCCAGTACGCACTCAGCTCTTCCCCAGGGCTGGCCGCCCCCCTGCACGTACACGTGCACCCCGCTCACCGATCACACACGCACACACACACACACTCCGCTCACCTATCACGCAAAAGGGCTTCCGGGCAAACTTGAGCCGCCCCCTCCAGCCACGGTACCGGCAGCAGCAGCCGGCAGCCCAGATCCGCACGAAGTACTCCACCCCGAACACCACGATGGTCACGATTTCCTGCAGGAAAGGCCGAGCTGAGCCACCCCCCAGGCCTGCGTCAGCGCTGGGACCAGCAGGCGGAAGTTCGCGTGGGGGGTCCCAGCCCACACGGGCCTGGGGTAGGGGTCCCACTCTCTGGACCTGGGTCGGCCTCCTCGGGCCACCCCTCTGTGCAAACAGCAACAAAGACTGAACTGTGGTTGCCATGGCGCCCACCCCTGCCTGTCAGTTGCTGTCAGCTTCTCAGCCCCCGCCTCACACCCACACCTGCCAGGAAACACCCCCCACCTCAGGGCCAGGGGCCACCTGGGCCCCCAGGCTCCAGCAAGCGGGTGGGAGCGGGGTGGGGGAGTGGGATGGCTGCCAGACGCTGTGGGGACGCAGGGAGACTGTGTGTGGGGAGAAGCAGGTGGGGGCACTGTGACACTCGTGCCCAACACTTCGAGATCGTTAATGTCAGGAGGCGAGGCTGGAAGGGACCTAGAGCCGGA
The DNA here is from genome assembly GCF_008692635.1 of Crocuta crocuta. Lineage (NCBI taxonomy): Eukaryota > Metazoa > Chordata > Mammalia > Carnivora > Hyaenidae > Crocuta > Crocuta crocuta. The sequence goes on from NW_027528880.1 coordinate 993,176, forward strand.
AGAGCAGGGGCCGCGGGGGCGGGGGTGAGAGGTCTCTGCGGGGGAGGCCAGCCTCATGGGGGTANCGGGGGACAGACCGCGACTACAGCGTCCGCGGCTGCGCACCCCACTGGGGCTCACCAAGATGTAGAGCGCGCCCTCGGAGCTCTTCTCGTACTCCTTGATGGTGGAGAAGACGGACAGCACGAGGCAGGAGAAGACCAGCAGGAACCTGCAGGCAGGGCGGCGGCAGCGGCCGCCGCGGAGGGGCCAGGGCGGCAGGCGGCGCACGAGCGCCCCCAGTTCTCCCGCCCCAACAGCCCTGGGTTTGGGGAGGTCCGCGGACTCCTGGGGGGACACCAGCCGCCCCGTGGACATCCCTCAATAAGCTCGAGTCCTCCTTGTTTGTAATGTCCCTTTCTAGGCTCAGGAACGGAAAGCAGCACCGGCCCAGGGCCTTGGCCGCAGACCCACATCCTGGCCGCACGTGGCAGGTGCGCAGACCAGTCAGTTCCCACGAAGTGGAAGCAGGAGGCCCCACCCGACACCAGCCAGAGTGTCCGGCCAGAGGCTGAGGGTGGGGTCTGAGGGGACAGCGTGCCTGAGGCCAAGGACTGGGTCCAGGGCTCCCGAGAGGCACAGAGCACAATGTGGGAAGCTGGACAGGGGCCCGCACGCCACACCCCTCCCGCGCGTCACTGCCACCCTGCACTCGCCGGGGGGAGAGACCACCAGCCTCCCAGATGGCAGGCGGAGGCTGCTGCGGGGCCCGCCCGGAGCCCAGCCCCACCCCGACCCCCTGCGGCCCCGGCCAGCCCCCTGGCCGGGCTGCGCCGAGTGC
>NW_027528880.1:994091-1024011 GCF_008692635.1 Crocuta crocuta
TGGGGAGGGCGCCCCCGGCGCCCCCCCGGCCCCCGAGCAGAGGCACGGAGGCAGATGACGGAGGCAGAGCCGGTGCCCGCTGGCACACACAAACCCATGCGAAAAAACAGTCACGTCTCAAAACCACAATTAATTTCCTTTCCTCATTAGACAATTTATTCAATTAACTGAGCCCTGGAAAGAAACGTCCAGCGAGCTCATGTGTCTTATGTTTATTCGTAATTCTCTGCCGGGTGGTATCTCAGTCAGTGGGGAAGCAGCATTCACACATGGAATGCCCCTGCCAGGGATGGGGGACCCGGAGAGTCCAGGGCTCCCGGGTCAGGACCCCGGAGGCCTGGGTGATGGGAGAGGCTGAAAGGTCACCCATAGCAGGGAGGGCACCCAGCCCAGCTTGGCCCGGTGCAAAGATGCAGGGAGCCCAGGGGAGACATGAAATCTGGTAGGCTTCCCTGAGGAGGCGTCCACAAAGGTGAAGAACCGGTGGGGCCAAGAGGGGAGAAGGGAAGAGCAGGTGGGGTGGTCCAGAGAGAGGGACGACAGGGGGTCCCACGACTCAGCAGAGGGCGAGTCCAACCAGACTAAAGAATGGGGCCTGAGGGGCCTGATTCCATTGTCACCCATGAGGGGGACTCAGAGTCCACATCAGACTCACGCTGTACAAAAACATTACCCCGAAGTTAACACGGGAAGGCCCCAGTCCCGAAGCAACCAGGCCCTCTCAGCCGCTTCCCGAGAGCGGCTCTGACCGGCTCTTGGAACATTCCAGAATGGCCTGGCTGTGCTCTGTGGATGCGCGGCCCTTCCCAGCGGGCAGTGACTGCGATGTCCGGGGCCACACCAGCAACTCAGGAGAAGAAAAACCGGAGGCCGGACACGGCCAACGCGCCCACCCCACCTGGTGGCAGGGGCCACTCCGAGGAGAAGCTGCCCGGCTTCTGAGGTTTCAGAGCCCACAGCCACAGGCGCCATGGCGTCTGCACACCCGGGAAGCGGGGGGCACCTGCCCGCCCGTGAGGAGGAGGAAGGAGGCAGGCAGCCGCAGCAGAGCCGAGCGGGCCCCCGTGGAGAGAGGCCACCCGCCCAGTCTCCTCCACAGACCCAGAGCCGCCCCTGCTCCGCAGCGGTCCCTGCAGGCCCCGGGCAACGGGACACACCTCTTTCCAGGCATCTTCCTGTCTGTCCGCAGGCGCCTCGGTGACCAGGGCGCCCTGCCAGGCACAGCCACACTATGCCCGCCTTACACATAGGGAAACTGAGGCACAGGAAGCCGGCAGGGGTTCTGCCTCTGGCCGTCTGGTGCCGGAGCAGTGTCCTTGATGATGGGGACACTCGCGTGGGGTGCAGCCCTGGGGAGCCTGGCGGAGGGGCCAGCTTGCACACGGGGCCGCCCTCCTGCACAGCAGCAGGGGAAAGTGACCAGAGCCCCAGAGCCCGTGGCGGGGCCCCGGGGCGGCAGCGGCTGGGGCCCGGGGAGGCCTGGAGCTTCCCGCAGGGGCTAAGGAGCCTGCAGACGGCAAGGGTTCCCAGCATCCTTCCCACCGTCCTTTGCTCAGTCCGGCTCCGGACAGCTGTGGGGGGAGGGGCCCTGTTCCCGCCCCTCGCCAGAGGAGACGTGTGCGCAGGGGAGACCAGCAGCCCCGCCACAGCGTCCCCTCACGGCACGCCACACGCTCCGTGTCCCCCCCAGGCCCCGAGCGTGGCTCCCGAGGAAACGTTCAGGTGGAAGTCTGTGTCCTCCTGGCCCGGCACGGCTGCTCGGCTTCCTCCCAATGGGGCAGGTGGCAGCTCCAGCCGCCCCGCAGGCCCAGGTCGGGGAGCGCCTTCTCCGGCCCTCCAGTCTGGGAAGCATCCAGGCTGCAGGGAAAGAAAGGAGGGAGGAGGCTTCCCTGGTGCCAGGACGGGGTGGTTTCCCTGCAGCCCGAGAATGGTTACGATCGCGAATTCTCCAGCAGGGGTTGCCAAGGAGACCAACAACTCAAGCAGCCCCAGATTCCAGGGGCCGGGATGGGGGGGCAAGCAGGGGGCGCCAGGGTGAGAAGGGACCTCAGGCGATGTTCAGGAGCAGCGAGGAAGCACTGGCTGGAACCGCGCCCACACTGGCGGCCGGCCTCTGCGCCCCGGGTCCCACAGCAAACGGACTGTCTGCACCCGGCAGCAGGAGACGCTCAGACAGGCGTCAGGACGGACACCTGAGCCACAGCCTGAGTTCTGAGCAAAGATGCGCCAGGGTCCCGAGTGCTGGGGTCCTGACGTACGGACAGCGGTGCAGGGAGGGACCCAGAGCAGACAGGACGTGACGGGAGAGACAAAGGGTGGTGGAGGCACTCACGTCGGCCAGAGGGGCCCCTCCTGATGGTCATGTCTCGGGGTGCGCTGCGTGGGTGTGGCTGGGCATGTACGTGTGTGCACACGTGTGAGGGTGTGCAAGTGTGGGCATGCGTGGGTGCGTGCGTGCTTGTGGGGTGTGCGAGTGTGCACATGTGAGCCTGTGGGTGTGTGGGCGTGTGCACATGTGAGCGTGTGGGTGTGTGCCCGTGTGGGTGTGCGAGTGTGTGGGTGTGCGCGCACCTGTGCAGGTGGCTGCACACGTGCGCTCCGCCTGCCCTTGCACCTGAGACAGAGGGGCAGCCCCCACCTCAGGGGAGAGACTCCTCTGTTTCCGCTCTGCCTACCCCTCCACACCCTCACCCCATCTGACAGCAGGGAAGCATTTATTTTCTGGAGAAAAACAACAGAGCTTCTGCCGCCTCGTTCCTCATTCCTGAGTCACTGTTGTGGGGCCAACAGGGAGGGCCCCTGGGTACAGGCGGGACAGAGCCCCCGCGGTCAGGCCCACCCCAGACCCCTTCGCGGCCTCCAGAGACTAACTCGGGGGGGTGGCTGGAACTATTAACCTCACCTGCGTGTTTAGTGAAATCACATCTAACAAGGGAAGAGCAGGGATGGGAGAAGGCCCTCAGCACACCAGCCCCTCCAGCCCCCAGGCGGGGAAGGGTCTCTGACATCAAGCCCCACCCCCAGGCTAGAATTCACAGTGAGTCTACTATGCGCCAGGCCGGTGACAACCCTAAAGGCAGAAAATGTTCTCACCCATTTAACAGATAGGAAAATGGAGGCTCTGAGGCAGCTTGCTGTGGCCCTTCAGGGTGGAGCCTGAGCGCCGTCTTCCAGTGCAGAAACCCCCTCTCCCCAGAATTACGTCCATCCCAGTCAGGCTGTGCCTCCCCGGGGGCTGGGTGGCCCAGAAGCCCAGCAGGGCCCAGGGATGAGCGAGCTTCCAGCGTGAGGCCAAGCGGGCTCTCCCGTCCAGACGGGCCGCGGGGCCGCGGGGCCTCCTGCTCACCTCGTCCATTAGGGCTGCAGCCAGCACGACAGCCCGGAATCTAATTCCCCTAATAGACTGCTGTGCCTGCCACTTCCAGTCGCCAGCAGTGACGGGGCCGGGCCGCTGACGGCCGCTCCAGGCGTCAGCCAGATGTGAAAAATCACTTTGAGATCCCGCCGGCGTTGGAGGGAGGCCAAGGCCGCACTCCTGAGACCCTCTTCTGGAGCCAAGGCTCCCCGATGGGTGCAGCTGGCCCAGCCCGCCCCAGTCCGGCCGGCATCGCACCCCAGCCTGCCAATCAGAGAAGGGCAGCTTCTCGGGGGCACCCACCTGCACCCAAGGCTGGGCGGAGGCGCGGAGGGGCACTGGCTCTGTGCTTGGTCAACGCCTCGGCTCAAGTAGTCCCAGACCTCAGAAGGTCCAGCCGCTGGTCTGACACTTGAGTCCCCCAGGAACAGCCTCGGCCCGCCCAGGCCCCACCCCCTGCCCCAACTGGTGCCCACGGCCACTCCACAGCCACTGCTCTCACATAATGCCCTTCCTCTCCCAACACCCAGGACGGGAAGGTGCTCTCAGGGGACCCCTTGAAGCCCCCCCACTGGCCAGTGACCCCAGGATGGCCAGGGTCCCTCCGAGGTCTCTCTGGACAGGAGGCCACGCAGGTCAGGTGTCCTTCCCTCTCTGAGCCTCGCTCCCTACCATTCACCCATCAGAAGCCCCAAGTTCACAGGGACCCCCAGTGCAGACCTTGTCCCCCTGAAGAGCCAGCATCCTGGTGAAGCACCAGGCGCTGCAGGGCTGGGAGGTGTGCAAAGGGACTGCGCCCAAGGGGCCCGGGCGGGAACCCACTGGCTCAGCCCACAGTAAAGGCCATTTCCCCAGGTGCCCCCTGCTCGACCCTGGGAGACTGGGGCAATCTGCTCCCCATTACCACCTGGCTCACACAGAGCAAACCCGAGTGGCCCCCCCACCCCACACCCCACCCACACAGGTCTGCGCACCAGTCCCTACCTTGGGCTCCCCCTTTGCACTCCTAGGTCTTCTCCACCTCCTCGCCCCCACCCTTCTCATAGACAACGGTGACCTCCTCCAGGGTCACAGCCTCCAGTCAGAACCCTTCTGGAAGTGTCCCTCCCTCCAAAGACTTCATCTTGGCTCTTCCATCCAATACACCCCAGCCACGTCCATGTCCACACTGCCCCACCGCAGACACCTGCCACCCCCACCAGAGACCACAGGAAGTGTGCTTCGCTCCCTCTTGTCTATTTGTCAGCCTCCCCAAGCCAGCTTCCCTGCCTCAGGGCCTTTGCACACACTCCTCTTACAGCGTGGAGTTCTTTTCTGCTTGCACATCCACCACAGGGCTGCCTCCTCCTTGTCCCCAGGTTTCTGACAGGCTGCCCAGCCCTCCTACACTGGTACCCTCTGAGCAGGAGTCCATTCATTTCCTCTCCTGGACGCTCTGCTGGCCCCTGAGTACACAGCCAGAGCCCACACACAGGTGGCATGAGCATCCTGATCCATGACGGCCAAGATGACCCTCCTGAGGCCGGATCCAACTGGGGAGCAGCCCACAGCCCCATTCACACAAGGCTCAACGGTGCATCATGAGTGATCTCTTAACACCACTGGAAAGAACTAGAATGAAGGGGCCCACAGATAGGAGGCCTGTTTCCTAGAGGGACCCAGGGAGTTTCTGAAGGCAGAACATGGGGGTCCTGAGGCCAGGAGGGGCTTGGCCATGTCTGGGAACCCATGACGGGGCAGATGTGGCTCACTTCCAGCAAGGCCAAGCCCCCCAGGAAAGGACGGAGATAACCTGTGCCCATCCACACAATCACGGGGAGCCTGGTGCGGAGCAGGGTGAGGGGCTTCCTGAGACGGCCAGCACTGCCGTGGGTGTGAGCTCTGGGGTCAGAACACGGTTAGCAGAACCTGTAATCTGCTGAGGAGACATCAGCTTCTGGGGGGAGGTGCTCAGCAGGGGGCAGCTAGGACCACACCCCACACAACATCCCACGTTCCCTGTGTGAGCACAGGGACCCACTCGGTGCCTCACAGACCTGCCCCCCACCCCACTGCCCCCTGAGGCTGATGGGACAGCCAGGCCGGCCTCCCCCAGTGTCAGTCTCCCCCAGGCTCTTCCTGAAGAGCCTCCAACTGGCTCTTGGGCTGGCCCACCCCTATGCTCCCGTGGCTCACAGCTCTGGCACGCTGGTCCCCTATAAACGTTCCTAGTGAGTGTTTCCTTGGACTCCACTCACATGCCTCCAGTGACAGAAGGCTCACCCACAGGCAGAACCTCTTTTTAACATGCCCTCTCCTGGCCAGTCCCAGTCCTCCCCCTGGGAGCCCACCAGGCATGTTCATGAGGCCCATTCTCCAGGCCAGCACCCACGTCACTGTCTCATCCCAAGCTATAAGCCACCAAGGGCCCAAGGTGAAGGGAGACAGGGACTGGGTCACCTTGTCATCCACCCCAGGGAGCACCAGGAGCTCTTAAGACAGGGACAAAGCCCAGTACTCACCGAACAGGCACATGCAATTCCAGAGGGAACCTTCACAATACATCGTTAACGTGGAAAAGGGTTAGAGAAGTCTGAATCCTATCTTATTTCAAGAACGCATAGAACGGACACAGATGCCTGAAAATAAATCAGTAGAGACAAACCTTCTTCCTGTGTTTGACAGCATCTGCCCAGCTCCCTACAATGGGCGCGTGTTACGTCTGTCATCAGCAAAGATAACAGACCATACCCAACGGTTTAAGAAGCTGTTGGTGCCCCTCACTCAGGTAGGGTTGAAACACCTGCTTTCCGTCCATGCTGTGTTCATTCAGCTTTTGGCTAATTAAACCACACACACCAGGGAGGACCCTCTTGGATACACAGGCAAGAATGCTAACTAGGAGAGCCACAGTGGGTCAAGAGGATCCGGTGCAGCAGGAGATTCACCAGGACTGGGCGAACCGGGAGTACGCTGAGGTCATCACCAGCAGCATCAAGAAAATCGCGGACTTGGGGCGCCTGGGTGGCTCAGTCGGTTAAGCGTCAGGTTTCAGCTCAGGTCATGATCTCATGGTTAGTGGGTTCGAGCCCTACATCGGGCTCTGTGTTGACAGCTCAGAGCCTGGAGCCTGTTTCAGATTCCGTGTCTCCCTCTCTCTCTGACCCTTCCCTGCTCACACTGTCTCTCTCTCTGTATCTGAAATTTTTTTTAAAAATTTTTTAAAGAAAATCACGGACTTTGTCAACTCATTTGATATGTCTTGTCATTCAAAACTTGCGACACTAAATGAGAAATTGACAGCCCTCGAACGGAGAATAGAGTACATGTGCCGCACTGCTGCTGGGAAGTTGCTCTACAGAACACAGGCCTCCGTGGGACCGGCTCCAGCAGCCTCAGCTCCTTCCTCTCTCCTTAAAGAGCAATAGGGCTTATTCTTGTTTTCCCTTTTTCAAAAGTGTGGCCTTTGGGCTTTGCCACGTAGGTCGGTGTGTGATGTGGCACGTGGGAAGAAGTCCAGGGGACCTCTCGGACACATTTGTCGAACTGTTTGTCAATGTATTTGAGGCGTGCGCAGCCAAACACCTGGGGCTCTTTGTTAAGGTCCTCCCCACCTTCTCTCTCTCTCTCCCTCTCTCTCTCTCTCTCTCTCTCCCTCAATTTCCTTACAGCTCTCATTGCCTCTGCATTGGTTCTATAAACAGTCTTTGTCTCCTTTCCACCTTTGCCGGGGGGGTGGGAGGCAGTCCTGGCTGAAACACTTACGCCCTGGCAGGGTGGCCACCAAAACTGTCGTTGGTAACCCAACAGTTTCTTATCCTTTGGGAGGGGAGGAGGGTTGAGGCCAGGCCCCCACTTGGCTTGAAGGGACATTTGCAGAATTTTCTTTCTGTCACTTAGGGTGTCTTTGCCTCTCGGATTTCCCTAATAAACTCAACTTTAAAAAAAAAAAAAAAAAAAGGAATGCTAACTAGGAGGAAAGGAGCGCTGGGAGCACAAGCTAAATCTGAAAACGAAAGTAAGTGGTCCAAGTGAGAAGGGACGGTGCTCACGCAGGCCCCCCAGACCCTTCCCCAGCACCAGCCTGGGGGCAACCAAGGCCCTCACGCCCCACGGGCCTTGGCTGGTGCCCGTGAGAGGCCAGGGCAGCGGCCTACTGTTCAGCACCATGGCCAGCGCCGTGGTCAGCACCGTGGCCAGCACCCTCTCCTGCCCACAGGCCTGGGCCCGCCAATCCGCCCAGGGAAACCCACCTGCCTACTTCTTAGTCCCGTCTGGGACCTAAGCTCCAAACGCTCCCCTGCTACGCCCTTGCGCACGTGATGAACAGCACACTGGGTCAGGCTCTGCCCTCGTGCAGGAGGCTAAGCCAGGCCCTGCCTGTGGGTGAACAAACTGCCATGCACCCAGCAGGCTCCTGTGGCAACCCGTTGGCTGCTGGGCCAGAAACGGCACTTCCACACCCTCTCCTGGTGAACTGGCTTCTCTGTGCTTCCGCAGTTTGTCACCACCTCCCCCCAAACCTGGGGTCCCAGGAGAAACTGGCCTTTTCCTCCTACGAACCCTCCAAACATTTTTTCCAAGCCTAAATGGAAAAGCAAACTCAGAAGCTCTAAGCTCTCTAGTTCTGTGGACAGAAAACACAAAGCAGCCAAGACCTAGGGGCAGGGGGTGCGGCTGGGCAGGGGACAGCCACACCCTGCAGGCCACCAGGGACAATCCAGGGGCACGCCCTCTGCGGCCCGCTCACTTGGCACCACCCATCCATCCGATGTGATCAGCCGGCCTGCCACCATCACAGATGGTTAAGGGACATCCAGGGACACTGTTCCCAACGACTCCCATTAGGACTTTCTGTACATTTACAAAATTATTCCAAGTAATCCAAAAAAATTAGAGACCTAATTTTATTCAAGCTGGATAACCAGTAAAGCCTAATGACACTCAGCTCTAGAGCATATCCTGGAGATGAAGGTCAGGCTTGGGGCTGGCCTGGAACACACCCATCCCCATTTCCCCCAAGTGGAACAGCTGTGGCCCCACCCCTCATGGCCTCTGCAAGGAGCCGCCAGGAAAGGCAGGGCCCTGCGCTCCCCAGAATCCTCCCCCTTCAGCCAACCCCAGGTGCCAAGCAGTGGGGCCAAGGTTCTGGGAAGCCTGTGGCTAGGGGGGAAGCCAGCCCCTTCCACAGGCAGGTCACTTCTCCCAAATGTGGGGGCAGCTGGAGAAAGTCATGGCCCCTGTGGCTCAGCACCTGCCAGGCCTGAATCCTGGCTGCCCCACTTACCATCAAGTGGCCTTGGGTCCTGACCTCAGCATCTGGGGGCTGACTGACAGCAGGTGTGTGGAGCACCTGAAAACAATCCTGTTCCCATCCCCGCTCATCGTCCTGGAGACTCGGGGAAGGGTCAGAGGACCCCCTTTCCAAGACCTGACTGCCCCTGTGACTGAGCCCCACAGCAACCAGAGCCAAGAGGGCAAGAGGAAGGGTCAGGTTCAACCCTGCACTGAGGCCAGGGTCCCCACTGGCCACAGTCCCCTCTCTGCACCAGGAGAGGTGCCTGGCAGGACTGGCAGTGGACCTGCTTTAGGGACAAGAGGCTCCTTAATCAGCCCTCAGGCCCACAGCCAGCGCCCGTCAGTGTGACTGTGCCGGCCCCTCCTTTCCCACAATGAGCCCCAGCCCAGTCCCCTTGAGTCCCCCACCAGGACCCACCCTGCCACGCTCAGCAAGACCCTTGCCTGTACTTACTCAGAGCAAATCACTTTAGAAGCACCTTATTCTCCTGGAAATGCTGAGCGGACAGCTGCCCCTGGGGGGCCCTGGGTGTGGCAGAGCCTCTGGAGTGTAGGCCCAGCTCAGCCGGAGCGCCCCCAGTCCAGGGGCTCTGTGATCCTCGGGGCCTTCAGCATGACCTAGACCAGCCTTCCCTGCCCCCAGCTCCAGACCAGTCCATCTGCTGAACAGCCTGTGGACCCCCTCCCCTCCGACTCTGTGGCCCTGCCTTTCTACATTCACATGAGGAACAGACAGTCTACAGGGAGAGTCGTCTCTGCCACTGACCCTCTCCAACACGCACCCGCCTCCCCAAGAACTAAAGGAGGTCAGCAAGCTCATTCCGGAGGTTCACCGCCACGCCACGAGCAGCCAGGGCGGCAAGCAGAGAACAGGTCAGTGCGATGCATCACCACCTCGGAGGGTGGGGCCCGCACGGCTCACCGACAGAGAAAAGCGCGGGGAGGGCCTGCCTGCTGAAAGGGGCCCTGGGGGACAAGGACAAACCGGAGTCATTTCCAGAACCACTGCTTTCTTCAAAACCCTCCCCCCTGCACGGACGACGTTTTTCTTCAGGGTCTGCACGGCCGTCTTCTTTGTGCCTCGGATCCAGCAAAGCTGTTCCAGCTTTGCTGGACAGGGTGGACAGGTGCCACGCAGACACAACAGGAAGACACACTTCCTCCCGCAGCAACGGCCCGGCGCATCGCCACAAATGAGGCGCCGTTTTAAGAGGCTGCTGGAGCTGTCCGCACACGCTGCTGGAAGGCACCGCTGAGCTCCAGCCTTGCAGAAGCAAGCAGCCGTGCCTGGCAGCGTCTCCCACGCTCTGGGGACAGCGCAGTCAAAGGTGGGCTCAGTCTTGAGACCTACGCAGACCTAGGTCACCACATGACTTAGCCAAGGACAGTGGGGAGCTGGTCAGGACGCCCAGGTGGAAATCGGTGTCCCTGGGGGCAGGTCCTCCGAGTCCAGAGAGTCCACCTGTACAGTCCACCCACGATGGTGTTTTTCAAGCCAAAACCATTCTGCCTCCATGTCTGGAGGCTCAGGAGGCTGGGGATGCGTGCCTTCCGGCCGTGAACAGAGGACGTGTCCCAACGCCCAGGCAGCTGCAGAGCAAGCAAATTCCTCCAGGAGAATGGCCAGTCCCCCTGGACAAACACACAAGCAGGCGTCTGAAGTGTCAGACGGGGACTCACATCTGTGCGTGGCCTCATGAACAACAGCCACAAGCCTCTTGATCCAGGCCCAGCTATGGACTGATGGGACTGAGGACTGGCTGTGGCTGGGCCGAGGGGCAGATGGCGGAGGGTGCTGTCCAGGACATGCTTGCTGGCCTGTGTCTGTGCAGGACAATGCTTTTCACGTTACTAAACCACAACCACAGAGGCCTAAGAGCCATGGCCATGAGCTTGGTGAGCACCACACACACCACATATCACATCGAATGACTCGCAGGAGATAAACACAAAGTTCTTAGCCCACGTTACAGACCAGGAGACTCGGCCCTGGGACGTCAGTGGAGGTAGACCCCAGTCGGGCGAGCCTAGAGCTGCTGTCCCCTCCCCCCCCCAAGCACCGTCTTTCACCAGCACACGCCCTCTGGGCCATCTCCACCGGCTAGAACATGACGCCATAACAGTGAGTGGTCGAGTGACACACCAATGAGGAAGAATTGAGAGAGCATGACCTCAGTGAGGGTTCACGTGGTGACATCTGCTACTAACGCACACCCAGCAACGTCCATCCAGGGATGATCCACCGTCTGTACTTGACAACACTCAAAATGAGCCACCTGCGAGGTACCCCAGCGCTGTCAGAGTAACAAGAAACTGGGCACACACCAGTGTCCCCCGTAAGCTCTGCTGCCAAAAGGGAACCGCCTGCAGCCTGGGGCCCATCCGCCATCCCGAGCCTCTTAACAGGACGGGTCCTGACGCCCAGGTCCGCCCCCGGCCCCCGGCCCCACCCGCCCTGCCCAGCCTCTGGAAGATGCCCCGTGGGCACAGAACTTGGGCTCCACGGGCCTGCCTGTCCTGCACAAAGGTTTGAGCCTCTGAGGGGTCACCCCCCCACACACCCAAGACCCTGCCGTCAGTGCTTCAGTGAAACGTCCCAGAGAGCTCAGTCCTCTGGACGCTATCCCTCCCATGGGATGGGTGAAAAGCCAGCTCCCAGAGGCTAGCCCCGTGCCTCCCACAAGCAAGGGCCCAGAATGTCTGCCAAGTGATGGCCGTGCAGAGGCCCACAGCACAGGCAGGAGTGCACAGACCGACGGAGATTTGTGGATTAGCCTGTTAGCTGAAACATACTGGTAAAGCACCACCTTAAAGTACTCCATCCAGGGGCGCCTGGGGGGCTCAGTCAGTTAAGCATCCAACTCCTGATTTCAGCTCAGGTCGTGATCTTGCAGTTCACGGGTTCAAGCCCCGTGCTGAGCTCTGTGCTGACAGATCAGAACCTGCCTGAGACGTTCTTTCACCCTCTCTCTCTGCCCTCCCCCGACTTCTTCTCTCTCTCTCTTTTTCTCTTTCTCTCTCTCAAAATAAGTAAGTAAAAATAAAGTTTAAAAAAAAAGGAACTCCATCTACTACTAGACTCGGTCTGTGCCTCTTGGAAGTAATCTGGCTTCAGTAACCTGATATTTTGGGGCTTAAGTTTTGTCAGGATCGGGTGGGCCTCTCGCCACACGGTGGGAATCTGGGATCTCAGGGCCCACAACGCACAGTGGTGCCCACAACGCCAGCCAAACCGTGGCTCCTTCGGAGTCTTCCAACTTGGAATATTTGACTTGTACAAATTCCTAATAAAGCTGAGATTTTGTCTGCCTGAACCTGGAGCTGCTCAGCGCCGAGCCTCCCACCGGCCGTTGCCTTGCAGACCCGAGAATGTGTGCAGAGACTCTGCCCCCGGTGACCGTGGACACGGGGACAGGGGTTAAAAAGTGTCGTACCGCCACGGAGCCATCTCGCTTTCAACTGAGGGTGGGAAGTTCTGCAGAGGCGCCCGAGGTCTCCAGGCCAGCAAGGATGGTCTGGTAAGCCCCGGTTTCCCTGGAAACCACAACTCTCCTGGCATTCCCACCTGTGTGGAAATTTCCATAAGATTCTCCAAGTCCTGGTGGACACTTCCGCCCCAGGTCTATAGAGAGGTCTGCGACCAGAAAGCAGTTAAGAATACAGCCTTCTTCCGGAAACACAGAATGCTCAGTCAGCAGCGGAGGGACCCTGGCCACCGCGTCAGGGCCACACTCGACTCCCAAATGCAGTCAGACCAAGGAACAGAGTGGCCAACACTCGGCGTCAAGGCTGAGGCTCAAGGCTCCACCTCCCACCCAGGCGGCCCACCGGCAGCAGACGAGCGGGAGAGGGCAGCAGGCCAGCAGTGGGGCCCCGCTCGGGTTAGCCAAGGCCACACGGGGGCCTGGAGCAGGCCCTGAGGCCCCGGCCCCCAGCTGCTGGGGAGCGGAAGACCCCGCCGGGCCCTGCAGCCCCCAGCCCCACAGCAGATGCCATCTGAGGACGCGGAGGGCTTGGTATCCGAGCCCAAGAGAAAACAACTTGCAGAGAGTAAGGCAGTCAAGTGAGCCTTCACGGGCTCAGCCCGGAGCTGTCCCCGGCATTTTCCACCCAGACTATTTTAAATGCAATTTCATCCCGGCAACTCAAAGTGGCTTTCAGATGTCAGAAAGGTCAAGCAATCCGTACCCCCAAACTCTCGTCTCCAAGGCAGAGACCCCTTCCAGCCTGAGTGGGGCAGCTCTGCTGTGCACTCACCCTGGCCTGGCTTCAGTCTCCCCACCAGTGAGAACAGGCACCCCCCCACCCCCACCTTCAGCCACAGAGACGCCACCCTGAGATCCCCCTGAGGGAGTAACTGCCCAGCTGCCATCGAGCGTGAGGACACACCCCTGAAGGGTGGTCTAGGCCTTTCTGTGGCTCACATCCCCTTTGAGAAACTCCTGAAAACTCCAGCCCTTCTACCTCGAAAACCCTCTTACACAAAGCTGTTCCCCCCCACCCCACCCCCACCCCTAGTCAGGGTTCTGTGAACCTCCAGGCGCTGAGACCACGCCTCAGGGTGAAGAGGGGCAGGCGGCGGAGAGGAGGGAGAGGACGGGGCTGAGGCGAGTCTGAGTGTCCCCTGCAGCTGAGTCTGACCCCTTCCCCCCCCACACGCCTAGGGCCTCAATGCAGGGCCCCACCCAGTGCTGACAATACGGTCAGGTCCCCAGCCACCTCCCTCTGGACCCGCGGGCAGCCTGGGCTGCCCACCCAAATCTGGGTGGGCCGTATCGGGGCAGGGCCAGCCGGGGCCGACTGTCTATCCAGCTACGAGCAGAGGAAGGGACCGTCCAGGGGCCGTCAGGGCTGGGAGGGGTGGGTGGGAGCTGCTTCTGCCCAGGCAGGCCCCCACCTCGGCCGGTGTCAGATCCCTCCTGACGCGGGGAAGGTTCCCGTCACCAGAAGCACATCTCGAAAAGCCCCCACCAGGAACGAGCGGCGGCCACGGCCCCGGTCCCAGAGGCACATCTTCAGAGGAAGCCCCTTCCACAGAGGGAAGAGGGGAACCCTGGCCTGATGCCCACCAAGCCGGGGGACCACAGGGCGGCCAGTCTCCCTCCCCACCTCTGACAGCCACTGGCCCCAGGATCCACTGGGACACCCAGAGGGGCTGGCACACCTCCATCTTCTAGGAGCCAGGCTTTGGTGGCAAAAAGCAGGAGCGCTCGGTGCTGCCCCAGGCCCAGGGACTCCTTGCCGGCTGGGACAGACCGTGCAGGCCTCGCGCCCGCCCTCCACCGGCTCCCCCAGGCGCACTCAGTGTCAGGCAGGGAAGAGGGCCTTGAACTTCGTTTAATGAAACAAACCAAATGACGCTCAAACACGGGTCAATCCGTGCTGGGCAGGGGGATGCTAGGGTCACCGCACCGGCGAGTAACTCGGGCCTCAGACAGGAGACCAGGACCAGCGTGGGGCTGGGCCCCAGGCACAGGCCCAGGGGCGGGGAGGACCCCACGCCTGGGGGCTTGGGGGCTGAGGAGGAGCTACAAAGCAGGCAGGAGACGAGTCACCATCTGGGGAGAGCCCACCGGGCCGGCCCTGAGAGAGCAGCCACCCCACGCAGCTCGTGTCCCCAGAGCCCTGGGAGCAGGGGGCGTGGTGCCCACTTCACTGCGGGAAGACCGAGGCCTGCGCGCTCCGTGACTGCACTCAGGTGCTGAACCAACAGCTGCCCAGACCTCTGCTCCCTCCCGGCAGCGAGCGAGGGGAGCCCTCGGTGAGAAGCGGGACGGGGCTGAGCAGGCAGAGGGACAGGCTGCCCGGGCAGCGAGGACCACCGCCCGACGCCCCCACACGCTGCAGCTCTGCCCGACGGGGCTCACGACACCGGAGACGGACCCAGCACGGGCCCACAGGCACGACTCCGGCTTCCCTCCCGCTCGGCCTCTGGCGGCCGCCGTCTTTAGGGGGCAGGAGGGGCTGTCTGCTTCAGGCCCTGGCAGGGAGGGGCCCCTCGGGGCTGGACACGGGGCCACACACAGGGGGCTCCCAGGATGTCCTGCCGGCCCCCCGCCCTCCGGCAGCCACATCACGGGTCGGGCGGAGGCACCCAGCTGCTGGGCTGAGGGGGTGGGCTCTGACCACGTCCTGGAGGTCACCTCGGGCCGGGACCTGGATGACCAAAGCCAGTCCCACCAGGCAGGGAGGGAGGTGGAGACAGGAGGGACACTGGTGAGCAGACACGGGGCTCTTCCCGGGATGAGCAGCCCACCTGAGTGTGCCTACATGGGAAGGCCAGTCCAGCCCCACCCGTCTGGACGCCCAGGTGGTCAGCGTGGGGCCTGGAGACGGTGCCCGAGGCGCCTGCCAGGGCTGTGGTCTCCCCCCCAGGACTCCCTCCCCCCAGCAGCCTGGCACACCCCCTGGGAGTTCTCCCCCACGCCATGGAGAGTGTCCAGAGCACAGGCTCTCAGGGACACGGGGACACTCACAGGGCACACGCTCCTCTCCTCCCAGGGGGCACATGGACATGGTTTCCCAAGATCCGTCCCTCACTCCCATCCCAAAATGCCTCTTTCATACAAAATGGCCGAGTCCCGGCCCCAGCCTCGCTGGGATGGGAGACAGAGCGCCTGCTCAGAGACTGTGCACGCCAACGGCACGGTCCACACGCACAGCAACTCCAGCAAATACCACACACGTGAACACTGGGGTGCACACAATGCCAGCCCAAGACCACTGGACCTGCCCCAGGAGCCAGGAGTTCCCTGAGCAGGGCCTGGGGAGACCAAGAGCCCCTTCCTGGGCCAGGGCTGGAGGCCCAGGACAGCAGCACCCCTCCTCTGCGTGTCCACTTGACCAAGGAGGGGCCCCAGAGCCCAGGATGTGCGCTGCGTGAGACACATACCTGCGCGCCCAGCAAGCTGCAGCAGACAGGGCTCAGGGCTGTGGGGTGGGGGTGGGGGGGGCAGCTGGGGCAAGACAGACCACAACCCTCAGCCGAGAGCTGGGGGATGGAGGTAATATTTGGACACCCCTCCTCCCCATTCCAGCAACCCTGAAGCTCCCCCTAGGTGGTGNGCGCTTGGGGGCCTCGGAGCCGGCGATGAGCAGCGCGCCGTCCCGGGTGGAGTCGGGCGCGCCGGGGTCCAACCCCACGAAGCCCACCTTGAGCTTCTTTTCCCCGCTCGGGCCGGGGTACACGCCGCCGTTGCGCGACTTCTGCACCATGGTGCCGGGCGACGCCCCGGCGGGCGCGNGTTCCTTGGCCAGACGAGCGCACCGCCTGAGCGCCCACCAGCTCTCCGTGGATCGGAGCGCCGGACCCAGTTGGAGTCTTACCAGCTGGGCCCCTCGACTGGACGCCTGGGAGCAGGACGGAGGGACGGGCACCCCTCTTGCTAGACCCTCCGTGAAGGCCCGGCCCACTAGGAACTTAACGCTCTTGGGTGGGCCAGGCATGAAGACCCCTGGACGCAGGTCTCCTGAGTGTACAGGGAGGCCTCTGGAGACACTTTCTGAGGTCACCTGCCCTGGGCCTTGGAGAAGGAGCCCTGAAGGGAGGCAGCAGGGGAAAGGCGAGGGTTTGCAGACGCCCCCGCGGCAGGAAGAGGGGCAGAGGTGGTCAGAGAGGCGAGACCTCAGGGACACGCCCCTGGGGGGCCTGGAAGGCCCCTGTGTGCCTGGGCTTTCTTCTGCAGAACGGACCTAGAAAAGACTTGCGGCTCAGGGGCGGGGGGGAGCCCAGGGCAAGACACAGGCCCGAGGCCAGTGGGGGAAACAATGCCATAGTCCAGGACAAAGGAGGGCAGGCTCTGGACACAGATGGCCCGGAGTCCTCTTAAGGGCAGTCCGCAGAGGTTGCCTTCCATAGCTAGGGAGCCAAGGTGTCCTGGGAGGAAGGGGTCCTTCTAGAACCTGCTTCTGGGAAGCCAAAGGACCCATTCCTCAGCCACTTAGAGACCCCCATGCACTCCACGCTGACAATCCTCACCGTGTCCCCTCTGGAGCCTCCCTCTGTACACCGTGGAGAGTGTCGGCTGCATCCAGCCTCTCCCCACTTTTGCCAGGCACCGAGGGGTCCACTGAGAAAGGCCCTGTGTCGTGTTGTGCCTCCCTCACCAGTGATAGGCTCATGCGCCAGCACCCTCCATGGCACCGGGCCGCTGTGCTGTTTGCCCCTTTCTTTCTATATTCAGCACCAAACAGAATGGTCAGTGCAGGCACTGTGCTAACTTATAAGTCATCTAGAATGTTGAGGATGGAGTGCCACTAACGTCCCTCATACACCTGTGCACACAGGTGTGTCCAGGGGCCACACTCTTGACTCCCACCTCCCTGCCTCTCAGTCATTACCTATGATCACCAGCACTCAGCCAGCGTGCCCCCAAATGGCTGCGGGTTTCTTGAGTGTGTGTACCATCGCTGAGCCCAGGCACAGGAAGGGGGAGCCCATCTGGTCACTTCACGGAGAGGGCAATGACCTAGACTCTACCCAGACTGACTCTGCTCGTCGGCCTCTGACAGCCCTCACTCCCCCTCATCCTGTTAAGAGGGAGCCCCAGGTTATGGAGTGCCTGCCACGCACGCTGGGCATGGTCCCTCCTCAGGGAGACCCTTCTCAGGGTTCGACGTGAGAGTGAAGTGGGCCAGTGATTAGGGTTGGTTCGCAGAGGATGAAGGAGTGATTTCCAGGTATCATTTTTGCAAACACATGAGCATTGAGTGGGAGCAATGTTTGGGCTCTCTGGCGTCCATCCAGGACATTAAGGGGACTGGTTGCCTTCACAGTCTCCTGGGGGGGCCCCTCCCGCAGGAGCTCTGACAGTCAGGCTGGAGGGGAGCCTGCTGGGGACGCGCAAGCCCGTGTTCTCTTGTCTCAAACAGCGCTTGCGCACGCAGCTCTGCCTCGTCCCCCAGGGGCTCTGGCGGGTGAAGCCCACCTCAAGGTGTGAAATCCTTGCTTCCTCTGTTTAGGATGTCCTTTCAGTGAGCTGGCTCATTGGACACGTGTGCTGTCCGTGTTGTGCCACGTGCCAAGGTTTGCATCGTCCGCAACCTGCCAACAGCGTCCTCCACCCCCGCCGCCCGGGGAAGCAGTGCCTTGAAAATGCTCAGTTGGGGTGAATTCCATACAAGAGACAGGGATTTCATTTATTTAAAAATAGATGGGAAAAGCTTTCAGGCTCAGGCAATCTTTGCCAAAACTGCACTGTGGGATCCAGAAAAGAGAAGTGGAAAAATCCAGATGCACACAGCACCCAGCTCCAGTCCGGAGGGAACTTTCACCGGGACGCAGGGCGGGGTGCGGGGCGGGGCGCTGTCTTCAGCACCCCCAGCGCTGCTCTCTCCCCCAGGACTCGGGGCCCAGCGCGCTGTTCCTCCTCTCTGTCCCCACATCACTGGATACACTAAGCAGCCAAGATGGGACTAGTGAACTGAGAAACAAACATTGGCCCCGTTACTGTCTTATGGAAGGACAGCTCCGAGTTCTCACAAGTCCCCGCCTCCCCCAGAGCACTCTAGCATGCTCCCTTGCGGTCAGGGACTCACCACACGGGCCTGTGACCCCACTTCCCAGCCTGGCACCCCTGCTTTTGTGTGTGTCCTGCCCGCCGTCATGTCCGCAGGAGCCTGGCCCAGGGCCCGCGGTGTGTGGTCAGTAGATGTCCCAGCTGGTGCTGATGCAGGCCAAATCAAAGCACGTCTGGATGATTCCGTCTCTGGGGGAGCTACAGGGTGAGTCTTCCCACGGTGGTCAGGACAGAGAGTGGGCTTGGCCTTCCCTGATGCAGCCCTGAGAAGCCACTACTCTAGTCTCACAGGCAACATAGGACGGCGGGTCCGGGAGGGAAGACACCGGAGTGCAGGGGAAGTGGGTCTAGAAGAAACAGGCTTCGGCTGGCTGCTGGTCCTGGCCGAGGGGGGTCAGCGGTGACGTTGCCCTGGCCATTTGTGGTGGAGGAGGGGCTGCTCTGTCACCCTGCCTGCGGGACCCCTTCTAGTACAGCCCCAGCCTGATGCTCCGTTGACAGAGAAGATAGTTATGTCCAGGTATCCGGCCACACTCAGGTTCCGTTCCGTGGGCCGGTGACCATGGGGACACTGGGGACAGACTGGAAATCAGACTTCCCTGTCCACCCCCACCCGCATCGTCCCAGTAGAAAAGGACCAAGCTCCTTCCCCAGTCGCGGCGCCTTCAGGAAAACAGATGACCCTGGCCGAAGCCCAGAGAGGACACTCCATCAGGCGGAGAAACAAGACTTAATTTGGGGAAATGAGAAGAGACAGGCTCTCAATCTCCTAACCTGGGTCAGAGCTTCTGTTGTCTTAATTCTGTAATTTGGACAACAGGAAGTGCCTACCCGACAGAAAGGCCCGGCCCGCCCCTCTGGGAAATTTTCCATTATTAGGAGGAGGAAGGGCTGGATTTATCCAGTTCGTGGGGGAGCAAGACAATAAGGGAAAGATTCAATATGAAAGCATTGATTTTTTTTTTAAATCTCACACTAAAGTCAATAAAAATTTAATTTATAGTTTTTTTTAAAGGATCAGAGCTCCCAACAAGCTTCCTCAGCCCCTGGCAAAACAGATAATCATATGAGGGGGCTGGTTCGTATGTATCAGCTACAGATGCTTCCGTGGCACCAGGAGCCCGTGGTCGCCTGTGACGGTGGAGACGGGTTGCGGAGTGAAGGTGGATCTGGTGCAGGTTCTGGGCCTTGGAGGGAACCCCACATCCCCCAACTCCCCTGCCCCGTCTCCTGGAGGGAACACGCAGGGTGGTGTCTGGGCTGGTCCCCATGGAAAGCACCCCTCTGGGCAGATGAAATTCCTGTGACAACCATCCGTGTTCTGTGGCAATAAAATTCGGGGAACAGACAGGACCATGCTCCTACACTGTGATGCCCGGTGTGAGCCAGGCCCCACCGAGGGTCCCCGAGTGCTCACGCTCCCACAGCACTCTGACAATATCCGATGCCTTCTTCACCTCTGTAATCCAGCCCTCCCTCGGCCCTCAGATCACGCCGCCTGCCCTCTCCCAATGCTGCACCCCCNCAAGCCAGTGAAGGGTTCTTTGTACGCGCTGTTTCCTCTGCCAGGAATGCCTGTCCCTCCACCAGCACGGGGAGGTCTCGTGTGTCTTCCCTGGGAGGCCCTGCCGGAGGGTCTTCCCTGAAGTGGACCCCCACCCCCCTCTCAGCTCTGCGGCCTCAGCAGGATATGAAACTGTTACATATATTTGCCGTTACTGCCTCTTGTTCATCTCCCCACTGGACAGGCGGTGCACACACTCAGCCCCCTGCACACACTCACACTCCCATGTGCACACTCACAGCCCCTTGTACACACTCAAAGCCCCCTATACACACAGCCCCATGCACACAGGCAGCCCCACGCACATACTCACACCCCCTGCACACACTCACACTCCCTGCACACACTCAAATCCCCTGCACACACTCACAGCCCACAGAAGCTGTTCATCATCATTCTGTGAATGACAGTCACTTTGTCCTAGGGCTAGACATCACTGAGAGCCTTGAGCCAGGATGTGCCCTTGATGACTGCGGCCTGGGGCTTAGGTGGCTCAGGGGCTGGGGTGGGCCATGGGAAGGCATGGGCAGCTGGAGCTCAGTGCCACGGAGACTGGCTCCCTGCCAGCAGGGCGGTCAGCTGCCTGCCCACACACAGGCTGTCAGCATCTGGGCCCTGGCTGCCCGCCCACTGCTGGCCTGGGCTCGCTTGAGTGCTCTGCTTGCTTGGCCAGATGTCCAGTAGGCTTTGGACAGGGCCGTCTAACCTGAGGCAGAGCCCATGGGCTGCCAGAGGCCCCCACTCACCCCTTCACCCAGCACAAGGTCACCACCAAGCTAAGCTAGGCGGATGGGACAGAAAGGCTGGGCTCTCTGGCCCGCAGACCAGTGACACATCAGCCCAGACAGAGCCGGGGTCCTCGGCCAGCACCAAGGGCTTGGCTGGGATGGCCCCCGGTGACCCACCCTGCCGGCATCACCAGGCTGCACCCCAACACCGAGCTGCACCCCGACACCAGGCTGCACCCCACGGCATCACCAGAGACAGGGTGTCGTCTCTGCAGCAGCACTGAGGTGGCCCCGTGAGCTGGTCCGAGGGCTGAGACCTTGGGGACCAGGTAACCAAGCTGGCAGGGCCCTCATTGCTCAAGTGGAGAGAAATGGCTCCCACCTCGTGGGGCTGCCCTGGCACTGGATGGAGCAGGGCAGCAAAGTGTCCTGAGCAGCATCTGCTGAGTGGTGTCCGGGGGTGGGGGGAGGGGCCCCGGCAACCCCAGGTCCCCGCTGGGAGGCACCCTCTCCCCTCATTTCTTACAGGCCTCCAGACCGAGCCGTCCTCCTCCCAGCTCAGATGTGCTGACCCCATCCCTTCCTGACGTCCTGCCCACAGAGGGAGACCCATTTAGGCCAATCACTCTCACCTAGGGGCAGTCTTATTCCCCGGGCGACATCTGGTAATGTCTGGAGACATCTTTGTTTGTCATCGCTGTGGCAGGTGGTACTGGCATGTAGTGGGTGGAGGCCTCTACAGGGCACAGGAAAGCCCTCCCACCCCCACAACAGAGAATTCTCTATCCCCAGATGTCAACAGTGCGGAGGGTAAGACACCACGATTTAGGTGGTGGTCTTCTATTAAAATGCAAATATTTCTGGTAAGTTAACCATCCACACCTTAGCATAAAATAGTGCAAATACGTGGGTTTTTCTCCCTGAAGCTCCTAACAATATTCAAGCCAAGGGATGGGGATTTTTATGGGAAAGGAGGCAGGAATCTGGAAGGGTCAGGAAGGAGGGCAAATGCCCCCCGCCCAGGGCTTCGCAGGCAAGCATCTGCGTGAGGGTCCGCACTGGCCAAGCCGCCACAGGTCACACTCATCATCAGCTCAACGTCAGAGTGTGACAGAGGAGCCCCCGCACCTTCCACAATGCTGTTTTCTAGCATGATGACAAAACACTACTCTTGCCCCCTCACAGAACAATGCAGTCTTTGCTGTTTCACAGTTTACAGGCTTAATTTACATGTGTGACTTCGGCAAGTTGCTGAACCTCTCTGTACCATGGTTTCTTAGCCTGTAAACGGGGGTTAATAATAGTCCATACATCACAGGGTTGTTACGACAGCATGAGGAGTTAAGGTTTGTAAAGCATCGAGACCATGCCTGGCACGAATGAGACTTATCTAAGCATTCAAGTAAAAATAAATGAATCCATTCCAGGGCCGGCTCTGGGTGCATTGCATCTCCAACATGCACTGCCTTCCTCGTCCAAGATGAAGACTGTGGGTGTTGGGAGACACACAGAGTAAAGACAGGGAGGAGAGAGGGCACCAAAAGCACCCAACATCCCGGGAGCACCCCCCCCCCAGCAGAGACAGCCTCCCAAGAGAGCTGGGGACACGGGGAAGCCGGGGAAGCCGCAGTTTTACCCAGACCTCAGCCCTGGGTGCAGAGAACAGCTGTCCAGGCCCCACCCACTCTGGGGGGCAAGAGGTTTGCTCAAAGACCTGGAGATGAGAGGAGAGATTTTACAGCTCCCCACCATGGGGTTCAGGGCACGGTCCCCTCTTCTCCATCTCTTCCCTCCCTCTGTGTCACCCTCAGCTCCCCGTTTGGTTCAGTGTTGCCCTCCACTTTCCGGGCAGCTGAGCCCTGGAGCCCAGGGACCCGGGCCTGACTGACAAGCTCAGCTTCAAATGGCAGCCGGTAGTCGCCAGATCCCGGGGTGGGCTCTCTGGGCCCGGGCATCCCACCAGGGCCATCAGGCACTGAGGGCTGGCGTGAGTCCAGCCCCACAGCCCCAGCCTCCTCCATGGAGCCCGCAGGTGCAGAGCTGCCAGCGTCTACTTCACCAAGTGTCTTCGGGGAGACAGCCCAGAGACTGATTTGGCACCTGCCCTCACTGACCCCTCCAGGCCACCACCCTGCCCAAGGTGGACACAGGATAAGTAGGACCCAGATGCCCTCTCACCTCCCCCCCCCCTGCCTTGGGCCCCCACTCAGACCACAGTCCAGGCCCAGACCCTCCTGTGAAGAGGCTGATTGAGCCTCCCTGCTGGCCGCCACNTCCTGGCTGGAGGGCACCCCCCCCCCGCCCTCTTTCACCTCCTCCCCAGATGACCCCAACCATGAGACACCAGGAGCAGCAAGCGAAGGCAGGAAAGGAGCCAACACCCTGAATCTCTTACTGACACCACTCTCCATTCCCACTGACTCACCCCTGCGGTGTTGGGGGCACCCCTGACCGTCCACCTGCCTGGCTGGCTCCTCCCTGCAAGGCTGCCCAGCGAGGCCTGGCTCCCGCTTCCCGCAGACGCTCCCAGGAGCTCAGCTCCGGCTCTAGGCAGCCAGCCAGCAGCACAGGAGGGGCCCGGACACATGCCCGTGTACACATACACACCACATATACACTCGTGCACATATGCACGTGCACGTGTGCGCTCTCTCGAGGACACACAAACACACATCCACATGGACATGTGTGCACATGTCACGCACACGCAGAAACACACCTGCAGGCACTTGTATACACTTGTGCACACACAGACTGCACCGGCTCCCGGGAGCTCCGGGGCGGCCCACCTAGCTCTCCACGCACCCAGGTGGCCACACCCAGGTGTGCAGAGTTCCACAGCCAGGCCACACTCACACAGCTATGCAGCGCCCACACTGGGTACACACCAGAGGCACAAATTTGATCTGGCACTCCCACGGTCCCACTCTGAGCCACACTAGGGCACCCAGGAGGGGACATCCACAGCTACCCGCAAGATGGTCTCTCTTGTGAGAAGCCCCCAAATCCCATTGTTGGGGTCTGAAACTACTGTTCAGACACAGAACTGTCATGCCAGGGCCGCCCTGGACCCCGGGGGATGGTGAGAACACGCTTTCTGCCCGGAGGGGAGGGCGCCCGGAGCCCTGGGCAGACAAGGGCAGGAGACAGATCAGATCTGGCCGGCTCAGCAGGACCCCACACACTCAGTGACTCATGAATTTTGCAGAGGCACCCAAAGTGAAGAGTGAAGCTGCCAATGGGGTGCTGGGGGACCCTGCTTTAATTATTCACAGCCGAGCAGAGGGTGGTAGCCTCTGGCCCTAAGGCCTTGGCTTCAGGCGCAGCCTCACGGAGCCTGGGGCAGGCAGGGTGCCTCTCTGGGCCTCCACATCGTCCTCGGCAGCCCAGGCATGCGAGCCCTTTATGAGTGCCACTCTGTGTCCCCAGCTTGGTCCCCCCCACCAGGTGGCACTGTCGGGCTGGCTGTGGTGCTCCCCTTCGCCCACCCACCACCCTGCCCAGCTGCCCACGGGGCTCCTCGAGCCGACAGCCTGCGCCCCAAACCTGGTGGACCCTGCCCCCTACCCTGCTCTGCAGCCCCCCAGCTCCATCCATGCCCCAAGTGTGCACCTCCACCGGGCACCCTGGCAGGCGTCACCCCAGCTCCAGGGGCCACTCCGGACCTGGACAGCGGCAGAGAGAGGAGGGGAGCCCACTGGGCCGCACCTGTGAGTGCGCACTTGGGGCGCTCAGCTAAGCCCCTGCTCTGCCACCGGTGCCTTGCCACCCACACTGCTGCTGCGCTCAGGGGCTGTCAAAGTTCGGTCCAGGCACCTCCGGTCCCAAGAACCTTCTAGAAGGCCCTAGAGGTCAGAACTGCTTCCATAATCATACAAAGGCCTTATCTTTGTCACTACTGTTGTCTCTTATACATGGAGTTTTCCAGAGGCCATGATGTGTGATGACACCGCACATGTCTGCCACTGTGCGACAGTGTGACCACCAAGGGCTAGAGTGTCACACGAGAGGCTGTGTAGGTCCCCCCACCCCAATCCTCCCCTTGGGAAGGGGGCTCACCTCCTCACAGTGTCTCAAGCTTAAGGTGTGGCCCGTGCCCACCGGCCCCCAGAAGCCCACCTTCTGAGTGTGGGCGGCTCCAGGAACAGCTAGGGGTCTGCCCGCCGTCCCTCGGCAGAGTGCTGAAGGCAGGGGAGCCCCTCGCTGGACGATGGGGCAAATCCTGGGGAGGCGCGCTGCCCCTGTGGATGCCTAGAGCCACCGCATCCCCACCGGGCTGAGGCCCCAGGTTCCTGCCTCCTCCGGTCACAGTCCCCTGCCCATCCCGTGGGCGCACTCTGAGCCCGGTACCAGGGGTGCATCGAGCCCCAGAACCCTGCCGGGCTCCAGACCCAGGCGCTTGGACCTTCCTGGGCCAGCCTTCATCACCTCACCCGGGGCCGGCAGAGGGGCCTCGAGCACAGACCTCTGGTGGCAGGACCCGCCATCAGCCCACCTGCAGCGTCTGAGTGACCAGGACTCCCAGAGGGAGCCGGAGTCGGCAACAGCTCGGGACAGGAGAGCAGGGGGCCACCCCAGACCACAGAGGCTGTTCACCCCAGCGCGGTTTCCTTTCACTCTTACTCTGTCCCTGGCTCACAGCTTTCTTTGACTCGACAACCTCCTGGGGCAAACAGATTGCAGGGTCACCAGGTCCTCCCCAAGCCGGTGGCGGTAGCCTGGGTGAGGCCAGGAGAGCAGCAGGAGGCAACTGTTCTAAGGTCACAGGCAAAATACACTGTCCAGTTTGAATCTCAGATAAAGAACAAATACTTTTCCTGGTGTGAATACTGTATACCACATATTATATTAAAGAATTATCGGGGCGCCTGGGTGGCTTAGTCGGTTAAGCGTCCGACTTTCGCTTAGGTCATGATCTCGCGGTTCGTGGGTTCGAGCCCCGCGTCGGGCTCTGTGCTGACTGCCAGCTCNAAAAAAGAATTATCCACTGTTTATCTGAAATCCACATGTGACTGGGTTTCCTGTGTCTGTATCCACCTGCTCAGGACACCCCCCTTGGTGGTCTCCATGGATCAATCCAGAGCCTTCCTGCACCGGGGTCTGTACCACCAGTGCCACTTTCTGGGACGCAGACCAGAAACCGCACTCCGCCCGGCTACTCAGCCCTTCCTTCTCACCACACCCTGTTCATGCACCTTCCTGAGACCCATGCCCACTTTGGGACGGGGGGGACACACAGCAGCCCCTCCATGGACACCTTGGAACCATGTGCGCCCATCTCCCCTGGCTGGCAGCCTCACCCAGTGTGGTGGCCCGCATGCGCCCCCACAGATTTCAGGCCCCAATCCTTGGAACCTTGATGTGGCCTGTGCGGCAAGAAAGGGGCCTGCGGGAGTGACTAAATTCTGGATCTCAGGATGGGGACACTATCCTGGACTATCATGTAGGCCGACCACATGCATCTTTATAAGAGGAAGTGGAGGGAGATTTGACACCCGGAAGGGACGCCGTGTGACCGTGGGGCAGACAGTGGAGGGACACAGCCACAAGCCAAGGCACATTGGGAGCCACTGGAAGCTGCAAGAGGCGAGAAACAGACCCTCCCTTAGAGCCTCTGGGGGAGCTCGGCCTTGCCAATGCCTGAACTTTGTCCCACTGGTGATAACTTTGGCCAGTGAGAGGGGACACCTCCGTCATTTTAAGCCACTAGTTTGAGGTCATTTGTTGCAGCAACCCTAGGAGACTCATGTGGTTGGCCTGCTGCTCACCCTGGAGGGGAGGCCCCCAGCCCAGTCCCCACCACAGGCAAGAGAGTCTGTACTGAGAGCCTGGTTGGCCAGTCTGCCCGCCCCCACCACACCCCGAGCTCCTCCAGCACCGACACCTGGCACCGACTGGGAGCTGCTTTCCTGGAGCGCAGACGGCTGGGCAGGGGCCTGCCATCCCCCCGCCCCCAGGCTTGATGACCAAAGTCGGGGCTTTCTCTAGGGTGTTGGGAGCTGGCGCTCCTGGGCTTGCTGAGGGCTCGGCTGAGCGGATGCGGGTGATGGTGCCCCTCCAGCCACAGGTGACTGGCTGGGGAGGGAGTGAGACGTGGGAGCCAGTGTGTGTGACAGTCACTGGTGGGGGAGGAGCCCTCAGCTCTCAGAGAGACCCTCAACACATTCAGGCCCTTCTGTGGATCCGAAGTGACGGATTCTTCGTCTGGGACGCCCCCGGGAAGGGCATTCCCAAAACTGCCCCCCCCCCCCNACGCTGGGCTGCGCGGGGCGCCCCCGGGCCGGCAGGAAGGGGCTCGGGGAGAGCGCAGAGCGGCCCCGCCCCGCCCGACCACACCCAGAAGCAGGCGCACACGGCTCTGGGGTCGCTCAGTTTATTGGTAAAACGGGCACTGAGCGCGGCGAAGTCTGGGCGCGGAAGCAGGGGCGGCGGGGGCGCTTTTCCTCTTAAAGAACTTCCACTGGACCTTGATGGCGAGCATCCAGTCGCTGNAGGCCGGTGGGCGTCCCCGGGCCCGGTGCGCGGCCAGACAGCTGCTGTCCAGCCGTCGCCCCGATTCTACCAGAGTGGCCGTGGGTCCGGGGCCTCCCCGGAGAAGGACACCATCCCAGCGCTGACCGGCGGGGCTGCTTCATGGGCCCGAGGCCCCGGGTCTGCTGGCTCTAACCGCAGCCAGCGGAAGGACCCCACCCCCAGCCCGGGTGGCCCCTGGGCCCCCAGGGTCTGCCCCACCCAGGCCGCACGTCCCCCCACCAGCTCACCAAGAGGCGGGTACTGGGAGAAGCTCTCCACGCACATGGGCTTCCCAGGGACCATCTCCACGATGGCCGCGTCGCCAGACTTGAGAGCTTTGGGGTTGTCCTCCAGCTTCTTGCCTGAGCGCCGGTCGATCTTCTCCTTCAGCTCCGCAAACTTGCAGGCAATGTGTGCTGTGTGGCAGTCGATGACCGGTGAGTAGCCGGCACTGATCTGCCCTGGGTGGTTCAGAATGATGACCTGCGGGAGAGGCGCACGAGGCGGTCAGGGGTGCCCAGAGCGGGCGACATGGCATCAGGGCGAGGCTGTAGGCCCAGGAGCCCCGGTGCTGGCCGCGGGGAAAGGTCAGGCTACGGGACACCCGCTCCCTGACGTGGGCCCCAGGGTCCTCGCTAAGCATTTGGCAAACCACGAGAGATGAACACCCAGTGAGTGGGCTGCGCTTGTACCATCCGCACTGGCCAGAGCTGAGGCAGGGGACGAGAAAACCTCAGTTCTGTGTCGTGGAGGCCACTGTTTACAACTGTCGTCACCCAGAGAGCTGATCAAAGAGGGTGCCGTGAAAATGTAGAGAGTGGAAGTATTACAGAGATGTCTCCGGCAATAAACTAACAAAAACATGTTCAGGACTCAAGCAGGACCTCAGTGAGATTCAGAGCGACGAGGCCCGGGCCACCCAGTGTCTGCTCTTCCTGTGAGTGCCCTCAGCCCTCCAGCCACTCCAGGCCTGGGTGGCCCTGTTTCTAAAGCAAGGGTCTAAGTTTTCCCAAGCGCTAAGGGGGTGTCACGCCCTGTGCTAATACCAGGCAGCCGCTTCGCTAAGGACAGCCCACCACCCTTGAGGGAACGGGCCGCACTGGCCCCCCTGTGGCCGTGCACCTGGGAGGTAAACTGCGCAGCCTCCTGGGGTGGGTCAGACTTGCTGTCCCCACACACGTTGCCTCGGCGGATGTCCTTGACCGACACGTTCTTCACATTGAAGCCGACGTTGTCACCAGGCAGGGCCTCACTCAGGGCCTCATGGTGCATCTCCACTGACTTCACCTCCGTGGTGATGTTCACAGGCGCAAAGGTCACCACCATGCCCGGCCGAAGAATGCCCGTCTCCACTCGGCCCACGGGCACGGTGCCAATGCCTGGGTGGAGGGGAAGGACACTGTGAGGGGTGAGGGGTGTGTGTAGCCACATGGGTGGAGTGCAAGGCCGGGGGAGACCCCAGACAAGGCAGACACTGAGGTTCAGACGGAAGCAGGGGCTCCCCTGGCCTGTCTGTTGGGAACAGGAAGGACTGAACAGAAAGAACCCCCGTGATGCTGGGCCTGCCCCAGCAAAGTGTGGGGAGTGTGGGGGGAGGGAGGCCTGTCTGGGCCGGGGGGAGGCACTGCAGGGACCCCTTTCTCTGAAGCCCTGCCTGGCAAGACAGCAGCACCAGCACAGGTCAAGGACCGCCTGGCCTGGCTCTGATGTCGCCGATCTCAGGGGGCTGCGCCACTCCCGGAGGGACACTGGGGCGCCAGTACTTCTCATGGGTCCGCTGACGCCTGTGTGGCCACCCAGTGGCTGTGTGGTCTCCCCCAGCGAGTGTGCAGAGGAGGCCCTACTCCGATATCCCTGGCTGTGGTGTGACAGACATTGAAGCTGGTGGCTGTTCTCTGTGCCGGATGTGTGACGCCTCCCTTCTGCACGAGCCCCCTGGGGTCCCCACAGTGCCCCTTGTGAGCCTCATGCTTATGGCTTCTCTGTCGCCTCACGAATAGCATTTCTCATGCCTGGGGAAGGTCGTGTCTCCCGCAGGACGGTAACAGTCATGGGGAAGGGGACTGTGAGTTACACTTGTGCCGCCAAGTGGCACAGGACTCAGTGCTTACTCGAAGGGGGAAAGACCCTGGACAGATGGATGAATGGGTAGGGGTGGGCGGGTGGATGGATGGATGGACGGATGGATGTGTAGGGTACCATTGTCTGGATAGCGATAGATGGGTGGGTGGACAGATGGATAGGGATGGATGGATGTGTAGATGGACAGATAGGCAGATGGATGGATGGATGGATGGATGGATGGATGGATGGATGGATAGAGCATGGACAGAGATGGACAGGTGGATGGATGGTCCCTGAGAAAGTGTACAGCACTGAGGAAGAGGCAGATAACTTGGTCTTGAACCCTCCTCGTCAGGGGCCCTGGTCTTAGGAGCAGGGCGTATGGGGTAGAGCTGGCCAGGCCTGCGGTGGGGCGGCAAGTGTCGAGCACTGAAGACTCACTCACCACCGATCTTGTACACATCCTGTAATGGCAGGCGCAGAGGCTTATCTGTGGGGCGCGTGGGGGGCAGGATGGTGTCCAGGGCTTCCAGCAGGGACACGCCGCTGGCGTTCCCCTCCTTACGCTCCACTTTCCAGCCCTTGAACCACGGCATCTGTACAAAAAGAAGGGGCCCACTGGAGGTAGAGACCACCTCCACCTGCCCCACCCTGTACAGCAGCCCCAGGGCCTCCCCAGGACTTTCCAGGAACCCGGGCGGAGGCATGTAACCTGAGGGGGCCTTGGGGGGCAGGGGAGCATGGACTCGCCACTGCCTAATGGCCAACGGCTCACCCTAAGCCAGTTCATGCCATCGAGACGCTGCATAGCCCTGCAGCCTCCCCAACCCCAGTTCACACTCCCAGCATCACAGAAGCCTTGAGAAAGGAGATCTGGCAAAAAAAAAAAAAAAAAAAGGGG
>NW_027528880.1:1024129-1029484 GCF_008692635.1 Crocuta crocuta
AGGTGCGGAGCCCCTTCCGGAACCAGCCCAGACTGGTCAGACAGCGCTCAGACAGAGGAGGGTTCTGGCACCTCTGAATAGGCGTCCAGCACAGAGCCCAGCCCAGCTCAGCCCCGCTTTCTTGCAGATCCCTGGGCAGGGCCAGCACCAGAGCAGGAGGGGCCGGAGTCCAGCCAGCGGCCAGGCTGGAAGCAGAGCGTCCAGCCTCGGCCCCCAGCCACCGTGCCAGCCGTCCCCAGGCACGGCTGAGCCGGCATCGCCCAGGGCTTCTCCCACCAGCACACCCAGTGCCCTCCTGCGTGGAGCCACAGGCACGCTGGCCACGGGCAGGGAGAAGGGGAGGGGCGGCAGTGCTGCCCGGGACTGTGTCCCCCACATGGCACAGATCAACAGATGGCTCCCGAGCAGCAGGTCAGGAGCGGGAAGTTCAGGGCTAGGGTGTTCGGCCGGCCCCGCAGCGCAGGTGGGGAGTGCAGTCAGCTCACCCATTGCTACGTGACGTCCTGTGCGGGACGCACAACATGCAAGCATGCGGCCAGCAAGACAGGCGCAGGGTCCACAGCCCCGTACCCGGCCCACTGGGCTCCAGGGCAGTCTCCCCGCTCCTCCCCAGGATCTCCTCCACGCCAGCCCCTCCGTGTGGGTGGCTGCAGCACTGGCCAGATCAAATGGCCACCCACCGGCGCTGCCCCCCGCTTCCACTGCGTCTAAGCCCTTGTTCTCAGGTTCTGAAAACTCCACCTCAGGCTCCATGTCATCACCTCCCGCCAAGTCAGAGTCCCTGAGATGCTGGCTGCCCCAGCCATAAGCTTCCCAACTGGCCAGTGAGAGCCAGGCCTCAGCCATTCCCAGAGCCCAGCCCACTCCACACCCTGGGGAGACTCCCAGGGGAGACGAAAACTAACTCCACGATATAGTCCTCCAGAAACAGAGCTCTTGGGCCTAGGCCGTGGTGGCCGCTGCTCCCGCACTGTCCACCCAGAGCGAGTACCCCTGGCCAGAGAAGGCGCCTCTGCTGGCCTCATGGGCCCCCAGGAGGCCACAGCCCACCGGGCAGACACCCTCAGGGCCGGGTGCCCAGGGCCATGCAGGTTAAGGGAACACGCAGAGCCGAGGGGAGCCTGCGGTCAGGCCCTCTGACCCAGTGCCCTGGGCTCTCAGGCAGGGGTCTGAGCATCCCCGCCCACCACCCTGCTGTGGGCACTTACGTTGGGGGAGGGCTCCAGCATGTTGTCGCCATGCCAGCCAGAGATGGGCACGAAGGGCACCGTGGCGGGGTTGTATCCAATCTTCTTGATGTAGGCGCTGACCTCCTTGACGATCTCGTCATAGCGCTTCTCGCTGTAGGCAGGCTCCGTGGAGTCCATCTTGTTGACCCCCACGATGAGCTGCTTCACGCCCAGCGTGTAGGCCAGCAGCGCGTGCTCGCGGGTCTGCCCGTTCTTGGAGATGCCCGCCTCGAACTCGCCCACTCCTGCAGCCACAATCAGCACCGCGCAGTCCGCCTGCCCAGCAGGTCAGGCGCAGTAAGCCCAGGCCCCGCCTCGCACCGGGCCCGCCAAGCAGTGCTAGAGGGACCCAGGCAGTCAGGCCCCGATGGGCCCTGGGGGGCCCAGACCTCAGGGGCGGCACAGGGGCTCGCCCATCTGTGCAAATGGCCTGGCAGTGTCTGGTTGTCCAAGTCTGTCTGCAAAGGTGGCCCTGACAGTGGCTAGCAGTCCTTATGGGCACCTCTGCCTAGCTGAGATGATGAGGCACTTAATCAGTTCTTTGAGGGATTCTGTGCCAGGTGTGTGTGAGGCTATTATGCCCTGGCAAGGAAGCAGAGGAAACCCAGCTACCCCTCAAGGCCCCCAGGGACCCCAGGTATCTACTGAATGGGTGCTCCTGTCCACCTCTGGTGCCCCCTTGGCCCTCTGTGGCCCTGCCCACCTGGGACGTGCCGGTGATCATGTTCTTGATGAAGTCCCGGTGGCCGGGGGCATCAATGATGGTGATGTAGTACTTGGTGGTCTCGAACTTCCAGAGGGAGATGTCGATGGTGATGCCACGCTCCCGCTCTGCCTTCAGTTTGTCCAGCACCCAGGCATACTTGAAGGAGCCCTTCCCCATCTGGAGGGGTGTGGCATGGCTCAGGGGGGGGCCTGGGACTCAGCCAGCTGGTCAGAGGGGCCCCCTGGACCATGGCAGATGTCACAGCAGAGAGGCCTGGGTGACAGCCTCCCTCGCTCCCACTGGGACCCTAGGACTCTGAGCCCATCTCTGCGACGAGGGAGCCAGATGCACGGACCTCTGAGTAAACACCCAGACCTCGGCCCTGCCATCCTATGTCCCCGGGTCTGGCCTCTGCCACCTCGATGCTTGCCGTTTGAATGTCCACCAGTAGGTGGCGCAAGGGCCTGGGAGTCAGGCCTGCAGAGAAGCCCCCAGGTGATTTCAACCCCTCCCCTGGCTGAGGGCTCCCCTTTATCTGAAGCTGGCGACCCCCACACCCACAGTCGCAGATCGCTGCGTCAGCCGCAGGCCTGCAACACCAACAGTGAAAGTGTCAAGCCAAAAGTCCCTCTGTGATTTTTTTTAAGACAAAAAAATAAAAAGGAAATTGGATGTGGTTGCATCGAAGGACCTGGCTTTCCAGCTCTTTCTACAGACAGGCAAGACTTCCAAGCCGCTCTGGACCCCTCCTCCCCGTACTTGTCCCACCTGCAAACACCTGTGCCCAGCCCGGCCAGACCCGATGGGGGTCAGAGCTGCAGTTACTGCCGCCCTGCTGGGCTGAGCATGGACAGGGCTCTGCCCCCAGGGAGGCTGCCCAGCCAGGAGGGCCACCCAGCCAGGACCCAGAGGGGACCCAGCTAGACCCCAGTCAGACATCCTGCAAACACCCACAGCCTCCCCCCAGTGCCAAACCCGCAGGGGAGGAGAGAGTGACGCAGCTTTTGGGCCCAGGTGCGGAAGGAGGCAGCCCAGCACAAGGCCCCCGCCCCCCACTCAGCGAGGTCAGCCCAGGCCAGCAACTGACTCCTCCTGGGCCCTGGCCCCAGCCCCTCTGCCATCCAGGAGAGGACCCTAACAGCCCCCCAAAACGGGGCCTTCCTTCTCCCAGAGCCCAGGGGTGGGGGTAGGGGTCACAAAGAGCAGACTCCCACTCCGTGGCCACTTCCCACTCATGGGTCTCAGCCGCTTGAGAGAAAGGAGGTCAATCACCAGGGCCCCTCTCATCCTCACCGGGCAACCAGGGCACCCCCACAGAAAAAAAATGCCACCCTGTACAAGCAACCCTCCCCTGCCCAAGCATGAGAAAATGGAGCTGATGGGCTGGGTGCCCATCAATGAGCTATTAATAGCCACCCTGAGTCGTGTGGCCCAGCCGTGGGACAAGTGAGGGCAGCAGTGCATACAGCCCCAGACCTCAGCCCTGGGGACACGGGAACCCCACCCTGTTCCAGGTCCTCGAGTCCAGTGTAGTAGAGAGTTCCAGAGCCTGCTGTGGCCCCGGGGGAGCAGAAATGCTGCATCCAGGCCACCTCCCCTGCCCTGGGGGACAGAGCCCGCAGGCCACCCCTCCCCCCAGCACCAAGCACACCCCCCCCCACTCCACCTGGATTCTCTGATATCTGGCCCTCACGTAGGATCCTTGAGGGCTCACACCCTCTTCCCCTAGAGATGAGCCACGGCCGCGCCAGCCTGGCCTCCACGTGGGACCTGTCGTCTCAGTGGGGAAAGAGACGGGCCCCCACTCACCTCCGCCGCCTCCTTCTCAAACTTCTCGATGGTTCTCTTGTCGATGCCTCCGCACTTGTAGATGAGGTGGCCCGTCGTGGTGGACTTGCCCGAGTCCACGTGGCCAATGACCACGATGTTGATGTGGGTCTTCTCCTTGCCCATGCTGCCTGGGCTGGGGGGAGGGGCTGGAACGACCTGGAGTGCTGTGGCTCAGGATGAGGGGGCTGCCGGGCAGTGACTCTGTGGGCGGGGGGCGGGGAACAGACGACGGAGAGCCTCAGACAGAGGCCGGCAAAGACCCTGTCCTGCACAGCTTTCGAGCGCATCCTGCCTACACACACAGCCCAGGCACGTTCCCACACTTAGTGGGGAGGGAAGACCACCCCCAAGCCTGTGCCCGGCCCATTCGGGTCAGGTGGCGAGCCCCAACGGTTCAATCTGCGGTAAATATCTGGGTGCCGTGCCCACGCAGCCCGTCCCCCATGAAGAAGGTTAACCCCCCTCTGAAGAGATGGAGAAGCACCACACTGGGCGAACCCCATGACCAGTCAGGAGCCTGGTGATGAGTCACCCTGTCCCGCTCTCCAGGGCTCTGTCCCTGACGCTTGCTCCCTAGCAGGAGCCCTGGGCCCTCGCCTGCCCCACCCCCACCAGCAGAGCGGCTGCGGTGGAGAAGCGGTCAGTGCTCCCCACTCCTCTCCTCCAGCAGGGAGCGCGCCATCTTCCCCTCTTCCCCTCATCCCTGCCAGGCAGACTGGCACCAAGGAAGACAGGCTGGGCCAGAGCTCCCTAAAGGTGGTGGTGCCCAGATCAGGGGCCTAGAATAGCTTGGGCCCTCCCCGGATCGGGCAGGGGGCAGACAGCGGGGCAGGGAAGTGGGGTCCCGGCTCTGAAAGAGGAGAGAAGAATCTGGCCCTAGTAGCCAAGCTCAGCAAGTGCCAGACAGGGATGCCTGCTGGGGGGCCGGGGGGGAGAAGGGGCACCCCCCTTTCCCTCTGGTCACAACCCCTGTCACAGCCCCTGCCTCATCCTGGAAGTCAGGGAAGAAATCCAGGCAGCCCAGGAGGAGGCAGCTGTCTGGGGGAGGGAAAGCGGGCACCAACAGTGCACCCCAGGGTGCAGACACCCCTAGGCCCACCCGGTGGGGGCAGGGTGGCCAGTGCCTCCCGGCTCTCACTGCCTCCCCCGCATCGGGCGTCTCCAGCAGCCGCCAGCAAGCACGACCCCGCTCCAACCCCACAGGGCCCCAGCCGGTCCCAAGGTCACAGCAGCAGGGCGATCGCGCAGCCCAGAAGACCAGTCCCCAGCCGCCGCCCCCGTATAAACAAGCGCCACCGCGGTGCCCTCACCCCAGCCCCGGTCGCCCGCAGGACCGAACCCCGACGCCGGGTCCGGGGCGTGCGGTGGCGGGCCAAAGCCCTGGGCGAGCGGCGCAGCCTCGCCGGGCGCCTCCCCGGCCCCTCCTGCTCCCAGGTCCGCTCCCCAGAGAGAGGACCCTCTGCGGAAAGCCGGGGACGGAGGCGAGACCCGGCGGCCGAGCGTCCTTACCCAGAGCGAGGTCTCAGCCAGAGGGACTGGCGGCGCCGGCGCCGGCGGTTTTATCTCTCCGGGAGGGGGTCCACCTATTGA
>NW_027528880.1:1029553-1044606 GCF_008692635.1 Crocuta crocuta
GGCGCGGACGCACCCGGAGGGCGCGCAGCAGGCAGGGAGGCGCGGAGAGCAGCGAGGGGGGCAGGGGAGGGAGACGGAGAGAAGGGCGGCGACGGGAGAGAAACAGCCAGCGACGGAGGGCAGATGAAGCTCAGTGGCCAGGCTCAGGCACCCCCGGACAGAGGAGAGGTGGACAGAGAGCAAGACAGAAAGGCACTCCCGATGCGGAGGGAGGTCTCTGGCCATGGGGCCGGCCCCAGGTACCGGAAAACGCAGGTGGGGACAGGGTAGGAGCAGGTAAGGCCTCATCCAGGAGGGGGCAGGGACTGAGGTCAGGGTCTGGGCCGTCGTCCTGGCCTGCATCTCCCAGGGCCAGGCCTGGCCCTACATGTGGTTGGTGCCTGATGAAGTAACCAGCCTGTTGTGCCTCCTCGGTGCGGCCTCGCAGACCAGGGCCTTCCTTCCGCCTTGAGACCGGGGAGTCTGCTTGCTTCCAGGCCTCCCGTGCCTGGGTGTCTGCCACATGGGCTCACCCTGTGTGCCCCCAGTCTGGCCCCATGGTACGGGCTGAAAATGGTGTGTCCGGGGTCCCCCCAGCTCAGCTGAGTGGCCTGAGGCTCTTAAGCAGATCCACCTCTACCACCATCCCTCCGAGGCTTCTGGAAAGGACTGTTTTCCACCTTGGGCCTCTCTCCATGCAGGGAACGCTCCAGGCCTGTTCCCAGAGCCCACCAGCACCTTCCAGGTGCCCTGGCGTGCACGAGTGGGCAGGAGCCCCCAGGGGAGCAGAGCTCCCGGCTGTGGCCCCTGTAGCTTACCCTCGCTCCGGGCCCCAGTGGGGTCAGAGCCCCAGGCCACAGACGGGGGACCTCTGAGTGTCCTGGGCAGACTAGGGCAACAGCCAAAATGGGTTTTAAGGGGAGAGATGGGGAAGCCATGTGTTGTGTGAAAACCAAGCCTCTCCGCCCCTTAGTACCTATCCCCAAGGCCTTGTCTTCCATCTTCCGGCCACCACTCCTGTCTTACTCATCTTAATAACTGCAAGGTCTGGGAGAAGGTCAAGCAAGGTCTTAAGAAACATGTGTTGAGTGGGTGAGAGCAGGGGCCTAGTGCCAAGCTCCTTGCACAGGGGCAGTGGCTGAGAGAGCCCTCGGAGATAGGACCCTCAGAGGTCAGGAGGTTAAAGGGGGCCCAGCGCAGTGGTTGGGGGCAAAGCAGAGCTCCCCAACTGATGGGGGAAGTCTCTTAGGGAGGGAACAGGCCCTCCCACTGGGCTGTGGGGAGGGGGACCCGCCCCACAGGGCCAAGGTCTGCACCCACAGACAGACCCACAGACAGGCAGACCGGCCCTTTCAGGCGGGGGGAGGGGGGGGGCCTCACAGATGACTCCGGGCACCTCCAAGTGCTGCTGATACCATCAAGCAGGAGCCAGGAATTAAAAATAAACTCCTGGCGAGAAATGGAGACCCACCCCACCCCCGCCCAGCTGCCCTCTATATTTAATGCGTCCCTCCGCCTGAAGGTTAGCAGGGGTTTGGGAGACATCGGGATTGGCGGAAACAGGGACGGGCCAAGCCAAGGCCGCAGGAGGCCCAGGTCACTGGAGATGCCCACCCCCACTTCCCCGGGGGGGCCGCCGGCACCCAGGACCCCGGGCTCCCTCAACAGGTCTGAGCTGCGCACCTACTCCTGACTCACCCAGCGCTGTCAGCCTGGCGGGAACCGAATCACAGTAGGAGCCCTGCCAGGGGCTCGCCTGTGCCAGGAGGCCATGCTGCGGGGGCGGGGGGCTACTGCTGGCAGAAGGCAGTGCATCCTCCCTGAAGGCCCTACATGCTGACCCCAGGGGGGTCTCAGGTGGTTTTTCCAAAGTGCTTCTGTGTCCCCAGGATGTACCCCATGCACCTGCAGCTGGGCACCCTGGGCGAGGAGGCAACACTCGAGTTCTCTCTGACAGTGAGACTACATAACACACCAACAGTGCTGGATGAGTCCATTCCACTGCAGAGTCCCCGAAACTAACAACTACCCGCTGTTGCATAGTATTTAATAACTACAGATCATCGAACAGGACTGAATACTAACTACTAAATAGGCCCAGGCACCCAGGCGCCAGCCTTGTGAGTTCATCAAGTGCTGGGTGGGGCCGCCAGGCAGCAGAGCACCCATTGACCAAGAGCTGGGCACAGACAGGCAAGCCACAGTGCCCAAGGTCACACAGCAAGGAGAGCAGGGCCTGCGGTCAGCTGGGAAGGCCTGGGTCCGGCCAGTGTTACTCCTGGGCAGAGCCAGCCAGCTGGTTCCCACCGGAGCTCCCCCTCCCCCTCCTCGGGCTTGCCGTGCCTCCGCCACCTCCCCCCAAATCCAGCCTCTAGTCACCATGGCCCCCGTAACAGCCCAGGGGTTGGTTTGGGGGGGCGGGGAGGAGGAGCAAAGAAGAGGCCACCAGCCTGGTGCAGCCTCACAGCGCATCTCCGTCCCCTCCCGTGGCCCCCAGCCGCCCCCAGTCGTGGGCTGTTTGGGGAGACACAGGCAGCCCCCACTTTGGCTGGCTGAGGCCTCATGAGCCTGGGGAAAGAGGATCCAGCTAAAATTAACCGTTATCAAGCTGTCGGCCTGGAAATAAACCCTCCTCCTATTGGCTGCCGGTGATGTCACTGCTGGGTTAATAATAACCTGCGAATGCATAACTGACCACCTGTGCATGTGCCTTCCTGCGGCGCCAAGGCCAGTGGTCACCCTGGTAGCTGGTGCCCAGGCAGTGGCTTTGGGGCAGGATGGGGGTCAGGGCTGAGCGCACCCTCCAGAATGACCTCAACTCCTGGCATTGGGCCACAGGCTTCGGTCGGACCCGGGACTTCCGGTGCTCACCCTCACGTGCGGGGTCACGGGCATCTCTCTCCCAGCCTCCCTGGGCAGCAGGACCCTGGACAGCGTTGGGGTCAAGATCCGCCCGCCCCCCGCGCCCAAGGCTGGAAACCGGGGCTGAGCTGCCCCTGAGGCCGCACATTAGGTGGTGTCCTTGGCGAGGACAACTCTCGACTGCGGAGCTCTCCTCAGAAAAGCGAGATGGTGGCCCCAAGTCAGAGAAGTAGGGGCCGGAGGGGGTNGTCCCTGGGCCGTGTGCAACGGGGCCGGGGGTGACCTACTAGACAATCCAGACGCCCTAACAATGCACCTTAAAGAACCCAGCGTGCCTGGAGGGTGTGAGGCCATCAGTCAGCCAGGGAAGCCCCGAGGGGGACGCAGCCCCTCAGAGAAGGGAAGTTCAGCCGGGCCTGCCCTACCCGCCGCCCGCCGCCGCGGAGCTCCCTGGGGCCCCGGGCCCCCAGCGGCGCAGCAGGGCGCTGTTGCCATGGCGAAGGAGCAGGCAGCTCCCCGAGCCCTTAGTGTCACCGGTGCTTGGGAGGGCAGCTTCCTGCCACCGCTGGGGAAAGGGTCTGCCAGCCTTTGCCCTCTGAGCCCCCCAGAGTCCAGGGCTCCAGCCTGGCACCAGGAGGAGGGGGCCCAGCCGCCCCCCATTTGGTCCATGGCAGTTTGGGAGAGCCCAGGGGACAGGGCAGCCTCTCTGGCCAAGAAGAGGCAGGCCCGCTGGTGGGGCCCAGAGAAGAGGGAGCCCCTGGAGAGGGTCTGCAGGCCCACTGCGCACCCCTTGGCGGTGCTCAGTTCAAGGAGGAGCATCTCCAGGTGGACTGCCCTGGGGACCCCGAAGCTCCTTGGCAACTCTGCGCCTGTGTTTTCACCTCACAGAAAAGCAACCCCTGGGGGCAGGCAATTGGGAATACCCACCTCCAGAGCAGGAGGCCCCGTGGGGGTCGAGAGGTGACCGGCACAGGCGGCTGCCGTGGCATCATCCTCCCCACCAGTGGTGGAGGCCCAGAGCCTCCCCTACCCCAGGGGAGACCCCACCTCCACATCACCAAGACCGAGGAGGCTGGTCCTTGGCCAGGGCAAAGGCTGGGGGGACTGTCCTTGGAAATACTTAGAGACAAGTGCACAAATTACAAATGTACCTGGCCACCCAGATGGAGAAACAGAACACTCCCTCATGCCCTCAGAGGGGACCACTGTCCTGACTTCTTAGACCAGAGATCACGTTGTCTGCTCTCAGACTTCACATACATGGTCTACACGGTAGTTGTTTCTTCTCGCTGCTGTACAGGGTTCTGCATCCAGTGTCGCACTGGGACAAAGTCACTGTGTGCTGCTGTGTGTGAATTTGTGCAAGGACACCACTGAGGTTCTGAGCCACAGGTGTGTCCAGTCATTTGTTCACCACCTCTTGGCTCTAAACTCCCACTTCAATACCTGCTCTGTGATGACGGACAGAATTACTCAAAGTATTTCTGCTTTACAGTGAGCAGATCATTCTGTAGGGCAGGTGATGAGGATAAATTCACAGCTGAAAAAAAAATTAATTGATAGCTGGCTTTTTTTCTTTGCTGGTATGAGGAAATTCTATTTCTTTTTTTTTAATTTTTTATGTTTTTTTTTATTTATTTCTAGGAGAGAGAGAGACAGAGTGAGCAGGGGAGGGTCAGAGAGAGAGGGAGTCACAGACTGAAACAGGCTCCAGGCTCTGAGCTGGCAGTCAGCACAGAGCCCGACGCGGGGCTCGAACCCACGAACCGCGAGATCATGACCTAAGCGAAAGTCGGACGCTTAACCGACTAAGCCACCCAGGCGCCCCAAGGAAATTCTATTTCTTTGCACATCTAGTAATTTTTTGCTGAATACTGAACATTCCGTAAAGACTCTGGATTCTGTTATCTTCCTCTGAAGAGTGTTAGTTCTTATTTTTGCAGCCATTCAGTCAATGGACCTCCATGGGCTTGTTTTCATGCTTTTTGGTGTTGATCTGTGGAACACCCAACATGACTTCCCTCAGACTGATAAGATTCAACTTTCAATCTTGGTCTCCCAGCTCTTCATGAGGGTCAGCTTTAACTTTTCTTAGATGGTCCTAGAGTAGACATTACTGTAGGTGCTACTCTTCCCCCCCCCTCTCTCTTTTAATGTTTATTTTTGAGAGGGACAGAGCATGAGCGGGAAGGGGCCGAGAGAGAGACAGAGACACAGAATCCGGAGCAGGCTCCAGTCTCTGAGCTGTCGGCACAGAGCCCAGCACAGGGCTGGACCTCAAGAACTGCAAGATCATGATCTGAGCCATAGCTGACTGAGTCACCCAGGAACCCCATCTCTCTCTCTCTCTCTCTTAAGTTTTATTCATTTAAGTAATCTCTATACCCAACATAAGGCTCGAACTCATGACCATTAGATGAGGAGTTGTGTGCTCCTCCAACTGAGCCAGCTGGATGCCCCTGTAGTCTTCTCTCTTAAAGAAATAGGTCAGAAGGTTACTTTGCCCCGGCCAGGTCCAGATGCCAGTGCTGCCCAGCATGGCTTGTCTTCTGATATTTTGGCTCCATTGCCAACTCATCCCCCCAGGATTCAGACCCTGGAATAGCTTCTTCCCCCCTTGAGTGCAGAAAGAGCTGTGGCTTGCACCCAGCCAACAGAACACCGCAAAGGTGGCGAGCTATAACTCTCTTACTTGGCCTACGTTATTTAAGACTCTGTCTTGACAGATGGCGGGGATCGAGGGATTCTCTTCCTGGCCTTGAACAAGTGAGCTACCAGGATGTGAGAAGGCCTGTAAGGGGCCACAGGTCAAGGAACTGGCAGCCCCTAAGAGCTGTGAGTGGCCTCCAACTGTCCAGCAAAAGAAAGCAGCCGTGTGACCTTAGAAGAGGACCCCGAGCCTCGTAAGGAAACTGACAGCTTGACTGCACACTCCTGAAGCCCTGAGCGGAGGGCCCAGGGGAGCTGGGCCTGGTCTCCTGCCCAGGATGCTGGGCATCTATAATAAATGCATGTTTGTTTGTTTAACAGTTTTTTAAAAGTTTGTTCATGTTTGAGAGAGGGAGACAGAGCATGAACAGGGGAGGGGCAGAGAGAGAGGGAGACACAGACTCTGAAGCAGCTCCAGGCTCTGAGCTGTCAGCACAGAGCCCGAAGCGGGGCTCAGACTCACAAACTGCAAGATCACGACCTGAGCCGAGGTTGGTGCATAGCCGACTGAGCCACCCAGGTGCCCCAATAAACGCATGTTTTTTAAACCCACTAATCCTGTGATCATTTGTTATGCAGCGATAGATAACTAGTACACAGACCATAGTGTCCGTTCTCTGTAAGCCCCCCAGGGGCCTCCCCAGCCCGAAGCCACAGACCTGAGCCACAGCACGTGTGCTTCCATAGACCCTGAGCCGCTCCCCACGCTGCAGCCGGCCTGCGCTCCAGGCTCGGCCCCTGAGCCCACTTGGATGACCCTGTGAGCAGGAGTCCACTGAGCCCGCTTTCCTCCACCCGCAGCCCAGCTCCCTGGCCCCCCCGCCCGGGGCAGCTGCGCCACGGCTGGTCTGGTGCCACACTTGCTCACGGAAACAGGGCTGGCCTACCGCCTGCTGCTTTGCTGCGGTCGGAATCAGAAGTAGGTTCTGCACGTGTCCACTTTTGATTCTGAAATCACTGCAAACTTAGAGAAACGTTGCAAGAGTGGTGCCCAAGCGTCGGGTGCACCCGATGGTTGACGCCCGCCCATCTGCATTATTATGCTCCCTGTGTGTCTATGCGTATTCTTTTTTCCCAGGCACGTGTGAAGAGGTTGCATAAACCGCCACCTGTAGGCCTCAGTACCGAGTGTGTACTTCCGAATGACACAGCACTTCAGTCTACAACCCTTGTTCCGATGGCCCAGCTACTCCAGTGGCTCTTCCAGGTCCCGGACGGCTCGCCAGTTTCCCAAGTCAGGTGTCCCGACCTCCTTTAATTGGACATAGTTCCTCTACCATTTGTGTCTTTTATGACACTGACATGAGTTGAGGCCAGTTGCTTTGAAGAGTTCCCTCTTCTGGAGCTTATGATGTTTCTGCATGAATGAATTCAAGTTTTATTTTTCTGGTGGGAACACCCACCAGCAGCACAAATTCCCCCCCAACGCATCCGAAGGGGCGCTGCTTGGCGTCGTTGCCAGTGACGTCATCCCGGACCACTCAGCGTCATGGCTGCTAGCTTTTC
Source organism: Crocuta crocuta (assembly GCF_008692635.1). NCBI lineage: Eukaryota > Metazoa > Chordata > Mammalia > Carnivora > Hyaenidae > Crocuta > Crocuta crocuta. Next base: position 1,036,610 of record NW_027528880.1, read on the forward strand.
CTATAGCAAAGTTAATTTTCCCTTGTAAGTATGAGCTAATAATGAGGGTGCACCTTGCATTGTGTAGATACCCTGTTTCTCATTGAAATCTTCTCCCAACCCAGCGCTCATTGAGGATTCTTACCCAAATCAAGTTTTCCGATGGAGGCTGTGCTTTTTTAATTATTGTTTGTTTTTATCTTTTTAAGTTGTCACACAGAAAATGGCCTCTCTGGGGAGAGTTGGATGACTGTTAGCGCACGCACAGACGACTGCAGCCACGTGGGTCAGGACGCAGACTGTCCCATCCCCCAGAACTCTCCTCCACGCTCTCCCTTTGTGCTCAGATGGTGCTTGCGCCCGGCAGCCGCTGACCTGCTCCCCATCACGGTGGCTTTGTCTCGGGAACGCCGATGAACGGAAGTATACACTGTGTCCCTTTTGGGCGGGGACCTTGGAAGTTCACCCAGGTTCATTCCTTTTTATGGATGGGTACTCGTCCGCGTATGGGGAGACCACAGGCTACCTGTCCGCTCCTCCCCTGAATCACATCTTGGTTGCCTGCAGTTCAGGCAGTTATGAATAAATCTGCCGTCGACATTTGTACACAAGTTTTTGTGTGAACGTGTTTGGGTTTCTCTGGGACAAATGCCGGGAGTAGGGGCTGCTGGGTCATGTGACAGGTGTTTGTTTAACCTTTTAAGAAACTGCCAAACTAGGGGCACCTGGGGGCTCAGTCAGCTGAGTGTCCAACTTCAGCTCAGATCATGATCACGTGGTTCATGAGATGGCGCCCCACCTCGGGCTCGGTGCTGACAGCTCGGAGCCTGGAGCTGCTTCAGATTCTGTGTCTCCCTCTCTTTCTGCCCCTCCCCTGCTCACACTCTGTCTCTATCAAAAATAAATGAATGTTACAAAATAAAATACAAACCAAAAAATAGATAAATGTTACAAAAAGTTTTTAAATTCTTTGTTAGATATTCAATTTGCAAATATTCCCTCCCTGTGGGTGGCTTGTGCTGTTGTTCGTGCATCATTCCACAACACAAAATTTTCCATTTTGATAAAATCCAGTTCATCAGTAATTTTCTTATATGGATCATACTTTTTGTGCTTTTGACACTGGCTAACCCCAGATCACAAAGGTTTTCTCCCATATTTTCCTCCAGAGCTGTGTGGTTCTACATGTCACACTCAGAGATATTACCCATTTTGAGTTCATTTTTATAGAAGGGGTGAGATTTAGGTCAGTGTTATTTTTCTTGCATAAGGATGTCCTGTTCTCCCAGCAGCACCTATTGAAAAAATTACACTTTCTCTGTCGAATTGCTTTTGCATCTTCTCAAAACACAGTTGGGCATGTGCGTGGGAGAGCTGTTTCTGGACTCTCTTCCGTCACATTGATTTATGTCCATGTCTTTACCAAGTCCACACGACCCGATTATTATAGTCTTAGAGCAACTGCTAACCTCAGGCAGCGTGTGGAAAGCACGGGCTCTTCAACAAATGGCACTGTGATAACTGGATAAACACACATGAAGGAATGAATTTGGACCCCTACCTCGTGCCGTATACAAAAATTAATTCAAAATGGATCAAAGGCCTGATAAAACTATAAAACTGTTAGAAGAAAACACAGGGGTAAATCTTCATGACCTTGGGATTGGGCAGTGTTTTCTTAGATGTGGCTCCAAATACATGGGCAACAAAACAGTAAGTAAACCAGACTTCAAAATTTTTAGCTTCTGTGCAAAAAAAAGGACACTATTAAGAAAGGGAAAAATACAACCTACAAAATAGGAGAAAATATTTACAGATCATGTTAGATAAGGGTCTAGTATCAGGATATATAAGGAACTCTTACAACTCAATTTAATAATGGACGGGGTGGGGGCGCACCTGGGTGGCTCAGTCGGTTAAGCATCCAACTTCAGCTCCAGTCATGATCTCACAATTCATGGGTTCGAGCCCCGCGTCGGGCTCTGTGCTGACAGCTCGGAGCCTGGAGCCTGTCTTGGATTCTGTGACTCCCCCTCTCTCTGACCCTCCCCTGCTCATGCTGTCTCTCTCTCTCCTAGGAATAAATAAAACATTAAAAATTTTTTAAAAAATGAATAACCGTTAAAGATCATGTCTAACTTTCACCGCTATGTGCTCAGTGCTGGTCTAAGTGTTTACATGATGCATCTTGACCTCAAAATAGCTCCATGAGTCAGGCTCTCCCCATCTCACAGGTAAGAAAACGGGAGTAGCGGTGGGGCTTGCTGCTCCCCAGGACATCGTCCGGCCACACAAAGTGCCCCCGCATAGCAGGTGTTCATCAAATATCAGTCAATAGTTTTATTTTCTGCTGCAAGTGGTGACGTTGCCTACAGAGGTGCCAGCGCGTGCTGGAGAAGCCGCTTGGGGCACGAGAGGCCGGGGCTGGGCTGCTCTGCTCCCAGGGGACCTTCACTCCCCAGGAGTCGGCAGAGCCTGGAGGGCCCCAGCCCTGGCCTCCAGCTTCCGTACAAGTCTTGCATCAGTGCAAACACCTGCGGCCAGAGGGACAATCCATGCACTGGAACAGCCACAGTGCCCAGTTAGCAGCCGGTCCCCACGGAACACCTGTCGGGGTGGCACATCATCACTCTTACCTCCCACTCTACCCGGAAGGGAGTAGAGGCTCCAGAAGGTCACGTGGCTGCTACACAGTTGGGACTCCAGCCCCCGTCCCAGCAGCTCCAGGGCCCACGCCTTTCCCTGCCACCCTGCAGGAGCCTGGTGGAGCCTGGTGTCCAGAGACGTCCCCCCTGTGTGACCAGCCTGCACAGCACGCACGTCTCTGCCCCACTGAATGATGTTCCTGTTGCCATTTCCCCAATGGCCGGAGGCTCAGGTGCTATGTCCCAACACGGAACTCAGCCCTGCACACCTGGAGCACATGACAATCCCCCAGGCACGTGGCCACCGTCCCCTCAGTGCCCACGGAAGGGAAGGGTGACCTGCCCACGCTCGGGCCCCGCATCACAGATACGGAGCAGCCAGCTGGGTGGGGTCCTGCTGCCAGCAGCAGGTGGAGGCAGATTCCACCCCCGGCCTCACACCCCAGAGCTGGGGTCTCCCCCATGTTGGAGCCACGCCTGGGGGCTGGCCTGCAGGACAGTGACCCTGACTCCTCCTCTCAGTGCCTCGGAGGACACCAGCTGGCTGCACAGCCCGCCTCAGGCCATCCCACGCAGTCCGCGCACAGGCTGGGCATGTGCCAGTGGCGGTGGGTCCTCACGCTAACCCGGATGCCCCACCCCCCCCTTCTGGGTCCCTGACACTTACTAAGGGGACGGACTGGCCGAGCCCCCACCCTCCTGGCTTAGTAAATGCAGTTTCTATGTTTACACTTTAAAGATAAGACACATCTCCTTTCAGACTTTCTGTTCTTGAAGATGATGGTGAGGTTGGGGATGTGTCGGGCTGGCCCAGCGTGCAGCTGGAGGGTGGCCTGGGGAGATGGGAGATGCACTCCTCCTGGGAAGGCCTCGCTGGGGTGGTCAGCACACAGCCTCCACTGCTGGCTCCCGCAGGGCTGGTCTCCACCGCAGGCCACAGAGCCGCCTTCCTCGGGATCCTCCCCAGGCCTCTGCACCGGGTCTGAGTGGGGTGGGGGCCAGTGCGGGTCACCCCTGTCCCTTCTCACTCCAAGGCTCCGCACTGACCTCGCTGCCCCTCAGGTCCCCACCCAACATGCAGCCTGCATCTCAGTCTCCATCTCGCTTCTGCTCCCGAGAGCCTGGCCTAAGACACTCCTACAAGAGGGAGCCCAGAGGGGAGGCGGCCACAGCCAGGTGGGGGCCAAGTGCCCTGCCTGCCCAGGCCCCAGACACGGCCTATCTTAGTGTGACCCTCGGGCACGGCTGGGATTGCCCTCAGCCCTGGAGGGGGCTCACTGGCTCTGCCCGGCATCCACACCCGGCACATGTCTGCACCCAGCCAGGAGGAGGGGAGTTATGTGGCCTGAGGAAGGGCCTGGCTGGCTGGAGCTAGAGGGTCAGTGTGAACGGAACCAAATCTAATAAATCGAAGTGAAGAGCACCAAATGCACTGTGACTGTGTGGTTGTATGACAGGCCTCACGCGGGAAAGAGGCAGACAGTGTCAGGAGGTCGCAGCTCCAGGCCACAGAGGCCCCACCTGAGCACTCCTCCAGGCCTCTCCTGTGAGAGTCCGGAGCTTCTGTCCATGTGATGGAGGCAGCCCTGCCTGGGGATGGGGGGGGGGTCTGGAGGAGGGGGTCGGGACCCCAACTGCCTGGCCCCTCTACAATTCTCCCAGGACCCTCTGCCCCCAGGTGCCCCCAAGAGACACAGGCCTGGCTTCCCTGGGGAGCAGCTGCATCGGGGCCCTCCCAGAGGCTGGGCACTGTTTATGAGCGCAGCCAAAGGAGGAGCTTCGAGGCCTCAGGGGCAGGGCCGCCCAGGCTGCAGGGCCTGGTGTGCCCACTCGGGAGAAGTCAGCAGGACATCTGGCCCGCTGTTTCCCACCAGGAGGCAGGCCGTAGCCCCCACCTCCCCGCAGCTCTAGCCCAGTGTGCGAGGGGTTCTGGGTCCAGGGCCTGTGCACCTCCCTGCCCTGGGGCTGTGACAGCAGGTTCTCAAGCTCGGGGACAGAGCCTGGGGAGAGCAGGGGCTCCCACTCACCCAGCTCTGCACACACAGGCTTCGCAGTACCACGCACACAGCAGGCTTCCCATAAGCTCTGGAGGAACAGGCAGACGTCTCGGCCAGGAAAGCAAACAGCGAGGTCAGCACCAGCCTCCAGCACCAAGCCCTCCCTGCAGAGGCCCGGGTGGCCCCTCTGCCCCCGGGAGCCCCAAGCTGGCCCTCTCCTTCCGGACAGCCCCCAGTTCCAGCTCTCTGCTCAGAACCCCCAGGATGGGTCTGCCCCAGGGGTCCCAGCCTGTCCTCATCCTGCTCACACGGCTGTCTCCCCACCCTGGTGACTTCTCCTCAGCCCCTGCAGCACCCCAGGGTGGTATCAGCCTCTGCCACCGCCCCCCAACCCCAGCCGTGCCCCTTTTGAATGACCACCATGTCCAGGATTCAGAGCAGGCATCCACTGCCTCAGAGACTGTGGCCTGACCCCCCAAGTCCTGACCCCACTTTCTGGCCGTATGAGCTGTCCAAGGTGCTGGGCAGGCCCCTCAAGCTGGCCCCTCAAGTCCTGAAACCACAGTCCTATCGGAGGCATGTGTGAGACACACCACAAGACAGTCACACACTCAGCCACAGGTTTCAGGGACACAGGGGTCTAGGGCAAGAGCAGAGCCCTGTGACTGAGGGTTCTGGGCAAGCCTGGGTCTTACTAGAATGTTCCTCCGTCCTGGTATCCAGTACGCTGACCAATCTGCCTTATGAGTGACCCTCGGTGGCCCCAGTGAGCAGGCCCGGCTGCCTCCCCAGTCAGGGGCCCTGCTGTGGCCCTTCCCCTTCCCAGGGTCCACCAGCCGCCCCGCTCCTGCCCGGCAGCACTGAGCTGGGTCCCAGGGTGTCCCCGCTGGTCCCTCCTCCATCTCCACCTTCCTCGGACCCCAGCTTAAACCTGACACCCCTCTGCTGTCTCACCTCACCACATTGGGTCCCCCCGCCCTCCGGACTGGCCTTTCCACTCCTGTCTGGCTCAGACATTTGCTCATAGTAGATATTCAACAAACCAATGTGCTGAGTGCCAGAACAGTGGATGGTCTGAGTCGGGCCCCATCTCTGTATTCTTAGGGGCACGAGAGACCCCCACCCCCAGCGTCCCTGCCTGGCTCTCTGTGTCTTTACTGTGCAGTGGATGCTGGCACTGTTGGTTTGCCCCACAGCACCCAGTACAGACCTGGCACCCAGCCACCTCAGCCACCTTTGTGAACCACAAAACACCAAATCTAACCAGGCTTCAAACCTACCAGGAGCTGCCCCTAGCTTGGGGGGGGCCCGGATGCCGCCGGTGCCCAGTTGTGCTTCTCAGGGAAGGATGAGTGAGGCAAAGGCACAGACACCCGGCAAGTTAGGGGGGTGCACGCGGGCCTACTGAGGCAGGAGGGTGCTGTGGCCCGTTCCAGGCCAGCATGTGGTCAGGGGCTGGCACTGGAGCCTGTGGCAGCGCCCCAGCATGGACCCCAGACAGCCACTAACCCGCTAACCTGACGGTGTGGCTCAAGGTGTGGTGAGTGTGAGGGTGAGGTGGAGGATGACATACGTCCTTAACAATTAAATTTGAATTGCACTAAAGTCACACTTAGTTTATGATCCAGAATTAGCCTGAAGCCGGGAGAGGAAACCAAACTGGAGGCACTGGGAGTCAATGAGAGGGGAAGGTCACTGGCTGTGAGCCAGGCTTGGGGGTTACGGTGACATGTGAGCAAGCTGACAGGTGCCAGGTGTCTCCTCCATACGTGTGATCCCGTTGATCCCTTGAGTGAGAGCCCCCAGAACTGCCAGCAGGCGACTGGCCCTCGGGGAAGAGAGGGTGAAGGGGGAGGAGCGGGCACTACCCAGACTGCAGCTCCTCTTACAGTGCGCTGGGCCACACCGCTGCCCAAGCCAGGTCCCGATCAGAAAGTCCGAAGCCTCGACCCCCACCCAGCCAGATAAAGGATCACATCCAGGGTCTGTCGGGTCCCTCTTCTCCAGAGGGCTTGACTTTCTGTCTGCTGAGTGAGAAGTTGGACTGAGGTCCAGAAATCCTGGAGGGGTCCTTGATGGGGTCTGAAGACGTGGAAGGCCTGACAGAAGGGGCTATGAGGTCTTCCTGCTTTCTCCCCAAGTTCCCCACAGACTTCTCAAGACCTTCCCAACCATCAGGGAAGAGACTGCCCAGCCAGGGCCTAGAATGCAAAAAGCCGGGTTTGCCTCTCCCTGCAGAGGGAGGTCACGGCTTGGGGTCTTTGAGAAGGAGCTGAGGGGCTGGGGGAGGACTGATTTCCACGACAGAAAAGGAAGTTGTCATCCCAATTGACAAACGAGGGTGTGGCAAGGCCCCAGACAGTTTGACAGCTCGGGAAACATTCTGGGGTTGCCCCAAACAGGGGGCCCGTGCTTCCTGCTCTGGGAGACATCTCTGGGTGGCAGCTCTTTACCTCCACCCACTCAGATAAGCCCCCTTCCCTGGCCCTGCTGCCCTCCCACCCCCACTCTCCCCTGCAAGTTGTGCCTCACAAGCAGGGGGATGCTGGGGGTGCTGGCTGAAGCTGGAGGCCTGGGGTGTGGGCCCCGGAACCACCGGACTGCGAGGGGGACGCCCCGGAAGGGCCTTGTCTACTACGAGCCCAGCTGGAGGGCTCCGGCGGCAGGGAGCGGAAGCCGCTGGGGCCCCCGTCTGGTTGGAGGGGCGGGCACACACGGAGCAGAGGCCGCGGTCTGTCCTGAGACAGTGGGACCGGCCCCATCCCCAGGGGAGAAGGCTGGAGGAGAAAGGCACCGCAGAGGCGGGGCCTGCGCGTCCGCGTCCAGCGCCCCCACTGCCTTGGAAGGGCTGGAGAGGTCGAGACAGGTTGGAGCACCTGGGGTCCCGGAGTTTCTGGAAAGGAGAACAAGCTTTGCTCTTGGACGGGAGAGTCTCTTTAGGGCAGGGGAGGTGGCAAGTCACGCACGGCTCCGGGACGGGGCACGGAGGCCATTTAACAGCTCCAGTCCCAGGCCAGGCCGAAACGGGCTTCCCAGGGAGGCCCAGACTGCACCGGCGCCGCAGACCCGCGCTCGCACCTCGGCCAGGCCGCGCGCCAGGCCACTGTGGGCGGGGCCGAATGGGGCTGGAGGGGCCCCGGGCCGAGCTCGGGGNCTCCGTAAATAAACTCTGCGTCCCCGACCCGGGAGTCTGTGTGGGGGCGGGTCTCCCCAGTGGGCCCCGCCCGGCCGGCCCCTCCCGAAGGCCGGTGGGTGACCAGGGGGGCTCCCCGACCCCTGCGTGCGCAGGTTTCCACCAGCCCACAAGCGACAGCATGGCAGCCATCCCCTCCAGCGGCTCGCTCGTGGCCACCCACGACTATTACCGGCGTGAGTA
>NW_027528880.1:1045555-1048305 GCF_008692635.1 Crocuta crocuta
CGCAAAGCCAGCGCTTGGCCTGGTGGACAGGGCAGGGGACTCGGTGCCCTGCAGAGCTGACCAGGCCTCTCTTCTCCAGGCCGCCTGGGTTCCACTTCCAGTAACAGCTCCTGCGGAAGTGCTGAGTATCCTGGGGAAGCCATCCCTCACCACCCCGGTGAGCTGAGCGCAGCGCCACTCCCCTTCGGTGGGGGACACCATCGGAAGGGATCCCACCGGGAGTAGGCAGGGGCACCACCACCCTACTTTGCTTCTCTCAGGTCTCCCCAAGGCTGACCCAGGTCATTGGTGGGCGAGCTTCTTTTTCGGGAAGTCCATTCTCCCGTTCATGGCTACAGTGTTGGAGTCCCCAGAACGGTGAGTCCACATTCCTGCGGGCCAGCTTGGGAGGCGGGGACAGGTGGAACCCCCCTCTGACCCCAAGCTCTCCCCCAGCTCGGAATCTCCCCAGGCCTCCAGCGGCTCGATCCCCTGTGACCCGGCTCTGGAAGCCATGAGGAAGCAGCCTGATGGCCAGCCTGGCGCAGCCAACACCGGGCCCCAGTCCTGAGTGGCCCCTGCCAGGCTTCAGGAGGCGCTGGGCTCATTAGAGCCCCTCCTCTTCTCTCTTCTTTCCCCCTCCCTTCTCCTCCCCTCCCCTTCTCTCTCCTCCTCACCCCTCCTCTCCCCTTATAGACTAGGTAGGCTGCAGCCAAGCAGAAGCACTTGGGTTCTTTTATATCAAAATAACAAAACACCAAAAAGGAAGTTAAGAGAACCCCACTCTTTACTATCCAAGCCACACGCAAGCCTTCCCGACACCCTGTAACAGTGTGCCTTGCACCAAGTGGAAAATAAACTCCAAGCAGCCAGTAACCCTGAGGTTGTGTGTGAACTGGGTGCCCCTGGGGCCTGTGGGAGAAGCCACTGAACACTGCTCAACCTCACTTCCTGCAGGGGTGGAGAGTTGGGCCTGTTCCCTGGGCCTTCCTGGGTTCCCTCGCTGGGGAGCCACCTCTCGGGTCTGGCCCAGGTTCACACGGGCAAGCCGCTACAGCAAATGTGGCGCCTTGGACCTGAGAAGGGGCGGGGTGCCTGGAAGAGCAGGCAGTTCAGGACTTGGACAAGAAGCCTCCAGGGCAGCCACTGGGGTCCGGGCTCTGCCTGTGGGTTTGGGGGCCATCAGCTGGAGGGACCTGGTGCCCCTGGAAGGAACTTGGCAAGGCCCCCCTGCCCCTGACACCCTGGAGGGCAGTGAGGGGCCAGTAGCAGAGCTGTCCCAGCTGGGTGGTGCAGCTCATGGGGCCCTGCTGCCTCCAGGGGCCTTCCTGTGAGGGTGTTGTCTCTTCCTGTAGGACACCTGGGTAGGGTTCCCCGGCTCTGGGGGCGGGAACCCAAAACTAAGACTGAGTCGTAAGTGGTGTGGGGGCATTTCCGAGGGGCCTTCCCACCGCAGGTAACCAGGGTTTGGATAAACTCCAGCCCGGGACCTTAGGAGGGTGTGGCTTGTCATCCTCTGCCAGCCTCCGTGGGCAGGCATGATTGGTGAACTGTGTGTCCACACACCTTCACCTTCAGTGGCCAGCAGAGATTGGCCCAGGTCTGTTGGTCAGGAGCGAGCAGCTTAGTGAGGGTGTGGATGGGGGCTTAGTATGAAGTTAGGGGCTCCACGGGCCTCTGAGGGAGCCCACCCGCCTCTTTGGCCACTCTGCCCCCGCTCTCTCTGTGCTATAAATGGTTCAGTCGAATCCAGGACATCCAGCTATGCTGATGGCTCTCTGGGGCCTCTGTCCTGTCTGCCCTCATGTCCAGGCAGCCTTCCCCAGGCTCCCCTGTCGTCCCACAGCCAGTGCTGTGGCCTGTAGGGGAGGCCTTCGTTCCCACCTCCTTCGACGGACCCAGAGTGAGGGGAGGTGTCCCAGAGGGTAGCCTGAGTGCTACCCAGACTCTGAGGCTAGTGTCCAGATGAGGCCCTCAGGGCTCCTCGTGGCAGCTGCTGACGGCCATAGCCCTGGGTAGCAGACAGCAGTGCCCTACCACCAAACAGCGTGTTTTCACAGAGTACTAGGAAGGCCGTGTCCCCCAAGTCAGGAGCTGTGCACAGGTCAGGTGACCCAGGGTGAGTCCAGCCAGAATCCAGGCCCTTGCCCCACCCGGGGAAGCTGAGCCCCGGGTCCTGGCTCAGCTGGTGGGCTTTGGGTCAGGACCAGGGACAGGCCCACTCCCTTTAGAGAGGAGAATGGCCAGACTCCTGGAGGGTTGGAGTTGGCCGTGGAGGGTCTGGGAGTCTTAGAAGGAACAGACGGGAGGAGTGGGCAGCCTTGGCGCCCAGACTGCAGGGGGCCTGCTTCCCCCGCCCCAGGGCACAGTGGGCCCCTGGCTGGGGAGTTCCATCCCCCAACTGTTCAGCCCAGTTCTGGGAACTTGTCTGCACCTTCGGTCTGCCTGTATCCATGATCTGAGGTCCAGGATGGCACGCAGGCCCCCCTTCACAGGGCCTGGTCTGGCGGCCTCAGAGGCAGCATCAGAGGGGGTGTCCCATTCAGAGCGGGTTCTCGTACCTGGTGACGCTGGAGAGCTTCTCCCGCAAGGCTTTGAAGCAGGGCCTCTGTTCGGGGTCCCTGTGCCAGCACGACAGCATCAGCTTGTAGGCAGTGGGTGGGCTCTCGGGGGGACAGGGCATGCGGTAGCCCGAGTCCACCCTTAGGAAGGCCTCATGGTTGGACATGCCTGTGGCGGAGCAGCAGGAGGGGCTGGAGGCGCTACCTCCT
>NW_027528880.1:1048500-1049780 GCF_008692635.1 Crocuta crocuta
TGCACCTTCCAGTCACTGTCTGGAGGCTGCTCCAGGGAGGCAGCCTCCCACTCTGCCCACAGTTGGGGACATTGTTGGGGGCCAGTACCTGCATAGGGTATCTGACCCCTGCTGAAAATCTCATGGAGGAGAATCCCAAAGGACCAGATGTCCGACTTGATGGAGTAGAGCCCTCGGGAGAGGGCCTCGGGGGCGGTCCACTTGTAGGGGATGTTGCGGTCGTGGGAAAGGTAGATGTCCTCCTGTAAGCAGAGAGGTGCTGGGGTCCCGGGCTGCCTGCACCTTCGGACCCCGCAGCACGGACATGGGTGCTAGGGCTCGTGGTGCGCCAGAGCAGACTGGGCACGGGGGACGGCCGTCCTGTCGCCGCCGCCGCCACGGTTGCCGCTCGAGGGAGGTGGTGCTGGCGGTTGGAGACAGGCAGGCCCTGGGCCACCGGCAGCACCGCTTTTCCCCAGATTCTGGGGATGAGGGGTGGGTGAGGGATCAGGAAGGGACAGGATACATGTGGTCCCCCCGGGTGGCGTCCCTGTCCCAGAGGTCGGCCAGCGTGAGCCCATGCGGGGACGGGGACTGTCACCGCAGAGCCCGTGGGTGTGTTCAAACTGGGCTCCTAGAGACAGCCCAGACCACCTGGCCACCAAGTGAATGAGGGAGATGCTTTTCTAGAAGCATCCAGCTCACTGTCAAGGACTACAGCATCAGGATATCGTCCCCTGAGTGAAGGGCCCTGAACTCTGGCCATCAGTGCTCCGCAAGGCCAGGGGTACTGAGGCAGGACCCGCCCTGAGCAGAGGGCTCCCCCCACAACGGGGGTTCTGGGCAAAGGGAGCCAGAGAGCCGGGCCCAGCACAGAAGGAGCCGCAGGGGACACAGACCGAAGTCAAGCAGTGGTGACGTAGGGTCCGCTCCGGGAGCAAACGTGAATTCTTGGCTTTCCGGAATTTGGAAACTTACCTCCGAGGGGGCATGTGATCACCTTAAGGAGTCTCCTTAATTGTCAGAAGCATGACTGTCTATTTCTGTGTGGAGCCCTTGAGATGCTGAGTGTGTGTGTGCGGACCTGGGTCTAAACGTGGAAGGGGACACGACGGGGCTGGGGAGGCTTCGGGGGCTCGTTAACACCGTCCTGTCCACCTTTGTCTCCAGAATCCTCCACGATAAACGTGTCTTCTGTGTGGGGGCAGGTGGGGGAGGTGCTGGCCCTGAGCTCACAAACCACTCCCAGCCTCTCGCCTCGCTGAACACGACACCATGAACAAGAGCAGGTGGCCCACCCA
>NW_027528880.1:1049844-1056130 GCF_008692635.1 Crocuta crocuta
CTCTCACCAGCCTCTCTCCCTGCCCTTCCAGCTCCCAGCCCCTGGAGGCGCCTGCCCGGCCCATCAGGGCGCCGCTCTGGGCCCCAGCGTCCTGCCCCCGGCCTGCTCCGCACGGAGGGAGCCCTGCAGCCCCCCGGGCCCTACCTTGATGAGCCTGGCCAGCCCGAAATCCCCGACTTTGCAGAGGTTGTTTTCCCCCACAAGGATGTTCCTGGCGGCCAGGTCCCGGTGGATGTAGTTCTGTGATTCCAGGTAGCACATGCCCTCGGCCACTTGTGACGCAAGGTCCACCAGCTCCGAGATGGGCAGGGTTTTCTCGTCAGAGTCTGCAGAGGCCACGGGAGGCCATGGTCAGAGGGCTGGGGCCAAGCCCTGCCTGCCCCGGGCCCTGCGAGCTGCTGGGACAGAGGGCAGCTGCCTGACTTGAAACTGGAACAGTGCACCTGTCACGGCCCTTCTGGAAGGCCAAATGTGCTGCGCACATACCCTCTGCCCCACTCCCCGGTTTCCTTTCTGGGAATCTACACTAAAGGGATAGGAACGCAGACGGGTCAGCGCAGAGGAGCTCATCGCGACGTTATTCACACAACGGAAAACCTCCGAAAGTTTCAACAAGGGGACTCGCGAAACGGGCGCAGCTCAACGGTGCGGTCGTGCGCCAGCGGGGCCGCCAGCCTGGAGAAGCGTTCCTGACCGGGGAGGCCACCTGCCACGGCGCCTCAGCCAGTGGGCCGTGTTCACCTCGAGTGTTAAATGAGGTAACATCTTGTTACAGATGATGTGAGTCCGTGGGACAGTCGTGTAGGGTGTGTGTGTGTGAGTAGCGCATGAGGCTGTGTACATGTGTGTGCAAGTGTACGTGCACACTCGGGCACCAGAGGAAGGGTCAGCACCTTACAGAAAGAAAAGCAGTGAGAACCGGGCCTGCATGTTCAGAAGCTGGAGGGGGTGGACCAGCCACGCCGGCATTTGGACGCGGGGGTCTCAGCTAACTGGATGGAGGCCGTAGGGGCCGCCGTTCTTGCCTCGTGTACTTGCCCGATGGTACATTTACCGCAGGATATTTTAAATCATTTCTTAAGCAGGTAAGGTTGACAACTCCCTGGCTGTCCTGTCTCTGGTGTGGGGGCAATTTGGGTTTTCTTTTCTTTTTTTCTTTTCATTAAAATTCTTGTTAATGTTTTATTTTTAAGGGGGAGAGAGAGGGGGAGGGAAGAAGAGTATGGGGGGGGAGGGGCAGAGAGAAAGAGAGCGACAGAATCCGAAGCAGCTCCAGGCTCTGAGCTGTCAGCACAGAGCCCGACGCGGGGCTCGAACCCACGAACCATGAGATCACGGTTCTGAAGTCAGACGCCCAACGGACTGAGGCCACTTGGGTTTTCTCCTCCGTGCAAGTTTCCCGTGCCCCCCAAGCACACGTCACGTTTATCCCCAGGAAGGGCCCCAAAGCCGCCAGCGGCCTGCTCACCGCGCAGTAGCTCCAGCAGGCTTCCCTTGGGCATGAGCTCCGTGACGATGTACACAGGGTCCCCCACGGACACCACCGCGTACAGCGGCAGGACGTGCTTGTGCCGAAGCTGCTTCATGGCCCGAATCTCCGCCTGGAAGGCGTGCTGGTGCAGAAGGTCATCTGTGGGGGCAGGTGGCCTCCATGGGCGCGGCTGAGTGCCGGCCCCGCCCCCCACCAGCTGCTCAGGACATTCGGGTGCCCTCCCCGGGGCGCCCCAGCACCACACCCAGGCGTCCAGTGAAGGTGTGTCGTACCCACCACCTGCTTGCCACACGCCAGGCTCCACGTTTACACCCTGTCCCCAGCCTGATGCGGAGTGGATCACCCACCAGGCGTCCTCCCATGCCCCTGGCCCGGAGTCCTGAAGTGCGGGTGGAAACCTCTAGTGGGCTTACAGGAGATTTTAGACGAACCTTTTCAAATTTCTAGTGATCTGTTTGTTTTAAGGGCTTTCCACGTGCGTTACGAATTTAAAATTCCCTGGGGGGCTCGGTTGGTTAAGCGTCTGACTCTTGATTTTGGCTCAGGTCATGATCTCACGATTCAGGAGTTTGAGCCCCGCATTGGGCCCTGCGCTGATAGCACAGAGCCTGCTTGGGGTTCTCAGTCTCCCTCACTCTCTGCACCTCCCTGCTTGCTCTCTAGATGTCTATCAAAATAAATAAAACTAAACTTAAAAAAAAAGAATTTAAAATTCTCTTTTAAAATAAATGCCTTTAGGGGCGCCTGGGTGGCTCAGTCAGTCAAGTATCTGGCTTTGGCTCAGGTCATGATCTCGCGGTTCACAAGTTCAACACCCGCGTTGTGCTCTGTGCTGACAGCTGGAACCTGGGGCTGCTTCAGATTCTGTCTCCCTCTCGCTGCCCCTCCCCTATCTGTGCCCTGTCTCTCTCTTTTTCTCAAAAACTACTGTACATAAAAGCAGTTTCTCGTAAAACGCACTTAGGTAAAAACATGCGTTGACAGGAAAACAGTTACCACACGGACGCTGGTGGAGGCGGCACACGCGGTGCAGCAGGTAGCGGCGGGGGCCTCGGGGGGACGTGACAGGCCGGCTGGCTTTCCCGTCCCATTCGCCCCCAGGAGCAAGGCCCGAACTCCCTGTTGGGGGCCTGGCCTGAGGCCCACTCACCTCGAGCAATCACCTTCATAGCCACTCGGACCTGGTCTTTCCAGAGCCCCTCGAAGACCTCCCCGAAGTAGCCGGACCCCAGCTTCCTGCAGAGCGTGAACTCCTCCCGTGGCCTCTCCCAGTCGTCGCAGTGGGGCAGGGGCTTGGGCTCATGCTGGAGGGACGGGCAGGGGTGCGTCCCCATCACCTAATTCGCCAACTCTGACCCCAGGATGGGGAGCTCCTGATCTATCCTCGGACACAGGGCAATGCCCTAAGGCCCAGCACGTGGCCAGGCTTTCCCAGGAGCTGTCCTCAGGGTGGTCGCCCCCCGCCCTGAGCTGCAGACACCCTCACCTGCCCACTCGAAGCCAGTGACGTTGGCCTGAGTGCCAGTCACACAGAGCTCTTGTCCCCAGGCTCCCACGGGCCCAGAGAGGCTCTCAGGAGCACAGGCCTCCGGCTGGCCTGGGGGTGAGGGCGACCCAGCAAAGGAAGGCACGGCCCTGCCCCCACACGCTGCTCTGCAGGAACGCGGCTTCTGAGAGGCGAGTCCCTGGGGCCAGGGCCTCTGCGCCCCCTCCACCCACGTCAGTGAGGAGAGAGGGCGGGGGCGGCAGGTGCGGGCAGCCCTACCTTCCAGCAGGGCACGGTGAGCCGCAGGCCATGGGACAGGCTCTGGGCTTTGTGGTGGTCCAGGAGCTTGGACAGGCTGGGGAAGGACGCGGCCTCGCTGAGGTGCAGCCGGCCGGCACGCCTCCAGATCCGGTAGTGTCGCACCACCTGGCCGTCCCGCACTGGGGCGTGGGGAGGGCGGGCGGAGGCAGGGGCACGTGTGAACGAGCGCCCGCCACCTCGGGCCCGTCCCCAGAGGCTCTCGCGGGCTGGGCACCCTGACCCCGGCACTCCCAGCAGCGACGTGAGAAAACCCCGACCCAGGACCGCAGGGACAAGCCGCCCTGGACGGCCGAGTGTCCGCCCACCGGAGGGAGGTCCTGGACGTGGCAGGCAGAGAGGCGCAGTCCAGTGGGGCTGGGTTTGGGGGCAAGGAGCCCCAGAGTCAAGTGCATGGGGACCACAGAGTGGGGAGAAGGGCCGGGGAGGCCATACCTGAGAGAACGTAGTCGGCGCCCGGCTTTTCGCTGACCCTGACCAGGAAGGCCCCTTCCGCGTTGCCCTCCGCCTGCAGCCTGTGCAGGGCTTCAGAGCGGGAGATGTGGCCAAAAAACCACCTGCGGGGGGGTGGGGGTGGGGGCGCACTGACCTTCGTCCCCTGCCCTCTCTGACCTTGCCTCCTCCCAGCCTGCCCACCCCGAATCCCAGCCCCCAAATGGCCAGTCGGGACACCAGGGAAGGCCCGCCCGGGGCGTCCCCTGTCTGCGGGGTCAGAGCCACTCCCGTCCCAGAAACACACTGTCCCGTCCCATGAGTGGGACCACGTTGTTCTGTGAGCCGGGCCACAGACGCTCTGCTGTAGGACTGTGGGGCCTGGGGTCGGCATCTGAGCGCCAAGGCTCTGCACGTGTGTCCTCACACACGCACGCCCTCGCTTGTGCCTGCTCACGCACACCAGTGCCCGGGCACAGGCGAGCCCCGGACTCTGGGCTGTGGGGTGGGGTCTGCAGAATCACCCAGGTGACTTTTGCCACCAGCTGCTCTGCCCTTGATTCCCCCCATTCCTTCAGGGGTCCCTAAACAGGAAGCCCCCACAGGAGGGCTGCGCCCCGCCCTGACGGAGGTGAACCTCTCATTGGCTCAGCCCTCCAACCACGCTGCTTCCTTCCCGCTTCACAAGTACACTAGGTTCTCAGGACCTTTGCACGAGCCACTCCCACCTCTGCACCATCCCTGTGGTTGGACCCTGCCTTCCCAAACTGTGCCGATTACGACCCCACTGCTTGTCCCTCATCAGCAGGAGGAGACCCGGTTCCCGTCCGCTGTGCGGCAGCTCCAGCTCACAGCGGCCCCTGGGGCGTCTGGGGCCCCACCCTCCGAGCCCAGAGCTCAAAAGACCCAGCTCAGGGAGCTGTGCAAACGCCCACTGCAGGCTGCCCTTGTGGCCCAAGCTTCCTGGGGAGCCCCTTGGGAGCAACCCCCACCTCCAGGAGCCTCCCCGCCGGTGACAGGAAGGCCCGTGGCCCACGCCCAGACAGGCATGTCGCAATGACCTTCCTGCTCCCTCTAACTAGGTCATGCATCTGGTTTCGGTTGTTTGGAAGGTGAGCGAAGCTTTGCTCCCCAAAAGGCCCAGTCCCTGCCTGGGACTCCTCTGCAGACCACATCCCTGTTGGCCGGCCACCCAGGGACCCACTGCGGCCCCTTCTGTCCTGTCTGGGTCCTGGCACCGCCAAGTGACCGTGGGGGAGCCCAGGGAAGGGGCCACCAGCCTGTGCGGCTCCGTAGCCCCAGATGTCACACAGAGAAAGCCTCGTCAGCTCTCCGGGGACCAGGATGGCGGGGCCCGGCCACAACCAGGGGCCACAGGGAGGCGGAGTCACGTGACCCTACCCTCCTGGCCCGCCCCAGGGCCCGGCCACAGCAGTGCTGGAGCTCTGTCCCGAGGGCCGCCCTGCCCCTAGCTCCGTAGGTGGCCACAGGGCCCGGAGAGGGGGGGTGCCTCGGGGTGACCCACAGGGCCACGGGGACACTCACGGCTCAGATTCCACCGTCTCCTTCTCGGCCAGGTAGTTGTGCGGCACGTAGCCCTCCGCCAGGGCCCTGCCCGCCTCATCCAGCCGCACAGCCCAGCACCACTCCTCCCCCTTCCGGGCCACGTGGAGCAGGTCCCCTGCCCGGAAGCTCAGCTCCTTGTCCGTCCGGGCCTCGAAGTCCCACAGGCCCACGTACCGGGGGCCTGGCTGAGGCTGGCCGCGGGACACCATGGCGGGTGCGGCGGCGCGACTGGCCTCCTGGCCTTGACACCTGTCACAGAGCNCCCACCTGGGCTGGGGCAGTCTGGGCACGGCTCCCGCCCACCTGCTCTAGGGAGTGTGCCCACCGCCCAGCAACGTGGCCCGACCTGAGCCCCCCCGGGGGGAACAAGTAACGGACCAGACAGGGCCTCCCTGGGGTCCAGTTTAGTGGCTGGGGCTCAGGCGCAAGTAGGCCNCTGTCCCCTCCCTGGAGGCTGTCCCCCTCGGGCTACCACACACTCCCTTCCCCAGACCCCTGCCCCGGGGGGACCTGCGCTGGCCTCCAAGAGACAGGAAAGGGTGGGCAGGACCCTGAAAGAGGGAGCAGCACGGGGGCCTCAGGGCGGGGGTGGGGGAGGCCCAGCCCTGAAGGGGAGGTGGGGGCCAGGGCGGGGAGAGGGCTCAGGGTGGGCTGTGTGTCCGTGTNGGGGAGCTGGGGGCCAGGGCGGGGAGAGGGCTCAGGGTGGGCTGTGTGTCCGTGTCGGCCTGCCCCAGCCTCACGACCGAGACGAGAGCCGGAGACGCTGCCCCCTGGATGGGGGTCCAGGCGGACACTGACCAGGGGAAACCCGATGCTAAGCCTGGCCTCTCGCCACGTCCCTCTTTTGGAAAAGGGAGTAAAGGCAGGACTCCTCCCTTGTGAGGTCGAGAGCAGGAATGTGGTTACTCGGCAGGTCACAGTCATACCGGCAGACCAGGGTGGAGGGGCGCGGCTGGGCGGGGCGGGGTGGGGGGGCGCGGCTGGGCGGGGCT
>NW_027528880.1:1056215-1057521 GCF_008692635.1 Crocuta crocuta
AGCCACCGCCGGACCCAGGGCTCTAAGGCGCCCCCCGCCGCCCCTCCCTCATTGCTGGGCCACACGCGCCAGTCCGCTCCTGGGCGCAGACGCCCGGTTCTGCCTAAGCCACAGCAGGAAGCCCCCGGAGGCCCCCGAGCACCAAACCTGTTGGGCCTGTGGCTGACGACACACGCCAGGAATGCACCGGTGACCCCCACGCACGCCCGCCTCTGGCCCCAGCTCAGCACACTGCTTCCCTTCCTTCCCTCAGAGGCTGCCGTCCGGCCCCACGCCACACCCTCTCACAGGCAGGACTGAGGGGGGCCGGGGCTGCAGCCAAAGCTGTGGGCTCCCAGAGTTCCCGGGGGCACCCGGGGGTGCCCACGCCTGGCACCCGATGCAAGGAGTCCCCCGCCTCTCCCTGCTCGGCCCTGACTCACACCCGGGCTGCTCAGGCCCTGCCCTTTCCTCCCGCCTCCCCCTGTGCTGCCCTCGCCTTGGTGACCTCAGCACCCTCCCCTCTGGGAAGCACCCCCCCATTCAGCCCTGCACAGCCGTGGGCAGGGCCTGTGACCAGTGACGATGTGGGAAACAGAGGCCAGCTGAGGGCCAAGCACAAGCTAGCAGCCCCCTCCCCCGCCTCGGAGCCCTCCCCCCGGGGGGGGGTGACCCTCCTCACCCTCCCCTGGTGTCCCAAGACCAAAGGAAAGGGGGAAAACAAATGGTTAACTGGTAGAGATCACATCATGCAGGACACGAATATCAGTCTACAACCGTCTTCGTGATTTACAAGGAAAAGAGCAATTTTGTCAATAGCCAAACTCCTGGGAACCTACAGATTCCATTTCCTGAAGCCCCAACATCACCTTCTCCCCATAGGACAGAACATCTTATATGACCCGCCACCCCTCACGACCCAAGTGCACTTTCTGCCCACGGGTCCTGTCCTCACTCTTTAATAAAACCACCTTTTTGCACCAAAAACATCTCAAGAATTCTTTCTTAGCCGTTGGCTCCGAGCCCCACCACCACCCACCTCAAGTGGGGCGGGGCCGGCTGGGCTCAGCAGGTGCACACGTGCCCCTCCCTAAGCTGTGCATGTAGGCTGTTCTCTCCAGGGGACGGTAAGCAGGGAGCAGCTTGCCTCTGTCCTTCCGTCCCACAGGCCATTGGGACACAGCTGTCATCATGGGGGTCACAGGAGTGGGAGATGAGGACCCTGAGCACAGACCACCCTGCCCGGCCCCTGCCCTCCATTTGTCTGTCTCCTGGTGACGGGAGCTGGGCAGGGAGACTGAGAAGCTCCCCCCCCCTCCCCCCCCCC
>NW_027528880.1:1057773-1060804 GCF_008692635.1 Crocuta crocuta
ATTCAGTGACAACAACAGTGACTTGAAATCAGCCGCCGGGGGAGCAGTCACGCCCTGGAAACCGCTTGCTTCCTTTTCCCCAGAGACTGCGTTGTGGCCCAGTTGTCTGAACACTGTGGCATCCAACCCACCCCTGCCTGACCCTGCACGGGCAGGTCAGCACCTAGGACCCTGAGCCACTGAGGCCCAGCCTCTGCCTCCCTGACCTTTGCCCTGCCCCCAGAAAGAGCCAGCCTGACCTTCCCATGGCCTGACCCTGTCCCTCCTCCCTCCCGCCCTTCAATTCCAGCCCCAGGGAGATGGAATGGGCTACCACACAGCTCCCCAGGCTGGCACGGGGTCATGCCCATGGCCCAAAAGTCACGCTTCCTCCGGGGCCCCAGTCTGGGCCCTAGGTTGCCCCGGGCGGGGGGTGCCTGGGCCGCATGGGGGCCAGCTCTCTATCTGCCACGATGAATCAGCTGGTGGACCATCCTATCCCATCCAGGTCTGACCTGGGTCTGGGAGCTGAGGCCCGCGGGTGACACATGTCTGTGCGTGTATCTGAGTCAGTCAGTGTGTATTTATTGCGTGGATGCTGCCTTCCCGTGTGCATGGGTCTGTGCGTGTGCCATGTGCACCCAGGGCCTGGGGTCTGCCCGCGAGCCCAGCCGTCGGCCACAGGGGGACCTTGCAGAACACTGGGAAGCCGGGCCTCTGGCTCTGGACCCTGGGAGGGAGAGGAGGCGTCCAGGGCAGCATGGACGGGCAGGGGCCCGGCTCGCGGCTCCTCCGTCCGGCGGAGCGCCCCACCTGGACTTCCATCCCGAGTTCTTCCCTTGGCCGGGACACCAGGTCACGCGGGGCCAAGGCCATCACACCCTCCTGTCAGAGTAGGTGCCTGCACGGGTCTGCCGCCCACAGCACAGGATGGGTCAGTGTGCGTCAGGGCGTGAGGTCCTCGGCCAGAGGTGGTTCCAGGCCGCCGGCACCCCTGTGTGTGTTGATGGCCAGTGCCATCCTGCAGGGACACGCCGGGCAGGGAGGAGCGGCCCAAGCCCCTCATCCAGTGCCCCAGGTCACGTGAGGGCGGAGTGGAGGCGCCTGCGGGCTGCATTCAGCTTCTCTTGCAGCGTGGCGAAGGCGGGCCGCTCCTCGGGGCCACTCCTCCAGCACTCCAACATGAGGGCGTAGACCTCGGCCGGGCAGGATGCCGGGCGTGGCAGCCGGTACCCCCGAGTGACCTGCTGCAGGGTCTCGTGGTTGCTCAGTCCTGGTGAGGGGCAATGAGAGGGCTGGGCGAGGCCGAGGGCTCGGTGTGGGCGCCTCCCTCCGGCTCCCGGCAAGACCCTGCCACGCTTGGTGCCTGACCCCTCCCTCAGGCCCCCTGGGCCCACCTTCGTAGGGACACTGGCCGTAGGTGAAGACCTCATAGAGCAGGACTCCGAAGGACCAGACGTCCGACTTCTGGGAGTAGACACGGTAGTTGGCTGCCTCGGGCGCCGTCCACTTGACAGGGATCTTGGAGCCTCTGCTTGGGGAGTAGATGTCCTCCTGGGCGAGGGGAGACCGGTGGTGGGTAGGGCGCCCTCCCCTCCCGGCCACGGCGGGGTCGGTGGTCCCAAGCTGAACTGACCTTGAGCAGCCGGGCCAGGCCAAAGTCGGCCACCTTGCACGCCAGGTCATCACCCACAAGCACGTTCCTGGCGGCCAGGTCGCGGTGCACAATGCGCCTCTCCTCCAGGTAGCTCATGCCCTCGGCCACCTGGCAGGCAAAGCTCAGAAGGAGAGGCAGGCCCAGGGCCCGCCCCTCGGGGCCTGCAGGGCAAGGCCGACGGTCAGGGGGGCACGCGTCTGCACCGCTCACTTCTCTCGGTGCCTCGGTGTCCCTACCCCTAAGAGGGGGTGAGAGCAGGGCCACCCGCCAAGGCTGTCGGGTCACGGTGCTGTGCGGGGACCACTCAGCGAGGCGGCCCCCCTGGGCCCCAGGGAGAGACCGGACACCGAGAGGGGCCAAGGCAGGGAAGGCGCTCGGGGCTGCTGACGCGGACAGGCCGCATGCCCACGTACACCCCCCAGCCTGGAACCACATGCTGAGTGCCCTCCAGCAGGCACAGCACGGGCCGAGCCCGAACCCACTGTGGGCCAGAGCCCAGGCCCGACCGGCGCACCGTGAAAGGCCCAAGCCAAAAAGGGGGCTGCCGGTCATGGCCGGGCCCCAGGGGTTGGGGGCAGGGACTCACTGCCCAGGAAGGCCTGCAGATTGCCCTTGCGCATGAGCTCGGTGACGATGTACACGGGCTCGCCGGCCGAGCACACTGCGTGCAGCCGGATGAGACGCTGGTGCCTCAGGCTCTTGAGGGTCTGGATCTCCTTGGCGAGGTCTGTGAGCTGCATGTAGGCTGCGGGAGAGGCACCGCTCCAGGTCCCGCCCAAGCCACCCTGACCCGGGGCGGGGCTCGAGGGGTCAGAGGGTGGGGCGGGGGCAGGCCTCACCCACCTGACTTGATGACCTTGACTGCCACCGGAGTGGAGCCAAGCCACAGGCCTTCCCACACCTCCCCGAAGTGGCCTTCTCCCAGCTTCCTGTGCAGGGCAAACTCGGAGCGAGGCCGCTCCCACTCGTCCAGCGGGGGGTGCTGCTGCGGGGGTGGGGGGCACTCGGCGCCTCTGCCTGCTGCTGCCTGGACAGAGGGGACCGTTCCTCCTGGAGCGCCGGCCTGCGGCACCTCTGCTGCGGCACACGCCCAGCACCCGCCTCGTCCCGCTCCGGAATGCGGGCCCGGCTGCTCTGGGATCTAAGTGGCCCCCTTGCTGGAGGTGGATGTCCTCCCACACGCACTCATTACAGTGCCTGGACAGACTGTCATTAGAAACCAGAGCAACTGGATGGCTGCGCGGCCCCTGGGCAGGACGGCTCGTGCGTGGTGGCCTGGGGGCTCCCGCTCTGGCACAGACGTGCTCGGCCGGGACCGGCGTCTCCTACAGCTTCTGCCTGGGGCCTGCAGGTGGGCATCTTCCCCAGACGCCCCCCACCCCTGTCCCGGCCCTC
>NW_027528880.1:1060842-1064629 GCF_008692635.1 Crocuta crocuta
TCCCGGCCCTCACCCCCCACCCCTCGCCCCCTGCCACCCGCAGAGCCGGGTTCAGGTGAGGGGTGGCGGCCAGAAGTCCCTGGAGATAGAGACGCGACACGTGTGAGAGCAAACCTGACCCCAGGCAGGGCCCCGCCGGAGCGTGGAGGGGCAGACCCAGTGCCCCCAGGCCGTGTCAGGCCCCCCAGCCGCCCTCGGAGACAGCCCCGGGCCTGGCGCCTGGCTCACACCCCTGCATGTGCAGGGCAGCCCACCCACCTGGGGCACACAGGGCTGCAGCAGCGGGTGGCGGGTCAGCTTCCAGTTGGCCTTGTAGTAGGCGAGCAGCTCCTCCAGGCTGGGGAAGAGCCGGCCCTTCTGCAGGTAGAGACCGTCGGCCGCGGCGGAGATGCGGTAGTGGCGCACGCTGGCCTGGGCCCGGACTGCGGGTGTGCAGAGCTGAAGGCCTTCTGCCTGCTGCCTGCCCCACGCCCTCCCACCACCCCAACCAGATGGCTGCCAAAACCTTCCCAGGCCGGGCGCGGATCAGGCCTCACGGGCCTCATGGAAAGGAGGGAGCGTGGGCAGCCGCAAGCCAGAGGCACAGCAAGAGGGACCGGGGGGCTTCTGGCCACAGGGCGCACAGAGCCCGGGGGGGCGCTCAGTGGACACACGGACGAGTCCGAGAGTGAGTGGGTGAAGGAGGGGAGGGCGAGTGACGGGTGAGCGGCTGTGCAGGCCGGGCAGGCCAGCAGCACGGGAGGGAAGATAACCAGCAGCTTGGTGAGCTGCGAGATGACCAGCTGTGGGTGCCTTCAAGCTCGATGTGCGGCCAGCAAGGCCTGGGAGCAGCTGTCCCAAGGTCAGGGGCGTTCTGGCGCAGCCTCAGCCCGGGGACAGAGGTGCAGGCGGCCACCGCATTACCTGATAGCGAGTAGTCGCCACAGCTGCTCTCGCTCGGCCGGATGAGGAAGGCCCCCGGCGCATTGGCTGCAGACAGGAGCATCTGCTGGGCCCGCGCGCGGCTGATGCCGCTGAAGAACCAGCTGTGAAGGCAGGCAGGGCGGTCACCAGCGGACCCAGGCCAAGCGGCCCCTGCTCCCACACTGGTCAGGGGCCCCGATGCCCGACTCCCACCGTCTTCTCGGGCACAGGGTGCGCCCAGGGCACAGTGCAGGACCCGGCCCAGGGCCTGCATCTGCTCCAGCCCTCCGTGCCCAGCCTCTGGAGCTGCTGGGGAGGGGACAGGGGGACCCCTGGGGCCGGCCCCCAGCCCTGCTCATAAAACGCCCACCAGTGTGGGGGGACCACCCGCGCATGCAGGCCAACAGCTAACCCAGGGGACCCAAGGCATGACTCGAAGTGAGTCGACACAGTCGGGGGTGGCCTGAAAAGGGGGCCTGGGTGGGCAAAGTTGTGCCATCCCGCACAGGCAGATGCTGCTGGAGGCCAGGGTGAGGCCAGAGGCTGGCAGGAGGGAGACAGAGGCAGGCTTGTGCCTGGCACAGAGGAGCTGTGGGCACCCGGGAGCTTCGGGAGGGGAGCTGGGAACTAACATGGCCAGAGCCTACCCTGGGGCTGGGCTGGGGGCTGTGAGAAGGAACAGATGGAGACAGGAAGTGGGGGTGATGGCAGACAGAG
The DNA here is from genome assembly GCF_008692635.1 of Crocuta crocuta. Taxonomy (NCBI): domain Eukaryota; kingdom Metazoa; phylum Chordata; class Mammalia; order Carnivora; family Hyaenidae; genus Crocuta; species Crocuta crocuta. Next base: position 1,062,463 of record NW_027528880.1, read on the forward strand.
GCCAAGGCCCCAGAGATACTGGGGGGAAGACCATCACACACAGGGCAGAGAACGGTCAAGGACACGTGGACACGGATCCCTGGGACCAGACTCAGTGGGCAGCAGCCTCCGGGAAAGCCAACCAAACCCTCTCTCGGCCTCATTTTTCAACACACCGATTCTGGAGCGGAAGGCACAGCCTCCGGAGGCTGCCGGAACCCTCAGCAAGGGCCTCCCGCAGCCAGACCCTGCCTTCCGAGGCCCGCCAGCCAGGAGGCCCTTCACAGGACAGCACGGCTATGGGGGAGAGGAGACGCAGAAGAGTCCCCAGCCCCCATCAAGGGCCGAGGGGAGGCTGAGGCCCTGGGCACCCCTGAGCGTCAGGGACGTTCTCCGGAGTCTCTCCCTGGGGTGGGGCGGGCAGTGGCTGAGCTAAGGTTGGAGGAGCCTCGTTCTCAGGTCGACCCTCAACCCTGAGAACGAGGCCCCTCCCCCGCCCAGCCAGTGTGGCCCTGAGGACAGAGCGCCAGGTGTCTGGGGCTAATGACCCCGGGAGTGTGGTCAGCCCTTTCATCCCGGGCCCAGGCAAACAGTCATTACCGCTTTCTCCCGGCACCGCCCCCCGGCCCTCCCAGCCCTGCCAGCCGCCTGGCTCCTGGGACCCGTCCTCCACACCTGGAGGACCAACAGGCTGGTCACTGGGTGGGAGTCGCCTCAGAGGACGGCTTCCCAGGACTCGGGCTTTCCATGCCACACGCAAGACCCCCAGGACGCTGGAGATGACCTGTGCGGAACTGAGGCCCGTGCTGGCTTGCAGCCCTAGCCCAGGTGGGCACAGGATAAGAAACCAGTGTCCGTGCGAGTGTGGGCAGCCGGGCCTGTTCCCCGTCCGGCCTCTGGCCTCTTCTCACCCAGCACATCACCTCCACGCATGCTGGGGCTGGGGGTGGCGTCTCCACCCCCCTAGCCAGTGCCGCATCTGTCTAGACGTCAGGCACTGCGCCGGCTGACCCACTGCGTTAAGGGGAAAACGGGCAGGGGCCACAACCAGACTTTGGATAAAATGTTTGAGGCCCATGCACGATGTGCACCAAAGCGGGGCCCAGTGAGAGCCGGCACACAGCTGTGTCTGGAGGCCACCCTATCGTTCAGACCCTGAGTCTGGGCTGAGAGGTCACCTCCTCCCCTAGGCCCAGTGGGGAAGCCCCCACTGTCTGTCTCCCTCCCTCCACGATTGCAGATGGGCATGTGAACCGCCAGCTGTCCATGGGGGCCATCCCTGCCTGGGCCTGGGGGCCTTGGGCGTGCTGGGGGGTGGGGGTGAGCCCCCTCCACCTGTGCCCCCCTCTCAAAACAAGCTTCTTTGGGAGCAATTCCGAAGGCTGGGGTCATGTCTGCCCCACACCTGACGTGATGGGGACATGTGATCCTAGGACTCAATCCTGACGCTGCAGAGCAGGGTGATACTCACGGCTGGTCGGACAGCTTCTCCGGGGTGGCCTTGGCCAGGTGGGTGATGGGCACCAGCCCAGCACTAGGCCGACCCGAGAGCCTGCGGGCAGAGATGTCGTCGCCCTCCTCCTTGAGGCCGTAGAGCCTGTCCCCGCGGCTGACACTCTGCTCCTCGGCGCACCGCGCGGTGAAGTCGTGGAGCGCCCTGCTGAGCTGCGCGGGCGCGGGGGAGCCGCAGGGCTCCGCGGCGGGGGGCGCTGGCTCCGCGCGGGCCCCAGGACCCGGGAGCCCCGGGGTGCCGTCGTCCGGCGCGCTCACCGGCCAGATCTTGTCCCAGAAGAAGGACAGGAAGGTCAGCCGCTTTCTGAGGAAGGGCTCCATGCTCCCGGGGCGTCCCGCGCCGGACCCGGGGCCCTGCAGCGAAGGGGCCGCAGCGGCAGGACTTAGGGCTCCGACCCACAGAAACTGGAAGGGCCGGCGGGGCCGGCGGGGGGCGCAGAGTGTGCGCCCCAGGTCACTCCAGAGAACCCTCCAACAAGACTCCGCCTCCCGGGCTGGGGTTCAGACCCNGTGCCGGACCGAGCCTTGGCCTCAGAGGAGGCAGCCGCTGCGCAGCGCCTGGCAGTGACCTGGATTTGCGTCGACAACTGCCTGGTTCATGTTGGCCAAATCTCAGCGTAAAAACCGAACGCAGGGCAGCCTCACGTGCTTGGCCAGTAGCCTCTGCTTCCAAGTC
>NW_027528880.1:1064796-1068306 GCF_008692635.1 Crocuta crocuta
GGGCGGGTGGGGGGGCAGCCTGGGACCTCAGGCAAGGGGGCAGTCTCCCTGCACTGTGGTTTTTCTCCCTCCTCACGTGGGAGTTGGCGGTGACCTCAGGGGCTCAGTGAGCAGAGTAGGTTCTGCCCAGATGATGGAGTGATGTATCTTCTGAGCCCCTCAGGGCCAGGAGACCCCAACGGCCACCACAGGGAGGGGGAGGCTCTAACGTCTGACCCCCCACCTCAGGGATGTGAACTGGGGTGCCAGTGACAGAGAGGCCTGGCCAGGGCCTGCACCTCCCCCCTTACCCAGCCCCCTGCACACAAATCACCCTGCCCACTGCCCTGGCTGGCCTCTGTTTCTGAGGGGTGGGGGGAGTCCTGGCCGCAGGCCGCTGCGTGCTCCCCCCGAGCCCCGCCGGACTGGCCTCTCCCCGGCGCAGCCCCCGGTGGTCATTACTGAGCCCACACCTCTCTTGTGATAGCCACAGACCCTCCCTGGTCCCACACGGGATGGACACCTGGGTGTTCATGTTCTGTGGTTGAACAGGGCCGACAAACGGGTGTGATGAGTGGTCACGGAGAAGCCAAGCCGCCTCCCCGGGCCGGCCTGCAGCAGACACTTCTCTGAGCCCACCCTGGGGCCACAGATCTGGATGAACAGCTTACAGGCTGCAGTCATGGGCGGTGATACCACGAGCTGCCTGGGCCACCAGCCCCGCTGTCTTCTGAAGGAGCGCAGGGAGCCGGGGGCGGCCTGGGGCCCTGGGGGCAGGCTCTGTGGGACTGAGACTCGTCCCGCTGGACGGTGGTCACGGGAAGAAGGTAGGCTACTTACACAACTCGGGAAGGCCCTGGAAGGGCCTGAGCTTCTCCTCCACCAGCCTCTTGGTGAGTCGGCCCCCACACCCGTGCCCTCCCGTCCACGCACCGCTGCGTCTGTACACGGACCCTCCCAAACCCTTTATGCCTACGCCGCTCTCCTCCTGGGAAGCCACGCTTCGTGTCTCTGAGCCATTTGGCCGCAGGGAGGCCTCTTCAGGGCCTGGGAGGGTCCTACTTGTGCTGACCGTGCTGGGGGTCAGACACGCAGAGCACGGGACACAGATCCCTCCTGGGCACTCCCAGTCCCTCCGAGCCCCAGCCTCCTGGACCCAGCACATCCCGTCTGGCCGTGAGGGCAGGCAGCCCCTGGCCTGGTGCCCACAGGAAAGCGCCCAGTGGGCTGTCCACCCTGCCCCTGCTACAGAGACCCCCCCGGGCACCCTACAGATGAGGAAACGAGGTTCTGTCCACCACGTCAAGTCAGAGCAGGGACCCGTGCTGGGAGGTGGGGACCCGGCTCGCATGGCCCTCCTCCTGGTGACCAGGGACCGGTCCTCCTCGTCCGCCCGATGCAGTGGGCTCTGCAGAGAACACCCCAGCCCTGCCCGGGCCCTCCTCCGTCCCCTCACCCCACAGACCCCCAGACTGCCTGCGGCCCTGGCACCACACACACCCGGCATCAGGCACCCAGTGATGAGAGCCACCTGTGCCCACCTTGCCGTGGGCGGCCCTCAGGGCTGCCTGCCCGCCCACCCGCCTGCCTCCAGGTTCGGGGACCCGCCGCTCCCTTCCTCACCTCATCCACCTGTGCAGCAGCGTCCAGGCCCCCAGGATGGCCCCTGTCCTGACGCTGTCACTCACCCCCTTTATCAGCCCTCACCACTGACGGTGCTGGATGGGGCTGGGGGTGTAGAGGGCGTGAATGGGGGAGAGGACCCCGAGCCCTGGATGCGCTCAGATGACAGGGTTCCAACCCTGCTGTAGACTCACTAGCCCTATGATCTCAGGTAAGGTGCTAGACCTCTCTGCCTCCATTTCCTGGTCTCGAAGAGCATTGCGCTTGCAGGGGCCGAGTGAGGGTTCAGAACAGACCTGCTGGGGTGAGGAGGGGCCTTCCTGGGTGCTCAGGCTGAGGCCGGCAGCCCAGAGCCCCACACCACGGGTTCATCTTCTGGAGGACACAAGGTGGGGGCCTGTGGCGGAGGCGAACTCTCCTCCCGTGATCTCACCACCACCAGGCCCCCCAGCCTCATGGGTCCTACAGCCCAGGGGCAGCACAGCCTGGTGGCTGGAGACAGGGCTGGGCAGACTGGTCCATCCATGCCAGGCACTGTCACTCAGCGATGTCCAGCGAAGGAGCTGGTCCCCAAAGGTGTGCATTTGGGAAGGACACAGCTATAGACATGGAGATGATGTTAGCAGGGGCTGGAGGAAAGGGGGGCTTGGGGTGGTTGCTGAAGGCCCCTGGGATGGACCAGTCCTGCGTCTTGCTGCGTCACCGTCACTATCCTGGGTGACCTTTCGTGACGAGATGTTCTGAAAGATGTTTCCACTGGGGGAAACGGGGCAAGAATACATGGGCTCTGTGTTATTTCTGCAGTTGCATGTGAATCTATAATTCTCTCAAAATTAAGAGTTTAATTTTTTTACTAGAATTTAAATAAAAATTTGAAAAGAAAAAAAAGAGGTTAATTTTTTAAAGTTAAACAGAAAAAAGGGGCCGGGCCCAAGGAGGTGGCAGAAGCCCCAAGCATTCTGGCCCAAAAGAGAACGGGGGGGGACGGGGTTGCCTCTGTCCCTCTCGGGGGGCAGCCTGCGGGGGTGGGACGCCTTCCTCCCCCGCCCCCCTTTCCAAGTGCCAGCCTCCCCCTCAACCTTCAGACCCCTGAACAACACCACCAACAGCTCGCATTGACCGAGAGCCCAGAAGAGAGAGAGGTGGGCAGGAACATGCCCAGCGGCTCCCTCTCCAGGTCCCGCGCCCGGGGGCTCCCCGCCCAGGCCTGGACCTGGGGGTACACTGATGGGCGCCTAGCCAGGGAAGCCTCCCCCAAGGGCGGGGTCACCCGGAGGGGAGGGGTGCAGTGGAGGGAGGCTCTGGGCACAGAACAGACTGGCAGGGAGCCGGGGGGCACGTGCCCTGTCCTGAAAAGGACCCACAGCTGTCCTGCCCTGGGGACAGACACGCGCAGAGCACCCCCCTCCCCATCCTCCCCAAGCGGGGACAGCTAGCGTCCTGGGTGTCTGACACTGACGAGTGCCTGCGGGAGGCCCCAGCCGTGCTGAGAGAGCCCAGAGGTCCTGAGCCCGGCGGGGGCCACAGATGGGGTCGCCGAGGGGCCGCGAAGCCCTCTGACAGGCTCCCTGGACCTGCGGAGATGCCATGTGTCCAGACCAGACAGGTGACCAGCAGCAGCACCCCCCCCCCAGGCAGGATGCTGCCTCAGGGAGGGCTGTCCCTACACCGCCCCCTGCGGTGACAAGTGCTCACTCACGAGGTCACCGCTGCTCCCCCGGGTCCCCCCGGGTCCCCCCGGGGCAGCGCTGAGGCTGGGACAAGCACCCCCAGCCCCGGGTGGGCAGTGTGTCCACAGGACTCTGGGCCGGGTTCCCTGCAGAGGGGCGGCCGGCTCAGTTTACTCCTCTCTGGGGAACCCTCCTTTGGGCTTGGCTTTCTCCCAAGCCTGGGGGCGGGGGCGTCACC
>NW_027528880.1:1069079-1070389 GCF_008692635.1 Crocuta crocuta
AACTCCCTGGGCCTCAGCCGGGGTGGGGGCGGGGCCCGAGGCACCAGTGGCTCCTTTTGGAGTGTTGGGACCAGAGAGCTCCCTCCCCGCACCCCAGGGTCCCGGGCTCCCGCCCCACCCTGTGAGATGGGCGGGGCGTCACAAAGGCCCCCGGTCCCCATGGCAACTCGCTGGACGCGGCTGCGCGCTGGGCGCACAGTCCGCCGCGAGGCTCTCTCCGCTCCGGAGGCCGGGCAGGTGGGCTGGGCGCGGGCGGGGGCGAGCGGGTGGGCCCAGGAGGGTGTCGGTCCGGGTGCAGAGCGGCCCCTTCCCCGGAGCTCACACCAGCCCCTCGGCGGTTTTCCTCCCGAGGGACTAGGGGGCATCCCTGTACCACCAGACCCAGGGGCCAGAGCAGGACAAGGCTGGGATCCCCGGAGTCCCGCTTCACTGCACCCAGTGCCCTTTCTGTGGGGCCCAGGGCCTTCTCGGTTTCTGCGCCCCAGGGAGGTGGCCTTTGTGGAGGGAGACTGACTTGGGTCCCAGCCTCACTGTCCCTTAGCAGTGTGGCCTTAGGCAGGTCGCTCACCCTGCGAGCTTTCTTTGTAGCTCATCCAGCCCTGGTGTTGCTGGGACAACCTGGGATCTCGGCTGTCTCACTGCCCTGGGGGTGGCTGGGACCCCGATTGCTGGCGCCTTCTCCAAGGAGCCCCAGCTTGCAGGGGCCAACCCTCATGTCCAGTCCTGGAACCGCGGCNNCCCCCCCCCCCCCCCAGGCACTGGGAACCAAGGCAGGGATAGCTCAGGACAGTCGGGCTCTGGAGGTGACGGCTGCGCTCAAACTCCGAACTGAGAACAAGCTACGAAGCATTTTAGCCTCAGGCCCCCATCTGTGAGATGAGGTCAGGCGACCTCACCACTCTAAGGGGTCTGGTGTGCGGTGAGCTCATTAAGGATGAGAGCGTGGACTTGGTAACTGGAAGCCGGCATGATTATCCCTCAGCGCTGAGGTGGGGCCCCCCTGCCACCCTCGCTGGCCTCCAGCCACCAGCTGGCCTTGTCTCTGGGTGAGCCCTGCCCTCGGCTCCGCACCTGCAGCCAGGCACGGGAGGTCTGCAGGGCGGTGGTGTCCCCGAGGAGGGTCTGGTGCTGCGCGCACAGGGTCACGCTGAATCCTCTCCACGGCACTGTCCCGAGAGAGCACCCTCACCCCTCCCAGACGAGGAACTGAGACCTAGGCCGGGCCACTCAGCTGGTCAGAGGCTGGGGTTCCTGCCCCGGCGCCCGTTGTATCAGCTCTTCCCTGTGTCACACAACTGACACCGTCAGTG
>NW_027528880.1:1070575-1071745 GCF_008692635.1 Crocuta crocuta
CCCCCCCCCCGTGTCCCGTTTTATGCAGATCCACAGCCTTCCCTCCAGCAGCCTCCTTCCAGAGAGACCATGCCCTCCCCTCCAGCCCCTCCCCCGGGGGGAGGACAGAGGACCCGGAGCCACCCCACTGCCCTGAGCGAGCCCCTGGGCAGGTGGCAAAGGCCAACTGACTCTCAGCTCACACCCCACCCTCCACCCCTGCTCCCAGACAATGAACTTCCAGGTGACAGGCCTGGGCCTGGACAAGATGAAGCTGGACAGTCCCCAGTCCTTCCTGGACCAGGAGGAGGCGGAGGAGGCGGACGATCAGCAGCTGCTGGAGCCGGAGGCCTGGAGGACCTACATGGAGCACCGCACCACCCTGCGCGAGTTCCTGACCTCGGACCTGAGCCCGCACCTGCTCAAGCGCCACCACGCCCGCATGGAGCTGCTCAGGAAATGCTCCTACTACATCGAGGTCCTCCCCAAGCACCTGGCCCTGGGCGATCAGAACCCGCTGGTGCTGCCCACCACCATGTTCCAGCTCATCGACCCGTGGAAGTTCCAGCGCATGAAGAAGGTGGGCGCGGCCCAGACCAAGATCCAGCTGCTCCTGCTCGGGGACCTGCTGCAGCAGCTGGGCCGCGGCCACGCCGAGCTGGGCGCCCTGCTGGAGTCGCCCGACCCGCGGCCCTTCCTGGCGGGCTGGGGGCTGGTGGAGCAGAGGCTGGCGGACCTGTCGGCTGTCATGGACAGCTTCCTGGCCATGATGGTGCCTGGGCGTCTGCACGTCAAGCACCGCCTGGTGTCCGACATCGGCGCCGCCAAGATCCCGCACATCCGGCTCATGCTGAGCACCAAGATGCCCGTCATGTTCGACCGGAAGGAGTCGGTGGCCCACCATGACTGGGTCAGCCTGCGCTGGTGCGTCACCACCCAGCCGGTGGCGCCCGAGCAGTTTGAGCTCCGCTTCAAGCTGCTGGACCCGCAGACCCAGCAGGAGAGCCTGCAGCGTGGCGTCGTCCCCGTGGCCGCCTGCACCTTTGACATCCACAACCTGCTGCCCGACCGCTCCTACAAGTTCACCATCAAGAGAGCCGAGAGCTACACGCTGGTGTACGAGCCCTGGCGGGACAGCCTCACGCTGCAGACCCGGCCGGGGCCCCCCGCAGGGCCCACCCCCCGCCAGCC
>NW_027528880.1:1071790-1075566 GCF_008692635.1 Crocuta crocuta
GGCCGGGCAAGCCAGGCCTGTCCCTGACCACACTTTCCGAGAGATGATTTTCTAATATTTATCCACTAATAAAGAGGAGTATAAGCACACGCACCGCTTACGTTTTAGGGGCGGCAGCAGCTGCGTGAGTGCTTCTTCCGACTCCACCCGGTCTCCCCACAAGCCCCGGACCCCCCAGGCTCCGGCCCCCTTTCCCAGGGGAACCCTGGGCTGGACCTTCCAGGGGAGCTGACCCCTGGAGAAAGGAGCATCGCCCTGGCAACTGGCTGCCATTAGCAGTGAAGAGAGCTTCTCCGAGGGGCTCTCCCGCGTGGGCCCCAGCCGCTCCCACATCCCTCCTCCCCGTTCCGTCACAGCAGCCCGCCATGTGGCGTTGGCACGGGCTCAGCCCTGCGTCTCTTCTCCTGTGTCCTTGGCCGGGGTCTCCGGGGGGACTGTAATCTCGATGAGCTCCTAGCTCGACTGGAGTCAGGGCATCAAGGCCAAGAGGACATTTTTTAAATTTTATTTTATTATTAAAAATATTTTAAGTTTTATTTATTTATTTTGAGATGGGGGAGGCAGAGAGAGAGGGAGAGAGAATCCCAAGTAGGCTTCACACTGACAGTATGGAGCCCAATGTGGGGCTCGAACTCACGAAGCATGAGACTGTTGCCTCGACAGTCTGTCCTCGCCCTCCGGTGTGGTCATCTGAGAGTGGCCAGCAGCCCGCTCCCTCCCGGTCACTGCTGGGGACAGGTGGCTGGGTCACCGCCGGCGGGACTATCAGGACCCTGACACCGCGTGCACTGCCCTGCACACCGTGGGGGTCACGAGGACAGCAGGCCCTCGGAGAACATAGGGCAGGGTGACCAGGAGTAGGGCCCCACCCCCCCCACTGCCAGAGGAGTGGTTTGGACAGAGAGAGTAGGCCCCCGACTCGGTGGGACGGGCCCCGGGACCTACCCCCAGCCAGAGACCGTGCTCTCTGGGAGGCGGGGTAGGGTCCCCCCAGGACTCTGCAGCGGCTGGCCCACTGTGTGCTCCCGCAGCATGGCTGTGCTGACCCATGTCATTCGGGGGTCAAGTCAGACTGTCACACACCCTGTGGCACCATGTGGCTGTGGGCCAGACGCTCCTGGAGGTTACTCAGGGTCTAGTCATCCCGAGTGGGGTCTCGGGGGTGTCCCAGGCAGAGCCAGGGTGCTGCTAGCAAATGGCCAGAGGTAGAGGCAGGGCACAGGGTCGAGAGGGCGGGGCAGGGATCAGAGATCAGGGTTTGCGCAGGGTCGCACCGTCCGAACGAGAAGGGGCAGGCTGGGGGTGCGGGGGATGCCTCCAGCCCTCACCAAGGAAGGCGGCTACCCAGAGGCCCGCCCCGCGGCAGGTCCCCGCTGTGAGACCTCCGCACTCCGCCGGCCCGGGGTTCCTGAGGTTCGCTGCTTCCAACAAGACCACCCCTGACTTGAAACCGCGACTCTCCTTGCGCTGAGGCCAGCCCCCTGCCAGCCCCTGGGCTTGCAAGCACCACCTCTGGGCACAGCTGTCTGACCACCCTGCTTCACCGCAGCCTGCCCCCTCGGGTTGTCAACGCCCCCTCCTCCGAGAAGCCCTCCCAGACTCCAGGCCGAGAGGTTCCGACTTCCTGCCTCAGGGTGCCTGTGGTCCCCCTTTCAACTGCTTTTCACCAGAGAGCAGAACTTCCCGGAGCCTGCATGGCTGCTCTTCCAGGTAAGGCCGTCCGGCCCCTTTGCAGCCTCACGGTGACCACGCGGCACACACAGGCCTCACCGGCTCCTCTGATTCTCTGTGACTCCCGATCCCGGCCGATCACCCATGCCGGCACTTGGGGAAGCCAGGGCCCTGGCGCGCGGCTGCCACTGCCAGAGGCACTGGGGGCTCTGCCACAAGCGCGCCGCGTCCTGAGTGGCCCCCGTTGGCCCGGAGGAGGCGGGTGCTGTTGCAGGGTCAGAACCTGGACCAGGCAGGACCCCGGCAGCGCTGGCAGCCGTGCAAACTCTGGACTTGGACTTGAAGCCAGCCCTGCCGGGGACCTGCCTGCATCACCCGGACCAGCCCAGGGCGGTAGCCCATCTTCACCACGTGAGCCCCCCACCCAGCCTCCTTTGTTCCGGCACAGATGCCCCCCGGCCAGCTGTGTCGTCAGCTGTGGCACGGAGACACCAGCCCCTCCGAGCTCGCGTGTCCAGTGTCTGGATGTAATGGGCTCATGACTCTTGACAGACCAGGGAACCACCCTGTGACCCAAGACGCGAGGGGGCCGCCGTCTCCTTGCCCCCCAGTAAACCTCAAACACCCAGAAGTGAGAACTCTTAGAGTGGTCTTTATAATAAAATTATTATTCAATCATATAACACAGAGTCAAAGAAAAGATATAAAAATTGGAATGTAGACTTTGATTTGTAGAAAACATCAGAACGGAACACAAAGACACATCCCCCTTCCCCCACCGTCCGCAGAGAGGTGGGCAAGGCCCCCCTAGAGGAAGCGGCTTGTTTGCAGCAACCCCCAGGCCGTGGGGACACTGGAAGGGCAGAGGCTCTGAGGCAGAGCTGCTGGCATGGGGGGGGGCGGGGCGGGTAGGGACTGGGGTGGCCTGAGGTGAGGCCTGATGTTGAGGCAAGGGGTTTCCAGAGAAAGCAGGACATAAATGCACCCTAGGGGCAGGTGAAGGTCCTCAACCTTGCAAAGGTAGACACAGAGCACAGGCTGTCCCAAAGGCCCTGACTGGGAGCAGGCAGAGCTCAGGGTGAAGGCCCAAGGCCACCCATCCGGGGGGCACCTCAGTCCCAGCCCCCACCCCCATGCCACAGGAGTACTGCCTGGTCCAGGCGGGGCTGGCGGGCATCTGGTTCTGCTCTGCCCTTCCTCCCGCCAGGACGCAGGGCTGTGAGTCTCAGTCAGGTGGGGCAGGGATGACAGAGAAAAGGCCCTCTCTTCCAGGGAGGCCTCTTGGCCCTAGGTTTGGGCTAAGGACCCTATTCCAGTAACAGAGACACTGGCTTTTGGTTTATTTAAAAATAGAAAATAGTGGCACCTGGCTGACTCAGTTGGTGGAACACACAACTCTTAATCTCAGGGTCATGAGTTCAACCCCCACACTGGGTACAGAGCCAGAGAGAGAGAGGAGGGAAGGAAGGAAGGAAGGGCGGGAGGGAGGGAGGAAGAAAAAGAAAGAAAGAAAAAGAAAGACAAAGGAGGAAAGACAAAAAGGGAAGAAGGACAAAGCTGAGCTCCGCAGCCAGCGCCCCGTGTGCTCAGGGATGGTGTTCAAAGACCAAAGAGGAACTTCGGCCGGATTTCCTTCTGACCCCAAGCCTTCCCAGAGGACCTCCCCCAGCCCCTGACCCCTGAGATGTGCCCTGTCACCAAATTTCCGGAAGAAAGGCTCAGCAGGGAGAGGACTCTACCCCCCACTGCAGGGTGGGGCCTGGCTGCTCTCTGCCCTGGGGTGAGGCCAAGACTCTGGAAGGAGATTATTGCTCAGAAGTTGGCCTCGGAAACCCAGTCCGTGGGCGGGGTGGCCAGCAGTGGCCACTGAAGGCTCACGGATGCCCCTGGGTGGGGCCTGAGAGGCAGCCCGAGAACAGTGGGCAGGTGGACACGGCTCTTCAGGGACACACGGCCGGCCTCCGCCGAACCCGCACCTGGTTGGCGGCCACCAGGCTCTGCCGGGCCTCACAGAAGTCCAGGAATCTGCTCCAGAGAGGGCAGCAACGCAGCAGGCGGTGGTCTCCTGCCCGGGTGGGGAGAGGGGAGAGGAGTCCATGGTACAC
>NW_027528880.1:1075700-1077940 GCF_008692635.1 Crocuta crocuta
ACGGCCCCCGGGAGGAGCCCCCCCCCCAGCCCGCCTCCAGCCCTCTGTCCCACCGATGATGCAGAGCCCCTCTTGGGCCCGGGTGATGGCCACGTTCACTTGGTTGGGGTCCACAACAAAGCCCAGGAACTTCTTAAGCCAGCTCTTAGTCGGCCGCTGGTCCAGGTCACTCTCCTGGCACGTGCGGACTGTGCTCACCAGCACGTAGCGCCACTCGCTTCCTGCGCGGTTGGGCAGGCATGCTGAGGCCCCTGTCAGCCGTCGCTGACCGTGCCGCTTGCATCCACCCTCGGGACCCGCTGGCCCAGCGCCCCCCGCCCCAGAGCCACCCTCACCCTGGCTCTTGGTGATGGAGCACACGGTCACTCCGGCGACGCCCTGGCGCACGAGACTCTTGCTGATCTCCGCAACCTGAGCGTTGTAGGGAGTGAGGATTGCAATGTCCTTGGGGTCCACTGTCTTGCCCAGGGTCAGCTGCTTGGCAATGCGGACCTGAGGGGCCAAGAGGGTGTTGTTGAAGCTAACCCTGGGCACCGGAGCCTCACCTGTTCCTCGGCCTCCTCCTCCAGGAAGCTCTCCCTGACCAAGACACTCACCACCTCTGCTACCTCCTCCAGGTTGGCCTTGGAGTTTTCATTCCCTTCATCTGTGGACACCAGTAGACTCTGTTCATGGCCTTGCACGTGGCCGAAAATGACAGGGCAGCTCTCCTTGCCGACGTGGCCCAGGATGCTAGGCGGCCGCCTCAGGCCTTGCCAGGTCTTCAGCGCCCCCTTGTAGAACTCCATGGACGGGAAGGCACAGATGCCCTTGTGCTGCAAGGCAGGGCGTAAGCCAGAGCAGGTCACCTGTCCACCTGTCCTGGGGCCAAGAGCTGGGGCCTTGGGGGTCTGCTGCGGCCCCATGACAAGGCCAGGGCTGACACAGGAGGTGGGGCGTGGGCAGCAGCACTGCCGGCGCCCTGGCCTCAGACCGCGCCTCGGGCAGGAGGAGGAGGAGCTGGCGGCTTACCATGCGGTACTGTATGTCCAGCATGTAGGCCTCCGCGTGGTGCCGCTCGAAGAGAGACCGATCCAGCCCCAGATTTTGCAGCTGCTCATTCTTGACCACAGGCCGCAGCTGCTTGTGGTCCCCAAGGAGAACCACCTGGAGGGGGAGGCAGGCGTGGTCCCGACACCCCCGGACCCAGAGGGACCCAGCTCCATGGCCATCGCCGCTTGGCCGAAACAGCAGCACTGTCCTCCTAGGTGACAGGCCAGGCCCAGGGACACCTGCCTGGGGCTTCCAGCTCCCGCCCGCCTCACTCACCTTCTCGGCCTGCGAGAACTTCACCAGAGGGATGAGGGTCTCGGGCTCCGTGGCCATGCCCGCCTCATCGATGAGGATCTGCCGGACATGCAGCTTCTTGAGACTGGCTAGGGCTGCACACGAGCAGGTGCAGAGGATGACCGTGTGCCGGTCCAGCTCGAACTTCCGTGCCTTCCCCAGGACCGTCCTGTACCTGCGTGGGGTCACCGTGGGGTCATCCAGGGACACCATTCCCCCCCCCCCCACCTCCATGGCAGAAGACAGCTCCACGGCCCTAACTGCTTACAAGACGAGATCCTCCTTGGAAAAGACCTCCCCTTTCTGCAGCCGGGCGTCAAACGCCCTGATGCCTGGTGCATAGGGGTTGGAAGACTGCCGGATCCTGTGGTGCAGGGTGATGCTCCTGGGGTGTGGGGGGGTGGGGGGACATACATGAAGCCCTGTGTTGACCCCTGTCCGAGACAGGACGGGGGGCCTTATGCCTCCACCCACAGACAGACAGTGGAGAGACTGCACCTGAGGGCCTGGTTGGGACGCCCCTCCCGAGGGGTCTTCTTGGGCAGGCCCCTGCCACCCACACCCGGCATCGGGAACTCCACGGCCTCCACCTGCTCACTGTACACTCGGAGGGGCTTCAGCTCCGTTCTCCTGCTCAGGAGCAGTCCTGGGGGCAGCAGGGCGTGAGGGGCTGTGCCCCCGGGGCCAGCACCCCGGGGCAGAGCCCCCACACAACCGACCCGGCGCACCTGCCAGCACGTCCACCGACTTGTTAGAGGGGCCGCAGTACAGGATGCAGGGGCCCTCCGGCTGCTCCTCCCCACTGGGGGGGCCAGAGGCCCGCACCTGCTCCTCGTTTGACTTGTGAAACCAGAACACAATGTGGAAGCCCACCACCGTCTTCCCTGCGCCTGCGGGCAGAGGCTGCCGGGGAC
>NW_027528880.1:1078101-1086536 GCF_008692635.1 Crocuta crocuta
AGGCACCGGCGTGAGCCCACCTGGAGGGCCCTGGATCACCGTAAACGGCTTCTTCAGAGCTGCCCGGACGGCCTCGTTCTGGCTGGGGTTCAGCGTGTGGCGGCCTCCAGGCAGGTCGAATGTCTGCTTCTTCAGGAACCTGCTGTAGGTCCCTAAAGAAAGGTGGGCCTTCCTGAGCAGGGGCCCGGGGCGGAGCGCAGGCACGCTGACGGGCACGGGCAAGCTGGAGGGACCTACCCCGGCAGAGAGCCTGTGGGCAGCGCGGAGGGATGGGCTGGCCCAGGGCGATGCTGATGACCAGCGGGGACGCGTTCTTCAGCCCATACACGGCTTCCTCCTTGCGGCTGGGGGCAGGTGGCAGTGAGGAGGGACAGCGGAACATCAACGGGACTGCACCGGGGGAGGGGCCACGGCCCCACAAGCCACGCCCTGCCAGGGAGTGCTCCACCCACCCTATCCGCTCGCTTCTCCCCATGGAGCCACTCACATGTCAGGAAGCTGCCTGGGCAGCACCTCAATGGTGAATCGGGTGCCAGGCCTCAGCACCTCTTCTGGAACCTTCTCCATGGTCATGTGCTGGATGAAGAAGTGCACCTGCTTGGGGATCTCCTGCCGGTCCGCCTGGCTCTCTCTCAGCTCCTGGTTTTCTGTCAGCCCATGGGCCACCCACGTGTACGTGTCCGGGTCGATGCTCAGGAAGGGCCCGAGGCTGCTGGGGCTGCAGGCCGGGGCTGTGGGGGAAGGCCGGCCAGGCAGCCCCTCGAGCCGGATGCACAGATAGCAGTACCTGAAGTTGAGGTCGGCGCAGTGCTCGCTGAGGAAGGAGGCCTCCAGGCAGAAGGTGCCCCGCAGCTGCCCCTGTGGCGTCCGCTCCGCATCCCAGCACACGCTCACGTGCTGCAGCGTGATGGAGTCATTCTCCAAGACCGCACTGGTGGCGGCCTCCAAGGAGCAGAAGGGCCCCCACACGCGGCCGTACTCGCCCACATCAGGACACCGGTCCCGCCCAGCCTGGGGCACCTGGCCCGAGAAGCAGTCGCCTGGCCGCTCCATGTGCTCCAGGCAGAGGGTGAGGCCAGGCGCCACGGTCCACAGCTGCAGGGTCGGTGCCAGGAACCCCCGCTGCAGGGTGGCGCCGAGCTGCACCTGCAGCGTGTCCCCCGCGCTCAGCTCCCGGGCCACCTCCACAAAGTGGCCACAGTGACTCCGCCGCACCTGCCCCAGCTCCCGCGGCCGGGGCTCCGAGGCACTGTGCTCCCGCACAAGGGTCGCCACCTGGGGCCACTGCTGCTCCTCCACCAGCTGCAGCAGCCGCTGCCACAGGGCGGCGTCGACAGGGCAGGTGTGCGGGTCGAGCAGGGTGCCGGGCAGTGGGGAGCATGGCCTGTCCGCCTGCACCGAGTAGATGCGGCGCCGCCACGAAAGCCGCAGGCCCGGCCGCCACGCCAGGCGGCAGGGGTGCTCAGCCAGCTGCAGCGCACGGTAGAAGATAGGGCAGGGGTCGGGCAGGGTCTCGCGGTTGGCCGGGAAGAGCAGCTTGAAGCAGCGGGCGCCCGCCTCCACATCCAGCGCGAAGCCCAGCTTGCTGCGCGATTGGGCCTTGAGCTGTACCGCGAGGTGCAGGCTCCGGGCCCGGCGCTGATAGCTCTGGGCGCGCCCGTGCTGGTAGCTGAACTCGCGGCACAGCCCATCGATGTCCCTGGCGGAGTAGGCGGAGCCCCCGTGGCCCAGCACCAGCAGGATCAGCCGCTGCAGCACCACGTCCAGGTACCTGCGGATGGGTGAGGTTGCCCACGTGTACCGGTCCACCTGCAGCCCGTAGTGGCCCGCCGCCTGCCCTTCACCCTGGCAGGAGCGGCCTAACGCGGAGCGGCCCAGGGCCTTGCGGAGGTCGAGGCCCACGGGTGCCAGAGAAGGGTGCATGTCGTCCGTGGCGATGAGGTCCGCCAGACGGTCACCGTCGTGGGCGCAGGCTGCGAGCCGGACGTGCTTCCACAGGGAGGCCAGGACGCAGAGCTGCGAGGAGGGGGGGCCGCAGCCCCCCAGGTGGTGGCGGAGGTGCAGCGACAAGGGCACCAGCTGTCTGTGCTTCTCGCGCAGGGCTGCGAGCTGGAGGTCGCTGGGCACGGGCTGCCGGCGCAGGGGCGTGACCGTCCGCGTGCGCTTGCTGCTCACCAGGAGCTCGGCCGCCAGGCTGTTGAACTGGATCATGTACTCTTTGACCATGACGTGGGCCGCACGGAAGCCCAGCGCACAGTCCTCGGCCGGCTGCTCGTAGTGGGAGTCCGTCCGCAGGCGGAGCCGGCGCAGCACCCGGGAGAAGTGGCACGCGGCCACGACACAGGCGTCCACGGAGTCCAGCTGGGCTGGCAGCTCCCGGCCAGCACCCGGGTGCCTCTTGATCACATGTTCGGCCTCCTCGTAGGACAGCTGGCGGTCAGAGCAGATCACAGAAGGCGCAAAGCGCAGGCTTTTGAGTTGGTCACTGCCCTTCTCAACGGTGAGGAAGAGGGAGATGGCCCAGCGGTCTTGGCCGGGCAAGAGGCTGAGTGTGTCCTGGCAGAGGCCGTGCGGCAGCATGGGCACCGGCTCCCGGTCGGGGGCGTAGAACGCACTGCCCCGCCTGCGGGCCTCCACATCCAGAGCCCCGTCCCTGGGGACGCAGCTGGCCACGTCAGCAATGTGCACGGCCACTTCGTACTTGGGGCCCAGGTCTCGGACGCTGAGGGCGTCATCCAGGTAGCGGGCGCCCTGGGGGTCCACAGTGAAGGTCAGGAAGCCGCGGCAGTCTTCCCGGCGGCCGGGTGCCCGGTGCTTCTGGGAGGCGCCGCAGGCGGCGGCCGGCTCCGGCGAGGGCGCCCCCAGGCCGTGCTCCAGGTCCAGCACACGGAGGCCCTGCTCCCAGGTGCTGGCCTCAGGGAGCACCTCCAGGACGATGCCCAGCGGGTAGTAGAAACGCTGCCGCCACAGGACGATGCGCACGCGGAAGAGCCGGCTGCGCCGAGCCTCAGCGGAGAGCGGCTCAAGCCCCACCCGCTGCACGCGGCCCTGCAGGACGCAGTGGACGGGCACCTGCGCTGGGTCTTTCAGCTCAGCCACGAAGATCTTCGTCACGGAGCCGTCGATGGGGATCATGATGCGGGGGTCCCACTCATCCATGCGGCACACGAACACCAGCTCCCGGCGCTTCCTCTTCAACACGCCCACCACGCGGCCCTGCAGCCTCCCCGAGGTGCCCGCGTCCCCGCTAAGGACCTCCACCAGCACCTCGTCCCCGCTGAAGGCCATCCCGCAGTGCAAGCGCCCCCTGACCTGGATGGGGCCGGGGTCCGTGTCGTCCAGCGGGAAGGCGGTCGCCCGCTCATAGGTCTCCTGCACAAAGGTGCAGTGGCGGTACAACCGAGGCTCTGAGCGGAGCAGTTTCCGCAGCCGGGCCCGCGGCAGGTTCGTGTACCCCCAGGCCTGGTGCGGGGACTCGGGCCTGGTGATGGTGTCCAGAAGCCCATCTTCCCGGACGGTCACCATCACGTTCCGGCCTTGGTCCAGGAGCTCCTGCAGGATGGGGTCGTCAGCGTTGAGCTCGCTGTCAGGCCAGAAGTCGGACTCGGAGTCCTCAGGGTCCTCGGGGTCCCTGCTTTCCGTGGCTGCCGGCCCTGCCACCGCATTCTGGGGGGCCGCCTCGCCCCTCACGGAGGCCCCTGCGGATGTCATGTCCTCTGCCTCTGTGTCCCCCGCTGCTGGGCGCCCCCCGGCCACAGACCCCAACGCTCTGTCCCCAGCCTCTGCCGTCCGCGCGGCCGTGGCCCCGGGCAGGAAAGTACAGCCTTTGGCCACGGCCCCCAGCTCCACCTTCTCCATGGCTGCGCGCTCGATAGCTGGGCCTTTGGCTGCCCCCTCCTCGGGGACCGTGCCCTGTGCCAC
This sequence comes from Crocuta crocuta, assembly GCF_008692635.1. Classification (NCBI taxonomy): domain Eukaryota; kingdom Metazoa; phylum Chordata; class Mammalia; order Carnivora; family Hyaenidae; genus Crocuta; species Crocuta crocuta. Next base: position 1,082,023 of record NW_027528880.1, read on the forward strand.
GGCTGCCGGCGTCGGCTCTGCTCCGAGGGCCCAGTGCCGCCTGTGGACCACGCTCTGCTCGATGTGCGCCAGCGACAGGCCCTCGGGGCAGACACTGTGATGCTTCACACACTCGCAGATGAAGCTCTTCCAGACCTTGCCACAGGCCCCGAAGGAGCAGAGGGCCACGGCGTCGCCCACAGCCACCACCTGGGACTGGGCGCGGGTCATGACGGTATTGAGCACGCGGGCGTCCGTGAAGAAGCCCACCGCAGGGGCCTCGGGGCTCTGCAGGCTGTGCTGGCTGTGCACGGTGCTCAGCACCACCACCCGGAACTCCCGCCCTGCAAGGGGGTGGCATCAGGCCGGGCCGGGCTCGGAGGGCGGGCCCCCCCCGCCCCACCCCCAGCACCCAGCACCCACCTGGCAGGAGCTGGAAGCTGCCCACGGACACCTGGCCCAAGTCCCTCTTCCTCAGCTCCTGCCGTAGTGCGCTCACCTGGAGACACACGGCCGGCCCAGCAGGCCTGGGTGAGCGCTCTGTGTGCGGGCAAGGTCAGGGGGCGCTGGCCCCCCACCCCGGTGCCCTCGAGCCGCCCAGCCACGGCGCCGGTCACATGGTGCAAGCCCCACGTGGTCCCTGGAAGACGAACTCCTCAGCCGCCCTCACAGGGGCTGAGGAGGCCCAGCCGGGGGGCATGCAGGACCCCCAGACCACACAGACACCCCCTCCTCTGAGCTTCTCTGTCGGGAGCGAGGGAGGAAGGCTCTCCAGGGGGCTGGGGCTTACCTGGGCGCCGTGGGACACCACACAGATGTGCTGCTGCTCCCGGAGGCCCCAGCAGGGGGGCCAGGTGGTGTAGACCTCCTGTACCTTCTCGATGACCTGGGCAATCTCGGCTGTGTTGAGCCAGGACGACCTTGACATGTCACGCTCGGGGTTGCCCGCCACATGGCAGAACATGAGCGGGTAGTGCTGGGGGTGGCGAGGAACCTTGCCACTGGCGTGGATGGGGTTGCCCTTGGCCACGTAGAAGTGACGCGACACAAAGCTGAGGATGGCCTCGGTGGAGCGGTAGTTCTCATGGAAGATGATGCGGCTCCGCTGGGCGACCTCGTGCGCCTCCTGCTGGTAGTGCCGGAAGAGGCGGTACAGCAGCGTGTGCCCGGCCGCCTGGCCCCTCCCCACGCTGAAGAGCTTGGGTGTGACCTGCATGTGGTCGCCGGACAGCACCACGCGGGTGCGGGGCGCCGCGTAGCGCAGCGGGGTGAGCGCCTCGCACTCCAGCATCTGGGCGGCCTCGTCGATGAGGATGTGCGAGAAGAAGCCGGCGGGCACCCTGAGCTCCCGGGCCTGGGAGGTGGTGGTGACCACGACGCGGTGCCGCTCCAGCTCGGCCCGCGTGGGCAGGCGGAAGGCCCGGCCGTCCTCCGTCAGGCAGCAGTACCGCAGCATGGCCGCGTCCGTCTGGCTGGGCGGGCGGTCTGTGTACGTCACCCGGAGCGGGGTGGCCTCGGGGTGGCCGCTGCTGACGTAGCCGTGGAAATACTCCTTGATGTAGATGTCGGCCGCACTGAGGGGAGAAGGGCCCGAGGCGGGGGGGGGCTCAGCCGCGTCCACTAAAGCATCTACTGGGAGCCCAGCCTGGCCTAGATGCCAGGGATTCAGCGAGGCAGACAGACCCGTGTCCTGCCCCCACAGGGCTTAGCGTCAGCAGAGGGGACAGACACACAGACAGAGAAATAGGGGAAGGTCAGAGCCGGTCTGGGTGGGTCTGGGTGGTCAGGACTTCCTAGAGGAGCCTGTGCGGGGAGGGGGGCCGGCAGAGAAGGCAACAGCAGGGGCCATTGCCCGAGGCAGCCCAGGGTGGCCAGAGGCGGCGGCTGACCCTGAGCTCAGCTCCCAGTTGGCTGTCAGTGGGTGAGCGGTAAGGTCACGAGCAGCTGGAAGGGCCCTGAGGCCAGGGCGTCCCGGCCATCTCCGCAGAGACCCGGGGACGCCCAGGCCCGTGATGGGGGAGGGCTCTGCCTGAGCAACAGGAAGTGTCGGGAGCTGAGAAAACCACACTGACCGGGGAGACTGTCGCAGCCGAGAGGAGAGTGTGTGCTTCTCTAAGACCAGAGCAGAGCCGCCCCCACCCCTCCCCGCTGCTCCCTCTGGCTTAGGACCTATGTGGAGGCACCCGCCCCTCCCCCAGACAGCACACCCTGACCCCCAGGGCACCTTGTGCTGGGCCTGAAGCACAAACGTCCCCTGTCCCTTTTGGCCCAGGACTGGAACAGCTATCGGGGAGAGTCCCAGGGATCAGAGTGACCCTGACTCGGCCCGAGGGTGGTGCCCCCAGCGTGCCCGGAGCAGCCAGAGGAGGCAAGCTCAGCCCAGCCACCCCGCAGGTCTCCTCCGGAACCAGCTGCCAGACCTCCAGAGAGCCAGGGAACCCCGGCCCCCTCTTCTCCTGCAGCGACACCCCCACAGCGGCGCCCTCGGCCCAGGCCAGCAAGCAGGTGGCGGGCAGCCCACGGGGTGGCTCTGGGCTCACCTGTTGGTATGCGTGCAGATGAGCACCTTGGTGTGCGGCTGCCGGATGACCTCCAGGGAGGCCATAGCCAGCGTGTAGGTCTTGCCGGTGCCAAAGGGGCCGTAGATGAGCAGTGGGGCGATGGGTCGCGTGCCCCTGGGGCTGCCGCCTGTGATGAAAGCCACCGCCAACTTCTGCTTGCAGTTGCCGCGCAGTGCTGGCGGGGTGGGCAGGGGGCGCGGCAGATCGCAGGTGGGCAGGTGGGGCACCACCAGGCGCTCCTCGGGCAGCGCGTCCACCGCCTGGTGCCAGAAGCGGAAGATCAGCGGGTCGATCTGGAACTGCACCTCCAGGACGGGGCTGGTGTCGGGCCGCAGACCCAGGGCTGTGCAGCAGCGGGCGGGGAGCAGCAGCCACAGCGCCTTCTCCGAGCTGGCCTGCGCCTCGAGCCGCACCTCGAACACCCTGTCGTCAGGCACCGGCACGGGGGCCACCAGGGCCGTGCTGACCGCCCGGCTAAGCAGGAAGCCCTGCTCTGTGTCTGGCGTCAGGGAGGAGGGCGTGGGCACCTCCCCGTAGAGGGCTCCCGGCGGGGGGAAGACCATGCCCAGGGCCGGCGTCTGCAGTGCGGTCCTCAGGGACACCGGGCCCCGGACGTTCAGCCTGGCAGGAGGGACAGGGGTCAGCCGACTGGCGCCACGGCTCTGCGGCCCACGCCCCGCAGCCACCGCCTGCCCCCCGCCCGCACTCACTTGGCCACCAGCCGTTGCTGAGCAGCTTCCTCCTCATAGAGAAACTGGTGCATCCTCTGGCGGTAGTTGGCACAGGAGATGGGACCTGGGGCCGGGCCATTGGGACTGAAGTCGAGGGCCAGGTCAGGCACCTTGTACTTGGCCAGCAGGGCCACCTGCTCGGCGGTCCGCTCCACGCCAGGCACCACGTGGCGGTTGCCAGAGTGCCAGCGCTGCAGCTCCTCGGGGCGGCTGTGTGCCGGCCCCTCCTGGAGCCCCAGGCCCTGCGCCTGGCCCAGCCGAAGCGCCAGCTTCCGCAGCAGCACTGGCCTGCGGCCAAAGTCGAAGACCACCCACTGCTCGAAGGAGCCGAAGGAGGAAGTGCGCACGCGCACCTGCACGCGGAACCTGGCTGGTGAGGCGGGCACGCGGAAGCGCTCCCCGCACGCGTAGCGCTGGCCCGGCGGGAGGCAGGGCGCCGCCAGCCAGAAGTCGGCTCCCAGCTCCTGCTTGAGCAGCGCCACGTGCAGCAGAGGCTCCTGGGGGAGAGACTCGACGGTGAGGTGGCCCGCGGACGGCTCCCCGCGGTCAGAGACCCAGTCCACCTGCTGTGCCCCCAGGGGGTGATGGGCCTGTCTCAACCGTGGGGGTCCCCTCCGCAAGGGGGTCGCCGAGCTGGCCCAGGAGGGCCCCGCGGACCTTGGGACAGGTACTGGTGTAGCACGGGATGCTCAGGGCACACGCAGTAACTAGCCTGGTCCTCATTCTCTGCACAGACGCCCCACGAAATACCCCCACGGGGCTCGGCCCGAGCGGCTGACACGTGCTCCAGGTCCCACAGACACGGGCGAGATCCTGACGCAGCAGCTCCAGACCCCGACCCCCGGCCCCTCACCTCAGAGCAGATGTCGAATATCCAGCTGTGCTGGGTTTTCTTCTTGTGGGCCTGATGCACCAAGGGCTGGGTGCAGGTGATGGACACGCCGTCGATGGTCCCAGCCAGCTGCACGGGGAAGCCTGACTGTCAGCTCCCTGGCTATGGCCCTGGCACCCCCGCCCAGCCGTGTGGCCCCCACGCACCACGAGGACCTCGCTGNCTCCCGCAGCTCCAGGTTCTGGGCCCGCTGGGTCCACTCCTGCAGCTCCTCATCCGAGTGCGCCTGGGTGCAGGTGTCCCCGTACTCACAGAGGCTGGGTCTGGGAAAGGCGGGGTGGGCAAGCAGACCGGCGTGAGCCCGCCCAGCCAGACACGGGCCTGTGGGGGGTGGGGGTGGGGGCGCCTGGG
>NW_027528880.1:1086569-1088781 GCF_008692635.1 Crocuta crocuta
GGCCCTCCTCCATCCTGCGCCCACGTGAAGAGGCCTCGATGGACCTGCCTTAACCATGCCTTCAGGGGCTGGGGTGGGGGTCAGCCGGTAACGCAGAGGGGACAGGACCCCCCCGCTTCACCCCCCAGCCCACTGTCCTTACTTCGGGCAGAGCTCAAACACGGAGAGCCCAGCGGGCGGGCTGCGGTATTTCCAGGGCACGGCCAGGTCCGAGGCCACCATCCATGCATGCTCCGGGGATGAGCAGTGGTTCTCGAAGGCCTCCTGGGAGCGGCAGGTGACCAGGCAGGCGCGGCAGTACAGCGCGGCTCCGGAGGGCTGGCCGTGGGGAGCTATGGGCTCCTCCCCTCCGGGGCCAGGGGGCAAGAGCAGGTCCCGCCTCTGGAGCCCGTCCAGCTGCTCGGCCTCCCACACGGCCATCTCCACAGCGCTGTGCGCATACTGGCAGCGGGCTGCCCCATGCCGGCAAGGCTGCCCGCGCCCCACAAACCTGCAGTAGGCCAGTGGCTGGCCGAACTTGGGCTGTGGCCGCACCTCTACCACCTGCTGCCTGCGGCGGCCCTCGGGGCTCACGTGGGTCAGGAGCGAAGGGCAGGCTCCGTGCTGCGGGCACCGCCCCTGGGAGTCCACGGGGCAGAGGCGCGGCGGGCAGCGCCGGAAGCAGTGGGCACAGAGCAGCTGGAAGTGGCCACCGAACTCGGCACGGATGGCGTCAGCTGGGCTGTGCGGGTGGCCCTGGGCCCCGCTGCCCTGCACCTCGGACTTGAGCCACAGCCGCCGGATGTTGTGCTCACGCTCGAAGGTCCAGACCAGCGCCTCCTCGCGGCTGCGGGCGAACGTGCACTGGCTGTGGTGGCGCCGGCAGCCCAGCCCCGGGCTGTAGTAGCGGCACACTTCATAGCGGGCGGGCCGCGGGAAGCTGGGCCGGAGGTCCACCTTGCGCCAGATGTGCCTCTTGGCGCCCTGCTTGAAGCGAGCCAGCAGGATCTCGTGGGGACAGCTGTGCTCCACCCTGCGCAGGAGGTAGGTGCTCTCATTGAGGCGCTGAGTGCAGCGGGAGCAGCCCAGACACAGGTCCACCTGGGCGCACAGACTGGCCAGAGGTCGCTCCTTGGTGGCCATCGAGCTTCTGGGTGACGGGCCAGGCCCTGGGGACGCCATCTCTGGCCTGGCTCTGTGGAGCGGCACCCGAGGCTCACAGGTTCAGCTGGTCGTCTGCGGAGAGGTCTGGAAAGGGAGCAGCGAGGAGCAAGGTCGGGTGCTGAGGCCAGGGGTCCTCATGCACCCAGGTGGGGGCTGGACACGCTCTGCCTCTCTGTCAGGCCAGGGGCAGAGGAAACTGAAGCAGGGAGAACCCTGTCCGCCAGGCAGGAGGAGAGGGTTGTGAGGTCCAAGGAGCTGGGCCCCACTGACCTTGACCCAACCAAGACCCCTCCCCGTCTGAACTGTCTCTGGGCCCTGCTCAAAAGGAGCCAGCTGGCCAGCGAGTGGGAGGGAGGTTGCCCCGGCAACAGGAGCCTGTAGGCTGGCAGAAGCCCTGGGGGCCCCTGGACGCTTGGGGCTCCCCGGCAGCCTCCCTCTCGGGCCCTTGTATCGAAACGCTCCTCCAGCACTGACTCAGCTGAAGACACAGCAGCCCCTGCTCCGTGAGACGGCGCCCTGCACCTGCCTAGGAGGGGGGACGGGTGCCTCCGGCGGAGGCAGGCAGAGCCTCTCAGGGGCTGGCCCCGCCAGACAGGACAGGACAGGTCAGGACATCTTCCTCCCGGAGGAAATAGGGATGCCCGGGACCTAGAACTTTCACGGAAACTTTGAGGACAATACAAGATGTTTTAAAAGGAAATGATCGTGGCCTCAGCCTTGGGTGGGAGAACCCACCCCACTCCAGAGTAAGTCTTGAATCCACCTCCAGAGGGACCAGGGCGAGAACCCAGAACCAGGTGGATATTCAGAAGACACTACAGGATCCTGGACTTGGAATGCAGAGATCGCAGACCCTCCCCAGGCGGCGGGCAGCCTCGAGGCCTCCCAGGGCTGGGGGCTAGGAGGTGTTTCCGGGTCCCACACCAACCCCACCACCTCCTCGGGCAGGGTGCAGCCTCCCCCTCCTCCCCCTCTAGCGTGGGGGTCCCACAAAAGCCCGAGCTGGATGGGCGCTGGGCTGCCGCCACCTGGCGGGGGAGACCCCGGCCCCCCCAGCTCCCGCCCCCCG
>NW_027528880.1:1090000-1104869 GCF_008692635.1 Crocuta crocuta
CCTCCCTGAAGCCCAGCCCCGGTCCCCGCCCCGCCCCGCCGAGCGATCACTTTCGATTCTGCCCCCAGGGTGACTCAAAGCGCTGACGCCCCATCGCGGAAATTACCTCACCGCCCCCCACCCCGCCCCCGGCGCCGCCCTCAAGTGACAGCTCGTCTCCCGGCCCGCGGTGAGGCCCCAGAGAGTCTGCGACCCCCGACTCGCCACCGGTCGCGGGAGCACACAGACCTGCCCGTGGGGCGCCTGGGCCCTGGGGAAGATGGGATCCAACGCAGTTGGCAAGGTGCCCACCTGGGGCGGTGGGGGGTGTGTGTGGAGAAAACCAGAAAACAGAGCAAAGGGGAAAGGTGCTCCCAAGCACCCCGGGTGGGTGGCTGCTGGCTCTGGCAGCGGAAACCTGACCCGACAGCGCACCTGCAGGGAGCCGGCTGCGGGCTGGGGCAGTGACCATCCAGTTTAGGTCAGGGGGACCCGCCTTCTCACCTGGGGACACTCTGGGGTTCTCTCCAGCCCCTTAAAATACGCAGGACGTGTCTGGCCCACGCAGGACCAGGAACCAGTGAGAGCTTTCCCATTCCAGACAGCAGGAAGGGTCAGGAGCATTTTGCAGCTTGACTGCGTTTGACACCCCCCCCCCCCCCCACNCCCCCACTTCCTATGCAAGTGTCATTCTTAGTCTCTCCTGAGGAACCAGGTGCCGGGGCCACTGGCTGAGGCTCAGCGGCCGGCAGCTGGCCAAGCACCCAGTCCCCCCCACCATTACCTGACATGACCCCGAGGACCCTTGCTTCCTAGATTCATAGCCTTGTCGAGTCCCCGTGAGCAATGAAGAAAGCTAAGACACGGCAGCAGTGTGATGGCTGAGGCTGGCTCATAGGAGACCGTGCTTCCACCCAGCCCTCGGGGTGAGCCAGCCACCATGGTGAGGGGGCACTCAAGCCGCGCCTGTGGAGAGTCCCATGCCACGGAGGACTGAGCCTCCTGCCAACCCTCAGCCCCAGCTGTCAGGAACGTGTGTGAGTCATCCTGCAAGAGCACCCTCCAGGGGAGTGCAGCCTCAAGGAGAGACCCCACACGTGAGCCACCAGGTGAGCCCCTTCCAGCTGTGAGATAATCAACGTTAAATCTTGCTCTAGGTCACAAAGTCAGCATGTGATTTCTCACACAGCAACGGAGAGCCGATACCGCAATATTGTTCCTCGGCGAAATCCACCTATCGGGAGCCAAGGTCAGCATCGTGTCGGGAGGGGCATGATGGAAGCTTCCCCTTGAAGACAGGAAGTTGGCCGGATGCACAGTTAGTAATCACACCAGGAGCCTCAAGACATACAAGCATCAAGTTAGAGGACATAATAGAAGAAAATATTCCATAAACAATAGCGGCAACCAACGGCCCAGGCGTGAGCTTAACAAGAAATTTGCAGGAAAACGGAAATGATCCCAACAGACACAGTAGAATACCACCGAAAACGTAACAGAATACTGCATTCTTGGATGAGGGACTTGACATTACATAAAAACATGAATCCTCCCTAAGCTTACCTATGGATTTAATACAATCTCGATAAACATACGAAGAAGAATTGGGGGTAGACACGCTCATTTTAACTCACTGAGAAAAGCATAACACTAGCACGAAGACGAGCAAGGATTATGACAAAGAAGAGGGTCAGGTCCACACTCACTGCCGTCCACACCCACCCTGGTCCCACACTCACTGCCGTCCCACACCCACCCTGGTCCCACACTCACTGCCGTCCACACCCACCCTGGTCCCACACTCACTGCCGTCCACACCCTCCCTGGTCCCACACTCACTGCCGTCCCACACCCACCCTGGTCCCACACTCACTGCCGTCCACACCCACCCTGGTGCCAAAGCCAGATGGACATTGCAATGAAAGAAAACTGAAGACCCGCAGCCCTGATGAACACGGACACTGACATTCTCACCAAATATTAGCAAACCAAACTCAATGGCATATTAAAAGGATCCTCTACCCTGACCAGGTGGGATTTACCCCTGGGATGCAAGAAGGTTCAACATCTGCAAAAAGTGATATATCACATTTATAGAATGAAGGATAAAAATCACATGGTCATCTCAATAGATGCAGAGAAAGCATGTGACACCAAACTACATCTTTTCGTGATAAAAATGCTCAACAAACTGGGAATGGGAGGAGCGTTCCTGGCGTAACGAACACCGTGTGTGACAAGCCCACAGCTAACACTTACTCAATGGTGAGGAGTTTAAAAGTCTTTCTTCCGGGGCGCCTGGGTGGCTCAGTCAGTTAAGCATCCGACTTCGGCTCAGGTCATGATCTTGCGGTTCGTGGGTTCGAGCCCCGCGTCGGGCTCTGTGCTGACAGCTCAGCGCCTGGAGCCTGTTTCGGATTCTGTGTCTCCCTCTCTCTCTGCCCCTCCCCCTCTTATACTGTGTGTCTCTCAGAAATAAATAAAAACATAAAAAAATTTTAAAGCCTCTCTTCTAAGATCAGGACCACGACACAGATGCCTACTGTCATCATGTCTAGCCAGCACAGCGCCAGAAGTCCTGGGCACAGCAACCAGGGAAGAAAGAGAGATAAAAGGCATCCATATCAGAAAGGAAGAAGTAAAATCTTATCTGTTTGCAGATGACATGATCTTATACATAAAAAACCCTAAAGTCTCCACTTAAAAACTGTTAGCACTAATAAATTAATTCAGTGAAGTTGCAGGATACAAAATCAACATACTGGAATCAGTTGTATTTCTATATACTAACAACAGACTATCTGAAGCAGAAATAAAGCAATCTCATTCACAGTAGCATAAAAAATAATGAAATGTTTAGGAATACATTTGATGGAGGAGGTGAAAGACCTGTATACTGAAAACAATAAGATATTGATAAAGAAATTGAAGGAGACACACACCAAAAATAGAAAGATACTCCATGCTCATGGACTGGAAGAATTAATGTTCTGAAAATGTCCATACTACCCAAATCTATCTACAGATTCAATGCAATCCTGATCAAATCAAAATTTCATGTTTCATAGAAATAGAAAAAACTATCCTAAAACTAATTTGGAACCACAAAAGACCCCAAATAGCCAAAGTAATCCTGGGAAAAAATAACAAAGCTGGAGGCATCACATTTCAAGCTCTAAATACAAAGCTATAGTATGGTACTGGCATAAATACAGGCCCATGGGCCAGAGAACCAGAACAGAGAGCCCACGCGTAAACCCACACTTATATGGTCAACTCATTTGTATAAGGGTTCCAAGGACACACACTGGGGACAGACACAGTCTCTTCAGACAGTCAGTACTGGGAAAACCAGACGTCCACACGCAAAAGAGTAAAACTGGTCCCCTATCTTACACCGCTCACAAAAATCAACTCAAAGTGGATCAAAGACTTAAATGTAAAACCTAAAACCACAAAATTACTAGGGAAAAAAAAAACAGGGAGAAAGATACTTGGTATTTGTCTTGGCAATGATTTCTTGGATATGACCCCAAAAGCATGGGCAGCAAACACTAAGTAAACAAATGGGGTCACATCCGACTAAAAAGGTTCTGTTCAGCGAAAGAACTATCAGCGCATTGTAGAGACAACATACAGAATGAAAAAGTAGCCACAAAACATACATCCGATGAGGGGTTAATATCCAAAATTTGTAAGCAGTACATACAACTCAATAGCAAAATTAAATAAATGATCCAACTTAAAAATGGGCAGAGGACCGGAATAGATATTTTTGTAGAGACGACAGACATACAAATAACCGGCAGACACACGAAAAGATGCTCAGCATCGCTCACCATCAGGGAAACGCAGATCAGAAGCACGAGACGCCACCTCACGCCTGCCGGGATGGCTAGCGCCAAAGACACAAGAGGTAGCAGGTGCCAGTGAGCGTGTGGACGGAGGGAACGCTGTGCACTGTTGGTGGGAATGCAAACCAGTGCGGCCGGGATGGAAAGCAGTATGGAGGGTCCTCAAAAAATTAAAAATAGGTCATCTGGCCCAGTGATTTCTGGGTGCGTATCTGGAAGAAATGAAATCAGGGTCTCCGAGAGCTGTCTGCACCCGCGCGCTCCCTGCAGCCCTGCTCGCAAGGGCCAAGATGTGGGAACAACCTCGGTGTCTGTCATCAGATAAACGGGCAGAGAAGACATTAATTTAAAAAGAGTAAGAGGAGGGGCGCCTGGGTGGCTTAGTCGGTTAAGCGTCCGACTTTCGCTCAGGTCATGATCTCGCGGTTCGTGGGTTCGAGCCCCGCGTCGGGCTCTGTGCTGACTGCCAGCTCGGAGCCTGGAGCCTGTTTCAGTCTGTGATTCCCTCTCTCTCTGACCCTCCCCTGCTCACGCTGTCTCTCTCTCTCTCTCTCCTAGAAATAAATAAAAATATTAAAAAAAATAATAATAAAAAAATAAAAAGAGTAAGAGGATTCTAGTCCCACCAGATATGAAAACACACTGTAAAGCCACCAAGAGTGTGTTTCTGGAGCACAAATGGACACGTGGCTCAAGGCAGTGGAACAGGGTCCGGAAAACGGCCGACTTGCGCACAGGAGTCCCACGCACAGAGGAGGGCGGTGTGTCAGGTCCCTGGAGGAGACGGTTTCTCCGATAGGTTCTGTGAGAACCGCTGTAATTCTTTTTTTTTTTTNCCATGAGATCCTGACCTGAGCCGAAGTCGGACGCTGAACTGACTGAGCCCCCCGGGTGCCCCTGGAGATCCGCTATAATTCTAACTGTTCTGTTAGGACAATTGGTTAGCATCTTGAAACAAAAATAGGGCAGGAGGATTCTCTACCCAAGACCTTACACCAAAATAAAACAATAGATGGATCAAAGACTTAAACAGAAGAAAACCAAATCAGCCATAAAGTTATAGAAGAAGCCGAGGAAGACTGTGTTGATTTGTTAGCCGTCCTGGCGTGGGAAGGCCTTTTTCAGGAAAACCAACCCAAGCAGCCAGTGCTCCCGTCTCCTCCCGTGCGGTTCACCGACTTCTAGTTTCACCGACTTCTGAAATCAGCCATGGGAATCAGCAAACACTTTTTTTTTCCTTCTCAGAGAACCAGTTCTTAAACATCTACCAGTACACCATTAACACATTTAACCACCAAAAAAAAAAAAAAAGGGACAACAATCGAGAAAGTCAAAAGCAAAACACACACTGACAAGAATTATACTTCATCTCAACAGCTAAAAGCTCTAAATGTAACGAAACCGCCTTTTGAGGAAATGCAAGATTGAATTACATAATATTTTCCACCTCACCATCAGTAAGGTCCCCAGACGTTGCACTGATGGAGAAAGGGCGTCTGAACGGGGACCACAGTGGCAATCAGGCTGCAGCGGGTCAGAAGTGCCGGGACACATCCGCCCAACGGCTGGCGGGCGTGCATGTCCAGAACCAAGTGTGCACGTGGCGTCTGCGGCTGCCTCCTGTCTGGTCACAGCGCCAAGGACGCCCCTGGCGCGCGTCATTGCCAGCATCCCCTCCTCTGTGCCACCAACTACTCTGAGGCCATAAAAGAGGAGGCATCTCAAATGTTGTGAAATGCCTTTTTTCCCAAGATACTTTGTCAGAGAAGAAAATTGAGGTGTACCACGACGCACCTTGGGCTTTTAAAAGATTTTAAAACTATATAAAGTTGAAAAGTCAGTTACAGAGATCAGAAGTAAACTGCATGGCCAGGAGAGGAGGGAGACTTACGTTTTTGGACGCTGGATTTGGATTTTGGATTAAGTGCACGTATTGCTTAGGCAAAGACAAAGGCAGAGCGTAAAAGGCCCGGCATCGGGTACCGAGTCGTGGGCTCCGGCGGGGAACAGTCCTCTGCCCTTCCCGGTCGCTCACGTGCCGGGATGACAGCCTTTCCCCTTCCAGCCCTGCAGACCGTCCAGATGCCAATGGTGCCAATTTCGTCATCTCCAGCAGGGGTCCCTCCCCGAAGCCCAGACCCGCACGGCCCGTCTCTTCCCTGCACGTCAGGCGGGCGTCTCACACCGCGCGTGGCCCACACCTTCCCCTGCTCTTCCAACAGCCTCCCGCGTTGGATAAATGAGCACGCCGTCCTCCCGCGTGCCCTGCTGGCCCGGACCCCTCCCCACGCCCCTCCTCCAACCGTCAGCACGCGCTGCGGCTCCGAACCCCAGCCGGCCCAGGAAGCGTGGGCGCCTCCAGCAGCCTCCTGGACCCTAGCAGCCCCTGCAACACTGCTCGGCGACGCCAACCGGCGGGTGCGGCGGGCGGGACGGGGCTCGGAGCGGGAGGGGGTCTGCAAGCAGGCTGTCATCTTCGAGACAGGACCTCGCATGGCCTCCACGGCCTCTCCTCGGCTGCCTTGCTCCGGACACTCGGCCCGGCCCGGGACCAGACGCGCCAGGCACCGCACGGGGCGCCACAGCCCCCTCCCGCGGTTCCAGCCCCGAAATGCAAAACCTCACGCCAACCACAAGGAAACATCGCAGACAAAATGACTGCTTCCTCAGAAACGTCCAGGCCAGGAAAGACCACGACAAGCTGGTGTTTCGAAAAACCCACATCCGTACGTACGGAATTAGGAGACAGTTAACAAAATGTGGATGTGGGCTAGGTACCAGCGATAGGTAAGTCTCCGTTTAATGATTGACAAAGGGCGTGTTCTTAGAAACAGGCAGTAAGGGGCCAGGGGTAAAGGCCACAATGTCTGCAACTTGCCCGCGGACGGCTCAGAAATCGCTGTTTATTTATGTAATAAGCCAGATGGGACAGGATGTCAGAAACTGGTGAATCCAGACGAAGAGTATATACACGTCCTTTTGCACTACGTTTGCAACTTGAGTGTAAGTTTGCTTGAAATTAACACCTCTAAGTTAGGCCGCAGTCCCTCGTCCCGCCTGCGTCCTGGCGGCCCTCCTCCCTCAGCAGAGCCCCTGGGAAAGCCCCCCGATAGCCCCGCCAGCATCACTCAGGAGTGAGGGGCTCGCAGGCCTCGGGCCCAAACCTCAGTTTACCTGTCTGGTCCTCAGCTACCTCAGTCTCTAGTTAAGATCCACATAGAGAGAAATTTAATACCCAGGCACAGGCCCCCAAGGACCCTCCCAGGGACTCAGCCAGGCTGGGAACAAGGAGGCGATCGAGTCTATGAGCGGGAGGNCACGAGGGCCAGGAAAGGTCTACACAGCCCATTGTCCCAGCTGCTCTCCCCACCCTGACCCTTCATCGGCTTTGCACCACCGTCTGTGCACCCCCACCCACACTTGGAACCCTTCCTGGACCCCCCAGACCAGAGCCCCTGGAGAGCGAGCTTTGTGGAGCTGGTGAGATTGGTCACTGTGAATATTTAGGACAATCTCATCAGGAAGATTGAGTACAATCCCCAGATCTCCCTGCTGTGCCCCCAGGAAAGGGGAGGCCTCCCTGGGGGCGGGGCCACCCTGTCCTCTAGGGTGACACCCTGGGGACGTGTGGAGGGCGTGTCTGCACTCCCAGCGAAGGGAGGAGCTCCCCTGATGGGAACTGGGGATTCTGCTGCAGCCCCAGCGCAGACCCCAAGCCTCCCAGCGGCACCTGACCTCTCCCCCGGGCCAGAAGTCTGGTGTGCTGTGTCCGGTGGGCTATACCCACCTTGACCCCCCACCCCACTGGGGGCAGAGCGGGGAGCCCCGGCTCCATGCACCATCCACACTGAGCAGGATGCAAGATGGGAGCGAGGGCCTCGCAGGCCAGAGCCCAGGGTCTCCTCTGTGGAAACACAGACGTGGCCAGAGACTCAAGTCCACAGCCCTGGCCTCTGAGTGTCATTTCTCAGCATGGAGCCAGCCTGCCCCACTGCCTCCCAGACGAGGTCTGGTCCCCAGCCACCCTGGTGCCTCCAGGAAGGACCTGGAGTGGTCAGAGGCTGGTCGCGTTCATGACAATGAACACACACTGCCGCGGAGACGTGGGAAGCTCCCCTGCAATCCAGAACATGCAGGATGCTGGCCACTAACTGTAAGTGTCCGGAGAGCCCCTAGACGGATGCAGCCGGCAGGCATCAAAGACCAACCCACACCCCATCTTCTCAAACGGGTACCAAAGCAAGGAAAGGGCAGCTTTCCAGTCACTGGTGCCGGGACAACGGAGCCGACGGATGAGGAGGGAATGAGCCTCAGCCCTAACTCACATCACACAAACTAAGAGCCCGGGCCATCTAAATGTCAGCACTAGAGTGAGGCTTCTGTAAGAAAACGGAATAAATCATCACAGCCTTGGGGTAGGCAAATGTTTCTTTACAAGAACATGAGAAGCACTAATATAAAAGAAAAAGTTGATAAACTGGATTTCATAAATATCAAAATTTTCTGTTCTTCAAAAGATACCAATGAGAAAAATAAAAATTAGCCACTGACTGAAAGAAGATATTCAAAATACACATATCTGATGAAAAGATGCATGTGGGCTATTTTTTTATTCTTAAAACTCAATATTTTCAAAGCATGGTTTAAGAAACATGAACAAAACGGGGGGTCCTCGGTGGCTCAGGTCATGATCCCATGGTTGTGGGATCGAGCCCCGTGTCAGGCTCTGCACCGACAGCTTGGAGCCTGATGGGGATTCTCTCTCCCTCTCTCTACCCCTCCCCTGCTTGTTCATGCTCTCTCTCTCTCTCTGTCTCTGTCTCTCTCTCTCTCTCACACACACACACACGAACAAAATCTTTGAACACACACTTCGCATAGGAAGATATACAAATGACCGCAAGCACGTTAAAAATGTGCCCAACATCACCAGTCACCAGGGAAAGGCAAATCAAGTGAGCTGGCACGTGCAACACAGGAAAATGTTAAGTTTGAAAAGGCTGGAAATACATGGTGCTGTCACACAGCACTGAGACATCACTGGCGGGATGAAAGGGCACAGCCACTTGGGAAGACAGTTTGGTGGGTTCTGATAAAGTCAAACAAACATTGACTTGTGGGCCAGCAAGTCTCCTACGTGTCTACCCAAGAGAAAGGAGTCTCACCACCGTTAGCGAAGCCTGGGGCGGGGGAGCTCCCCCTGCTGGTCGCATGGGGTGGAGTCAGTCTGTCCTTCAACTTGTGCCCGCGGGTTCATGGCAGCTTTATTTGTTGCTGCCAAAAACTGTAAACAACATGAATGTTCATTGTGAGGCTACCAGATAAACAAATTCTGGTGTATTTGTTTTTTTTTTTTTTAAGTTTATTTATTTATTTTGAGAGAGAGAGAAATGTGGGAGGGGCAGTGAGAGGGAAAGAGAATCCCAAGCAGGCTCCACACTGTCAGCACAGAGCCCAATGTGGGGCTCGATCCCACGGATTGTGAGATCATAACCTGAGCCAAAGTTGGTTGCTCAACCGAGCCCACAGGCACCCCCACAAATTCTGGTGTATTTGTATAATGAAATGCTACCCAGGAAACCACAGCGTGGCAAGCATGCTCACCAGGGCACGAAGGAAACCCAAGTACGATCCGCTGAGTGAGAGCGATCAGGCCCAAAAGAGCATTTATTTATTTATAATTTATTTTTAATGTTTTATTTATTTTTGAGAGAGAGACAGAGCACCAGCAGGAGAGGGGCAGAGAGAGAGGAAGACACAGAATCCGAAGCAGGCTGCAGGCTCTGAGCTGTCGGCACAGAACTGCGAGATCATGACCTGAGCTGAAGTCAACCGCTTAACCGACTGAGCCACCCAGGCGCCCCTATTTTGTAACTTTTTAAAATGTTTATTATTTTTGAGACAGAGAAAGCATGAGTGGGGAAGCAACAGAGAGAGAGACCCAGAATCCAAAGCAGGCTCCAGACTCCAAGCTGTCAGCACAGAGCCTGACACAGGGCTGGAACTCACCAACCATGAGATCATGACCTGAGCCAAAGTCAGACACTTAACTGACTGAGCCACCCAGGCTCCCCTGTGGACACGTTTTAAAGCCACCACGCAGAAGAGAGCTGAGTTATCCACACAGTAGGAAAACAGCAAGGAAAAAAAAAAAGCAGAGCCAGCCGGCAGAAAGCACAAGTCAAAACGACCTCAGCCTCAGCTGAAGCTACTTGGTACTTATCAGGAATGCACCAAAACACAAAAATGAAATATGAAAATAGAAAAGGAGGGGCGCCAGGAGGCTCAGTCAGTTGAGCATCTAACTTCAGCTCAGGTCACAATCTCATGGTTCACGAATTAGAGCCCCATGTCGGGCTCTGTGCTGACAGCTCAGAGCCTGGAGCTGCTTCGGATTCTGTCTCCCTCTCTCTTTGCCCTCCCCCCCCCAAATAAAATAAAAACATTAAAAATAATAAAAAAGGAAAAGATACTCCATGCCTCTACCAAACAAAAATAAATAAATGCTAACATAGCGATATCGATTCCAGACAACCTAAACTTTAGGGCAAAGATAAGAACACCCCCAAACTAGAAACAGGAAGGCACATTCATTGCTTAACGGAAGAGGGAATCCTCCACAAGGAGTGTTTCTCAAGCTTTTTGGCTCGGATCTGCAACCAGAGTTTCCAAAGGGCTGCTTTTACCACGTGTGCTGCGAGCTCCGTGGCCCTTGTACCTCGCACACTGCAAGGAACAGGCATGGCCCCTTAGTGGGTGTCCTCGGGGTAGGCTCCCACTCGCGGCTCCACAATGCAGGGCTGCCCTTCTGGGCTTGCGGGCCGCTGCAGAGTCCCCCCCGCCACGCCTCTCCAGCAAGGATGAGGAGCAGCCCTGGGCACTAGGGGCTGAGGGGCCCAGGGGCCGGGCTCCTCCTGAGAGGAGTGGGGAGACTTCAAAGCATCTGCAGTGGGAGGCCTGGTGGTCAAGGGACCCCTAGAAAGGGCTGTGGAGGGCACGGGACCCAGGACACAAACAGACCCCTCCCCTGGACACCTGCGGAAGACGCCCTGGCCCTGGGGGGCCCCCACGGCGCTCCCTCTCCCCGCCAGCCTCCCCTAACCAGGGCCAGGGCGCTCAGCCCGCACCCTGGCTCTACCCTGTCTGCCTCGGCGCAGAGGCCCTGCATTCTCACCTTGGGAACCCGGCCCGTGCAGGACCCTGAGGCCTGTACTCGCGGGCTGTCTCAGCAGGTGGCCAACCCACCACTCGAGGGCATCATCAAGCCTCTCGGCCTCCAGAAAACCACACAGGGAGGGCGGGGGCAATGGGGAGGGCCCCCAGACCACACTCTCAGGAGTGGGCGGCAGGCCGTGGTGTGTGCGCCCTCTGCAGTGGGCACACACCTATACGAACTTGCCACACACCACCTTTCATCTTAAGAGTCGGACACAAATTATGAAAAATGTTTTTACTTTAAATCAAAGTACCAAGCAGATACTTGCAAAACAACGTACAAAGTAGAACCCAGATGCTTCCCTGCCCCAGAGGGAACCGCCCCTGCCCCTCAGACACAGCCCGCGGTTCTGCCCCAGGGGACTGGAAGGGGAGCCGGCGCCCCCAGGGATGGAGGGGCCTCCCAGGCACAGGTGCTGGGCAGGGGGAGGGGCTGCGGTCATTTCTGAAGCTCTGGCGCCAACTTCCCTCCAGCGCCTGTGGTCTGAGGGCAGGGCGGCAGCTTCAGAGGGGCGGGCGCTCCTGACTTTGACAAAGGCTCCAAGGGCGAGACGTGGTTTTTCCTACGTGGTCTGAGCTGGTGCAGACAGGCAGAACTGGCTGGGCCGTGCCCATGCCCATTGGGCCCCGATGCCGAAGGCGTCAGGACTCAGCGGAGAGGAGTGTGGACCCCATCTGACCCGTGACAACAACAAACCCATTTGCAACAGAAAGGAAACAGAGAAAGACCACCTCAGTGGCTTGACTTGGGGGCCGAGAGCCGCTCAGGTGGTTCTGGGGCACCTGACAGATGGAAGGACGGAAAAATAACCCAGTTCCCTTCAAAGCACAAAGTGGGGGCAGCGGCTGGTCTCTGGAGCCCCCTCCCCTTCCCCTAGAGAAGATCTTCAGCAGGAACATAACTGGAGGGGGGGACCCCTGCCTGGTCTTCTGGGTCCCAAGTAACACCTGCAGACAGCCTTCGATGGCCCTGCCAGAGGGCATCCTGGGCCCCCCACATGCCCTCAGGCACCAGTGTCAGACAGTGGGGGTGGGGGGGAGCTGGGAGAGTCCCGGGGCCAAGCTGTCACAGTGGCCCCACCAGCAGACTGGGCACAGGGGTCGATACCCAGCCCCCACAAATCTTTCTCCGCTCCTGACTTCTGCTTGCACCCCGTGCCCCCCCACCCCGGGACCAAAGCCCCAGGGGCACAGCCACCCTCACACTCCCCTGGGGGGCCTGCCGGTTCTGGGAGCTCGTGGCAGGGACCCCAGTACAGTCACCTGCGGGCCGTTCCTACAGTCCTGTACAAAACACCCTGGAACCCAGAGCAAATTCGGGAAGCCTAGGCACTCAGCATTGTTTAGCGTGAAAATGCTATAAATCTGACTCTTCCAAGAAGCCTACTAAACAATCCACTTAAAAACACCCACAGTGCGTGTGCAACGCCCACAGTGCGTGTGTGACGGCCCCCGGGGGCCCTGCCGGGCGGAGGGAGATAGGGGTGCTGCCCCGTTCTCACCCCTGGGCAGATGCAAGCTCAAGCTGCCAGGGCCTGGGGTCTTCACTCCAACCCCCAGGTGCTCGGGAGCCCCAGACCGGGGCCACACGCAGAGCCGCGGCAGCGCCCACACAGTCCCGGAGACAGGGGAGCAGGGCGCCGGGCCACACTAACCCTACAGAAAACTGTGGGAAGAAACCAAATCCATAGGATCCATGGGTTTCCACACTTGGGGACGGTTCCCAAGACATGTGTTAGTGACACCCCCTCCCCCAGCCGGCTCCGGCCCACCCAGGGGCCCCTCGCTCCCACGGGGTCTGCACCCCGCTCCCCGGCTCTGCCTCCTCGTCCTCTCTGTCCGGCTCCTCATCAGGCCCGACGTGTAAACAGTATCAGTTAAGCAACAGATGGAAAAATGTATTTCCCAGGAAAGAAGGGGAGGAGGCTCCGAGTGGAGGGCTGGCTGCACAGGTCTGTTTTCAATCCCTTTTTCTCGTCGTGTTTTGGTGTTTCCTCTCTTTGGTTCAGCCTGACGTGGCCCGTGGGGCGATGGCACCATGCTCCCGCCCACGCGGCCCGAGGAGAGGAGGCCAGCCCTGTGCCCACGACGGGCCTGTCCTCCACCAACGTCTACTTGTGCTCCCGGCCTTCTGCCATGGCGGCCACCTCAATGGTGGCCGTGTGCTCCTCGGGGCCCGAGGCAGCCACGGCGCTCTCGACGGCTCCCGTGGGCACTGTCACAATGGTGCTGCCCCCGGGCGACATCTGGGCCACGTTCTGCAGGGTGGGGCCCAGGCCGGGCAGGGTGAGCAGCTGCAGGGGGCTCACCACCTTGACCACAGTGCTGCCGTCCTGCATGGCGGCCGTGCTCAGGACCGTGAGGCTGGACGCGTCCGGGTGGATCTCCACTGTGCTGGGGAAGGTGGCGCCTGATGAAGCCAGCACCGTGTAGCCCCCGAGCAGCGGCGAGGCCGGGGAGCCGGCGGGAGCGGCCTGCGTGGGCCCCTTGCCCAGGGCAGGGGAGGGGAGGGCAGACACCACTTTGCCGAGCGGCACGCCGGTCAGCTGGGAGACGGGCATGCCGGGGCTGAGGGCGATCTGGGCAGACTGGGTGAGCACCTGCGAGGCAATGGCAGCTGGTCCAGACGTGGCCCTTGCGAGCCGTGGCCGCTTCGCGGGGGGCGGCAGGGAGACAGGCGTGAGTGTCATGAGCACGTTGCTGAGGTGCTGAGATTTGTGCTTCAGTTCCTTGGCTCGGCGTCGGTGCTCATCGCACTGCTGTTCCAGGGCTGCCAGAGGACAGGGACAGAGCGTCACCATGAGGGTGGGGGGGCAGGAGTGTCACCGCGGGGACACGGCACACAGAACATCCCTCAGCTGGGGCACCTGGGAGGCTCAGTCGGTTGAGCGTCTGACTTCAGCTCAAGTCATGATCTCATGGTTCGTGGGTTCGAGCCCCGCGTCGGGCCCGGTGCTGACAGCTTAGAGCCTGGAGCCTGTTTCACTCTGTGACTCCCTCTCTCTCTGACCCTCCCCTGCTCACGCTGTCTCTCTCTCTCTCAGAAATAAATAAAACATTTAAAAAAAATTTTTTTAATCAAGAAAAGAACATCCCTCAGGGGCCATGAAGACACAGCAACAGAGCAGGGACGGGACGGAACAGAGCATCAGACCACACATGCCCTGACCAGGGGCCTCACCCCCCAACAGTGATACCCTCCGTGGGGCCCTCATTGACTGCCCCTCCAAGCTGCGGGACAAGGAGACAGACCTTCCCATCCTAGCCCTCCGATCTTCGTAACCACTGCACGGAAAGTCTCATGACACGTTAGGATAAAAAGTAGGTCAAAACCCACACATAAGCCTCCCGAAGTGTAGATGACGGGACAGACCGGGAAAGACGGCACAGGCGTCAGAGGTGACTCTGGGGTGACAGTGGCTCTTGTTCACCTCTCTGCTGGTCCTTCCAGACTCCCGGCCCCGCCCTGGGCTCTCGGGAGCAGCCCCCGGCCTCCCGCGTGGCTGTGACCAGGGCCAGCCAGGGGGCCGCCACACGCACCTGCCAGGTCCCGGGCGTACTGCTCCCGGGAGCGGTCCATCTGGCACTTGTGGCTGGCCAGCACCTTCTTCACCAGGTCCAGCATGCCGAAGTTCTGCACGATGTTGTTGAGGAGGACGGCATCTTCAAGGCAAGGCGAGCACGCGGTGAGAATGGGGCCCGGCCTAACGGGGGCGCCCCAGGGACACACAGCGTCCCCCACACGGCCCTGTTCCGCCACCAGAAGCCCAGCCATGGCGCCACCGGGGCCTGAGTCAATGACTCGTCTGGCATCCTGAGTT
>NW_027528880.1:1105006-1108965 GCF_008692635.1 Crocuta crocuta
ACCTGAGCCCCTCACCTCGGAGCTGCAGGGGGGGGTCTTGGACCCGCTGCTGCAGGCCCTTCATGGTCTCCATCAGCTCCTGGTGGAACTCCTGTATGACCTGGTCCAGCAGCCCCGCATCCTTGAGCCCTCGCCAGAAGGAAAATGTGTCATCTGTGAGGGGTGGACAGGCTCAGAAGGCAGCACAGAGCAGCCCGCACGGGCCTCTAACCACAGGCAGGCACAGAGAGCTGGGGGTCAGGGGCAGAGGCCCTGGAGGTAGCACTCCGCCCTCCATACTGGCACCTCCTCCAGGAGGCACCCCCGGCCCGCCTGCACCCCTCCCAGGGCAGCCCTGCACGCACCGCCGCCCCCACGCCACCACCCACAAGAAGCCCCCCTGCCCGGCGGGACCCGTACCTGCGATGGCCGTGGTCCAGTCACCGGGGTCCTCACAGGTCTCTATGGTGATGGTTGCGGGTGACCCGTTCACTACAACCCAGACGGAGCCACAGTGAGCCCCTCCTGACAGCAGGCCGCCTCCCACCCGCCACCCAAACACCAGCTCTGAATCTCCCCTCTGCACGGATTTTCACAGAACCCCCAGACATGGGTGTGAGTGCAACCAGAAGATGCCCCGCCTGTTAAACCTCTTGACCACGGCTGCCTCCAGACAGACCCAGAGAAGAGAGAGCTAAGTGGGCCTCCCTGAGCCCATCGCCAGCTTCCACAACTGCCCCATTTGGCTCTTCTGGGGACATTTACGCCCTTACCAGCACCCCCAAGGCATCAATACGGCCCTGCACCTCCCTAGATCACGAGACGTGGCATGTTGAGGGACCCACGCCGTCCACACTGGCTCAGCCTCTGGCTCGGCTCTGGTGCCCGCACATGTGCGCACACAGCTGGCGCTTGGCCGCCTGTGACAGAGGCCTGGTTTCACACGGACCTGGCCTAAGGCCAAGCCCGCATCAGCTCCCCGGCCTCAGGCAGGCCTCTCCTCTGATCAACGAAGATGTGTTGCTGAGGAATATCCCATGCTTAGAATAACACAGGGCATAACTGGATCTTTTCCTTGGTGAAGGGGACACAAAATCTTTAACTAATTACACCACTGGCTGAACACACCACCATGTGGGTGAGTCAGGAAGGGCAACAGATAGGCTCATCCCGACCATCAAGGGAGGACAGGCTTCCAAGAGCTAAGTCCGAAAGCCGATGCTGCCTTCACCAGACTCGGTGGTGCCGCCCGCAGCGCTCAGAGCCTAGTCCTTTCTGGAGACGAGGTCACTCACCCCGGCTGACTTAGGAGGCAGGGCTGATGGTCTGGACCCACAAGCCCACAACCTCATAGCAACCCTATTCTCATGAGAGCTACCAGTCCCCCAGGAGAGGGGAGAGGACTCGGCTGGGCCCTATGCCACCTCCACACTGCAGCGTGCCAGCCAAGGAGGCAGACCGGGACCCGGCCTGGGGCTGTGCCCAGAAAGAAGCTGAAGACCTGAGGCCCACATCACTGCACACAGCAGCTACTGGACACCTCTGACCACCAGCACCAGCATGTTCCTGGAGCTTCTAGGAAGGGCTCTGAAGGCCGGGCAGCTGTTGGCACTGCAGCCAGCCAGCCCGTCGGGAGTCCACAACGGCCTCACTATGGCCCTAAGCCTCTTCCACTGTCCTCCCCACACCCCTCACGGCCACTGTCTGGTCAGCAACAAGAAGGGTCCCTGGCCACATGGCAGCACCCAGAGCCTGACCCCGTAGAGTGACAACATAGGGTCAACGGAAGGGCGATCCCACACAATTCTCACCAGGCCACAGCACAGGGGACTAGGGACCTAATTCACTCTTAACTTCAGCATTAAAAAGAATGTCTTCCAAGAAGCCGGAAGGCCTCCAGGGGACATCTAGTTCACCCACAGGTCACGGCTGCAGGCGTCAATGTGGAAGATCACAAATGCATCAACCAAGAGCCAAGTTGCAGGAAATGCACACGCCTGAGCCGAGTGCAGGGGCTGCAGGCAGTGCAGGCTCTTGACTCGAGCGCAGCCCAGAGGGTGAGGCCGGAGGCTGGATCAGCCACGAAGGGGGCACCCCTGAACCGGTGGGGCTGGTGACGGCCACTGGAGGCCTGGTGGCCTGCTACTGGAGGCTGGTGACAGCTACCATACTTTACAGGCTTCTCTACGCGTGAGTTATTGTATTTTATGATGAAAAAGACTGAGTTAAAAAAAAGTACCTCAACGTTCCCTGTCGATGACAAGAGCAATTCAGCTAGACCCTCCCAGTGAGAAAGGGGGCAGCTCCGACAGTGCGGGCCCAGGGGGAGCAGCCGAGCCTGGGGGTGAGGGCGGCAGACAGTCCAGGAGAGGTGTGCAGGGGCCTCCCTGGGACCAGATCAAACTGCCTGCAAGACCAAGGCCTTGAGGAGCACCTGGGTGGCTCAGTCGGTTGAGTGTCTGACTCTTGGTTTCAGCTCAGGTCACGATCTAGCGGTTCATGAGATTGAGCCCCGCGTCAGGCTGTGTTGACAGCGCAGAGCCCGCCTGGATTCTTTCTCCCTCTGTCTGTGCCCCTCCCCTGCTCATGCTCTTCTCAAACATAAAAAAGAGGAAGGACAAACAAGCCTGTGTGCCAGCGCGTACCATCAGCCGTGGCAGGCGTGAGCGGAATGTACTCGGCTGACGTGGGGCTGCTCAGTGACACGCGGGCGCCCGAGAGGTCGATCTTGGTGCTGCGGCAGGTGTTGGAGCAGACCTTGTCGTGCTGATAGAAGTCCAGCTCCCCGGAGTCCATGATCTTTCTGTGGCAGAGAAGACCAGAGACTGAGGATGCGGCCGGGGCCCCGACTGCGCGGCTGGACCCGAAGAGGGGCCTCGCTTGTGTCCCCTCACCCCGCTCAAGTGTCCTCAGGTCCTGGAGGCAAGGAAGGGAAAGCTTGGCCTGGGGGCAGGTCCCAGGAGAGGCAGCAGCTGTAAAGTGGCCAACAGAGGACGCACCCCCACGGGGCGGGTGCCACAGGCGCCGCAGACGAGCCTCTCCAGCAGCCTCCAGCCAGGGCTCCGTTAGGCAGTGTGAGGACCTGCTGCCGCCCGCGCAAGGGGAAGGTCTGTGGGAACTGCTGGTCCGCTGGCTGGTGCCCAGAAAAGAGAGAGGAGGGCCCCGCAGGCAGCGTCCCAGGGACGCCGTGCGCCCACCAGATGATCGTGAGGCAGAAGGGGACAAGAGACCTCCCAGGAGCGGCCCGGCCCGCGCCCAGCACCGCAGGACAGCGCGGCCCCTCTGGCTTCTTGCTGCGCACTCAAGGCGGCCCGCTTCCCGGCCTCAGTTTTATCAGGAGAGCACAGCACGTCTCCCCCGGCCAGGGACAGCCTCCAAGGGAGGCCCAATACTGCGGCCTCTCTGGATGGCCTGGGTTTAAGTTTGGGGATGTCTCAACTCACCTCCCTCAACCTGTGCGAGGGTGAGGAGGCTCCACGGGGCCTCTGCATTGCTGACAGCGTGCCTGACCTCAGGGCTTGCAGATGACCCAGGGTGCACCCCCCACCCCCCGAGTCCTCTTCCAAGGAAATAGCCCGTGGCCTTCTCACGGTTGGGCCACCAAGATACTTTTTAGAAAGCCAGGGGCTCGATGGACGGGGCACAGAGGGCAGCCAGGAGCGTGTAGAGGGGACCTGGGGCTGAGTGCGAGAGTGCAAAGCAGCAGGCATGCTCCAGAAGCATAAGTCTAACTAAGCAGGCTGCTGGGTGTCTAGCCGCCCAGACAGTGGTTCCCGGGCAGACTGCACAGGGCGGTGGTGCAGGATTCTGCAGAGGCTCCAGGCACCTCACAAGGCAGCAAACACGCCCATGACAGCTTCTCCCACAAGAAAACACATGAAGGTGGGCAGCCCCTTCAGCAGCAAAGTGACCCAGTCCAGCTATGCCAGACGCCGCCACAGACAGCTGCGGCCCCCGGAAAGGCATGCGGGAGGAGGCGG
>NW_027528880.1:1108984-1123462 GCF_008692635.1 Crocuta crocuta
TGGGAACAGCCAGCAGAGGTGGCCTCGACCCCATCAGAAGGGGTGAGACGCTGCTGCCAAGCAGGAAATAGGAAACGCTACATTCTTGGGGGTATGAACTTAAAGCCTAGAATGTGTCCTCAGGTTTCTGAGAAGGGCCAGCACCACTCCTGTTGCACAGGTGACAGGAAAGGGGACAGAAGGCCGGGGGGGACAGGTCACACAGACCCAGGGTGGCCAGCAGAGCAGGACCAGCCCTCACACCAGCCTGAGAACCGGCCCACGCAGACGAGGGAAAGGCCCCTTGGGAGACTGACGCACAAGCTTCCATCCTCTCTTTTCTGGGATTAGATGTCACTGAAGGAGCAGAGAGCCGGCCCAAACCTTCCTCCAGATTCCCGACTAAGCTCCAAGGGAAAAGGAGCCGAGGCACCTGAGCAAGGGCACACGGCCAGCGACAGGCAGGTGTGGGCGCCAACCCAGCACAGCCTCAGCCAATGACGGGAGAGGTCAGGGAGCTACACACACACCGACACGTGGCCCCCGAACCAGGTGCGGTCGGGATGGAACCTCCTCAAGGCAGACCGGCCAGACGGACACGAACCGTGGGTCAGAGACCGGGGCCCCTGACCGGGTGCGCCCAGAGACGCAGAAGCACATCGTCCAATACGGCGACGCACAGGGAGGCAGTGTGAGGACAGCAGACGAGAGCCCCGTGCGGGCAGGGGTTGGGCCGGTGCCGTCCCGGGCACGGCCGGCTCACCTCCTATTCAGAATGTGCCTCGGCTTAAAAGGCTCAAACACTAGGGTGGCTGGGTGGCTCCTTCGGTTAAGCAGCCGACTCCTGATTTCAGCCCAGGTCACAATCTCACAGTTTGTAAGTTCAAGGCCTGCGACAGGCTCTGAGCTGACAGCACAGAGCCTGCCTGGGATTCTCCTCCTCTCTCTCTCTCAAAATGAATAAACTTAAAACAAACAAGGGCCGAAAGCCAGTGAGAGAGCAGCCCCGCGCGGCTGCACCTGAGCATGATGCCGTTCATCCGGATGGCCCTCTTCCAGTCCTTCAGGGTGGACTTGCCGGCCAGGTGCACGAACTCCTTCGGGCTGATCACGTGCTCGTCGTACTGTGGAGGGAAGCAAAGCAGGGCAGCGTCAGGACAGCCCCCGGCGGCCCCGCCTCCCCTGACCGTCCCCCGTGCCGGAGCCCAGCCGCGACAGGCACACGGGAGGGCAGGGCGCAGGGCCGTGGCGCGGCTCCAACAGCCACAGGCCTGCTCTCCATCAGGCACTTAGGCTTCAACCAGGGGCAACCTCCATTCAGGGAAAAGAACGATTCAGGGGCTGGGAGGGGGGGTCCAAACCTGGGGAGGGAGCCGAGTGCTTGGGCCCTGGAGGGAGAGCTCAGAAAGGCAAGTCCCTGTCGGAGGGACTCAGCAAACCCGCTTAGCGCAACACACACGCCTCGCATCCCTCACACACCAATGCACACACATCACGTCCACTTCAGCGTCAGGGTTCTGGGGCCAGTTCCACCCAATGTTGGAGCTCAGATGGCTTGAGAAGCTAAAATATCTTACTCAATCTTCTTAAGCAAGCAAATATTGAAACCAAAACATGAGAATAAAACTGCATTTAGTCGGGAAACAAGCAGGCAGGAGAGAGGGTGGTCACGGGGTCTCGGCAGAGGCCGAAACGGAAGTGCCACTGGCCTAGCTGGGGTCACTCTGCACATCCTGCTGGGAGCGCAGAGCGCCAAGCATCCCGGCAGACTCAGGTCACGGCCAGTGCATGCAGCCTGCCTCCACCCCCCGCCCCGATGACGGGAGGGGCTCTCTGAATTTCCGGAGCATCTGCATACTTCCTTTCACTGAGTCCAGGAAGCCACTGGCCCCTCACCCAGCTGGTTGGGGAGATGGGCTGTGAGCCCAGGCAGCGGAGTCAGAACACCTCCCAAACACTGCCCAAGCCAGCAGGAAGTCCAAGCTGGGCCTAGCCTCTGCCCAACACCTCCCATCCCGGGACAAGACACCACCTCTGTGCCCCCAGGCATGATGCCATTTTCCACCCCCACCCCCGCCCCCAGGCGCGTCATCGTCCTGCGCTCTCCCCAGGTGTGACACCACTGCCCCCTCTACCAGCACACGATGCCATCTGGGCTGCGGTCTCTGGCCCACCCTGGCCACGCCCGACTGGTCCACCTCTCCCAAGTCTCGTGCTTTTCTCCACTCCCGCCTCCACACGCTGCCTTAGCTCCTCTCCTGCCCCCCTCTGCGCTGACCAGCGCTTGTTGACTTCTCGGGTTTTCTCCATTAGCTGGCAGATCGCACACCACTTAGGGCGGGGGCTGTGCCCACTTGGGCTGTCAGAGTCCAGAGCTGACCAACCTCACGGCCAGGCAGCCACGTTTTCTCTGTCTTTAAAGTCTTCCTGTTGGGGCGCCTGGGTGGCTCAGTCAGTTAAGCATCTGACTTCAGCTCAGGTCATGATGTCACGACGTGAGTTCGAGCCCCGCGTGGGGCTCTGTGCTGACAGCCTGGAGCCTGCTTGGGATTCTGTGTCTCCCTCGCTCTCTGCCCCTCCCCCACTCAGGCTCTGTCTCTCTCTCTCTCTCAAAAACTAAATAAAAAAAGAATTTAAGGGGCGCCTGGGTGGCTTAGTCAGTTAAGTGTCCGACTTTCACTTAGGTCATGTACTCGCAGTTCGTGGGTTCAAGCCCCGCGTCAGGCTCTGTGCTGACTGCCAGCTCAGAGCCTGGAGCCTGTTTCAGAGTCTGTGACTCCCTCTCTCTCTGACCCTCCCCTGCTCACGCTCTCTCTCTCTCTCTCTCCCCTAGAAATAAATAAAACATTAAAAAAAAAAAAGAATTTAAAAATATAAAAAATTAGAAAATAGTCTCCGTGCGACACATCTCAGGGCTGGAGGCTCCCCGTGTTGGGCTCACCCCACGTCTTTACTTCCCTCGCTCTTCGTGCCCTCTTGCACCTGAGAACTTTCCTTCCGCCTGAAGCACACTTGCTAGAACACCCCTCAGGAGACCCGCTCGTGGCAAAGGCAGTTTTGTCTGAAACACACGTTTCGTCCCCTCTAGTTTTTAACGATGATTCCGCTGTGCGCAGCTCTTCTCCTCACACAGGACACGGCCCCGCTGCCCTCGGCCGCTCCGGGGCCTCCCAGGGACTCGGCCTCCAGCGGGACTCTTGCTCCTCGGTAACCGGCTGCTCTCGGCTGTACTGGGGTCTTCCCGGTCTCTCGTTCTGCAGTCCATCAGGATGCTCTCTGTGCTAAACCCGGTTTTGCTTCTAACTTGTTATTCTGTTACTCTGAACTTACAGAGTAAATGGAATATGAGCATGAAGAACGTACGCACGGCCCTCCCGGGTTCCCCAACTCCCCACAGTCCGGCCACTCCTCCACACCGTCGGGAGGGAACTATCGTGCGGCTCAGGCCCTTGTTCTATGTTGTCTGTTTCCTAAGAAAAAAGTTCTGCTAGGGAAGCCCCGCTCTCAGTTCAGGACCTCACAGTTCACAGTATCTAATTGGGCGGTTCAGTCGGTTAGGTGTCTGGCTCTCGTTCTGGCTCAGGTCATGATCTCCCGGTTCGTGGGCTCAAGCTCCAAGCTGGGCTCTGTGCTGACAGCTCAGAGACTGCTTGGGATTCTCTCTGCCCGTCCCCCACTCATGCATGCACACTCTTAAAAATAAACATTAAAAAAATGTATACACACAAACACGTGTAATCTACCCACAGGCAGCACCCAGAGGCAATCTACACGAACTGCCCCAGTAACAGCCTGTGTAGCCACTTATCCAAGGTGAGACCCTGCCCAGACTGTGCACCACACCTGCTCCCTGAACAGCCTGCCTGTGTCTTCCTGCCCTTGACATTTCTGAACCACGTACGTGAATTTCTTGTGGACTGTCTGTCCCTCGTGTCTACTCATGAGTAGATTCAAATTATGGATTTCTGGTAGGAATACCAGAGAATCCCTGCCTATTCGGTCAGGAGACCTGTGACAAATGTCTCCTCACCTGGGTAACGAGCTACCAGCCAGGCTTCCCTGTGGAGCTGCTTTTTCTCCTCTACAGTGAGCACCTAACTGACGGGCGCTGTCCGCAGACTTGGCAACACCCTGGCTCAAGAGGCCCTCAGTAGCCGGTCTGGGCAGACGCTCGGAGCTGAGGCTCCATCCCCTTCTGTCTGTTAGCTGGCATCCCAAAACGAGAGCTTTACTTCTATTTATTTATTTGCTATAAACACCATAAAATATACTGCAATAAATACAGACTCGTTGACTCTTATTTTGAGTGATAAAGCAGTCTGTCGTTAATTATCTCGGTGGGAGATTGTCCCAGACGGAGCCAGGCCTTGGAGCAGCGCCCACAGCTGTTCGGAATGCGGCTGGTCTCTTGCACTCCTGCGGCGTGGAGTCTGTTACACCTCTCACACTGCGGACTGCTTTCTTCTGTCACGAAAGTTCTCAGACCCTTCTCCTTGCTTCCAGAATTCAACTGATGGATCAGCCTTTCTCCAGCCTCTATCCTCTTTTTATTTATTTGGATTGTATTCTGGATAACTTCTTTACTCCTACCTTCCAGTTCATGAATTATCTCTTCAATCGTGCCTAATGTGCTGCAAAAGCTAACTACTAAGAATTCTATTTTAATTGTTTCATTCCTAGTTTGCTTTTCTAGATATGTTAATGCTTTTCCCACGTTCAAGCCTCTCTTTCATTTCTTGAGATAAATTAAGCCTCATTTAACATTCTACGTCTCAAAATTCCGACGCCTGAAGTGTCTGTGGCTCTGACCCTGACCGTGGTTTTTGGGTGCATTCACTCGAATGTTTGGTTTCCCTGTGAGCTCAGAGCTGCTCCTTCCCTGAAACTTTGCGGAAATTACTCAAAACCTGCAATAAAGACGAGTTCTTCCAACTTCCAAAAGGGATTTTTCATTTGCCTCTGTACAATTCTTGGGCAAACTGCCAGCCAGGAGCCCCTTACAACTACACGCTCACAATTTTCAGACCCTGCAGCCACCATGTGAACGCTCCTCAAGAGGGTCCCTCTTTCCCTCAGTGCTAAGACTGGGGGGTGGGGGGGTCACAGGAGGGTCCCTGCCCCGGGGACAGAGTGGGGCCAGGGGCATGCTATTAGTGGTTCACCCTGACACTGAGGGGAGAGACCCTGTGAAGTAACAGCATCACAGGGGACAATCCCTGCCCCCCACCCACACACCTCAGGGGAGCCCCGGGCCCTGCGGTGCTGAGGAGGCCCGTGTGAGGCTGGCTCCGCAGGCAGAGGCTGGAGGTGACACCCTGCTTCTTTCTACAGCCCCACCTTCACTCAGTGCCTCAGCTGGAGTATTTCATCCATTTGTGCCAGCCTAAGGGAGTGTCTGGAAGATGCTTTAGGACACAACTCATTCAAGTTGCCAAATAAGACGGCTCCCCATTCGGCGACTGTGGCGCCTCCCCCGGCCTCCCCCACGGCTGCGCCTCCAGAAGCAGGGAGTCCGGAGCTCCCGGAGCTTCCACCTGTGCCCTCAGCACGTCCGGTCGTCCCGCTCCTCTGTCCTCCAGAGCACAGGGGACTCCCGCCTTCCACCCCCCACACGTCACACCCCCACCCCCAGCAGGGCCTTTGTCTGCCTCAAGGCCACCGCAGGGCCCCCAGGGCCTCCCTCCCGCCAGCCTGGCGCCCGCATCTGTGTCCAGGCAGTGTCGGAGCCTCACCTGAACACACTTCACGTTGATGCCCGGACACACGAACTTCCGCCAAATCAGGCTGGCCCTGCTGTCCCCGCAGGTAATGGGGTACACGATTTCAGCCTCCAGCCCCTCCTCCTCTTCGGCCACCTTCACTTCTCACAAGGAGCATCGGCAGGGAAAGGGTAGAGACAAAACCAGTTACAACCTCTCCAGTACGTCCTGCAGAAGCATGACAGCCACCACACAGAAGCCAGAGACGAAGGCTCAGGGAGGGAGGCCTGCGACAGCCCCGGGTGGGCAGCGACATCACTCACCAGTCCCCCTGGGGTTACCGGTTCAGGCAAAGTCACAAAAATCGATTTTATGACGGTAATGTTAGCATAATCACATTAAAGGACCGTTCAACTGAAAAGCCACTTAAGGAAATAAAATCAAGCTATACTTGGAATAATTCTAGAGGAACTGATTCTGTCTTGAAGGCTTCTGAGACCTTTAGCCGTTGGCTGCCCGTCACAACAGCCCCTGGGGCAGGAGCCAGAGGGCGGGCCCCTCCCACCGGGAGGAGGCCCCTCCAGTCCCCTAGTTGTAGCCCTAGTCGGGGAAACCCGGCCGGGGCTGCCCGTGGGCACAGGCAGGCAGGCTCCCTACCTAACACGGCCTCCTTGAGCTGCGAGGATGCTGTGAAGGCAGCCGCGGCGGCCGCCGCGGCGTTCTCTGTCTCCATGCTGTCTTCGGCCAGGTCGCCCCTAGGAGGGAGGGACACATCAGCTCGCCCTAAAGACAGCGCGCCTGGTGCGCCTCCTGCCAGTACGCTGCCCCTTCCCCAAGGTGGCCCAGGGCCCCAGCAGGGCTGTGCAGGACGGGGACCCTGCGGTGACGGCAGGCATTTCCCGAGTGTCCCCGGGGCCACCACCAGGGCACATCCGTGGAGACAATAAAACCTAAGTGGGAATTTTAAACCACCTCTTCTTTCTTTAATGAAGTTTTTTTATTTCTACTATAATGATTTTGTAGGTTACATAAACTATCAGGAAATACGTGAGGAAGAAAGAAAAGGATGGCCCACGGCCACGCTCACGTGACAGCAAAACTTACGTGCAGATCGAATGCACAGGTAAGAGCAAAACCGCAGAAGCATGAAAAGCAGAAGAAATTTAATGGTTTGAAAGTGGTGACGGATCTTCCCAAACAATACAAAACGCAGAAATAAAAGAGAAGTTTTCTCTTTAAAAATTACAAGTAAGAGCTTTCTGCATGGGGGGGAAAACACCATAAACAATTTTCTTTTTTAAAAGGAGAAGAAAGGAAAAGGTACACGGCACGAGGAGCCCTCGGATTGCCACGATGGCCCCGAGGAAACAGGCCACGACCTGGAGCAGAGATCCTGACCCGTGTGCAGCACCCTCGAGCTGGGGCCACCTGCACAGCCACGCAGAAAGCCGGTCCCGGGGCTGCACGGGGCTCCCTGCCAGGGCTGTACGCGCGCTTTTCCGTGGGAAGAGGTGAGCTTGCACACGCAGGGCCTCCCACCCCCTGGGCCACCCCCGGGGGGCTTTCACCCTCCCACGGTCTCAGTCAGCACTTCCAGCCCAGATGCCCCCAGCCCTCCTTCCTCCCACAGGGTCAGACAGCTCCCCCTGCGCCCTCCCCTCCTCTCTGCAAGTGCACCTGTCCGGGAAGGCTCCCCCCGAGAGCGGCACGCTGCTGCCGGGGTCCTCACTCCCCTGCCAGCCCACAGCGCCCAGGTGGGCACCCAGTCAAGGCTACTCTGAGCATCCGAGACCTCATTCCAGCTCCAGCCGGGTTGGGACGAGAGCTGACAAGAGCAGACTCAGAGCCTGCTGCCTGGGGCCTCTCTGGAGCGGCTCCTACAGAAGCGTCACACCCAGGGGACACCAGCGCTCTGAGCGGGATGCAGCAGCTCAGGGAAAGTGACCTTCCAAGCCAGAATTCAGAAGTGGGAAGGATGATGTCCAAACAGGGAGCAGGCTCCTCCACACAGGAGAACCGGGACGGTCCCCGAGAGAGTCAGGAGAGGGAGGCAGGGAACACCAGCGCGAGAGTTCGGTGTGCCACACGCTAGAGGTGGCCCGCCACAGGCTACGTGCACACACAGCACGCCACCCACAGGGACCGCCCTGGGGAAACCCAACCATCTGGCACACGACCCTCCTCTGTGCCCAGCCACCGCACACAGTCCGAGGGAAGGAATCTTTCTTTGGCAAAGTCATTGGCATTTAATGTCATTCAAATGTCATTAGAAAAAAAGTCCTCTTTCCTTAGAGTAAATGTTCCTGGGAGCGGCTGGCTGTCTGCATAGCACTGCGTGCCTCCTCCCAGCATGGCCCGTGTGCCCGTCGCCAGGGCAGAGTGGCGGGCGAGTGGCACACCAGCGGGCTTTCCCAAATGAGGGACACTCCCAAGCTCTCCCCCAAACACCCGGCCGGGAAAGAACTCAGCGCCCACAAAGCAGGTGACTGCCCCCTTCACCCCACCCTTTTCCTGAACACACAGCACGAGTGAATCTCAGCTTCCACACAATATGGTAGCAGGTAAAATCTCCCACAGAAGAGAAATATCTTTAGGTCCCTTGAGATCAACTTGCCTCCACTGGGACATGGGGTTTTCTCCCCTAGGGAGAAGCCACACGCAACCCCTCCTGTCCTCCGTAAACGACCATTTGGTCTTCCAGGCACCCGGGTGGGGGGGGGGGGGGCGGGGACATGAAGCCGGCATGGCCTGGACCCGAGCACCTCTGCGAGAATGGCCATGGGTGAGGGCTCCTGACACAGGCTGGCCTGAACCCAAGGGAGGGTGCTTGGGCACCGCCTCCTGCTGGGAAGGGCAGGTCACTGCAGGGCATGTGGTAGGGAGACACGGGGTCGCTGTCCAGAGACCTGCTCCCGCCCCTGCGGCAGGGACACAGACCACGTAAACACCAACCGGAGTCAACACGAGAAGGCAGGTGGGACACCCACGGGGAGGCCCCACGTCTCCACAGTGACAGCCGCGTCAGCGAAGCCCTGAGAACCTGACCGTGAAGCCCAGCAAGCCCCCGAGCCGGCCCTCCCGCCATCCTGTCTGCAGGAGGCCGGCTGGAAAAGCCAGGACAGGTTTGGGCGCAGGGCCATGCAGGTGAGGCAGGAAGTCTCTAGGCCGCTGCGCAAGCGAGCAGCACAAGGGAATGAAAACACGAGCGTCTTCTCTGCCAGCGACGGGAGTCAGCGCGCAGGCCGGGTCCTGGGTCGAGCGCCTTCCTCTCAAAAGTTCTGCCGGGTAGGGAAAAGGCCACAGCACCCCTGATCCCTGCTGCAGTGCGGCGCTGACGTCAGTCTGAGCGGGTCACGCGCTGCAGAGCAGACACCGGACAGCAGACCTGCCCCGGCCTGGACTCCCCCAGCAGGACGCGCCCGGGGCCGCCAGCGCCCCCCCCCCCGCCCCCCCCGTGGCCCGATCCTGCATGCTGCCCTTCCAGCGGGGCCGGGGCAACAGCGGGTGCACAGGCAGGAGCCATTCTGCCCCATGTGGCAGCTCCCTCAAGTCAGACGTGACCTTTCTTGCCAACTGCTACTCTGTTCGCACATC
Organism: Crocuta crocuta; assembly: GCF_008692635.1. Lineage (NCBI taxonomy): Eukaryota > Metazoa > Chordata > Mammalia > Carnivora > Hyaenidae > Crocuta > Crocuta crocuta. Next base: position 1,118,257 of record NW_027528880.1, read on the forward strand.
TACCACGGATGAGGAGGAAAAGACTGTTTTCGTGCGCTTTGTCAAGAAAGTTATGGGATCCTTGACTTCATTTTGCAAAAGCAGTTCCCAGCTGTTCCCACTGTCCATCTTATCGAAAGCCTAATGACCCTGCATCTCCGGAAATGAAAACCGCACGCCCACATTGATGAGGGAGGAAAAAGGCAAAGATCAAGCATTATCTTTGCTTCCTGGCTGATATGAGGTTTCCATTTTTCCTTCACACTCTCCACCAACACAGACACTTCAGTCAAGGGAACTCCGGACGCCCCCGCCCTCACGCGATGCCCAGGACACCAGGGCCAGAGCGGCCCTCAAAGGACAGAGGCCCTGTCTCACCCGTGAGGAGCCAGGTTGGTTGTCACCAGCACAGTCTTCACCTCCTCCACGCCGCTGCCATCCACCGCGGTGTCTGGCGTGGTCACCACCACCACCTCCTCCATGTGGACGCTCACATCCGGGGTTGCCATGGCTCAGCTGGAGAGGACGCCGGGACGAGACAGTCACTCCGCCAGGGTCCCAAGCCCTAGAGGAAACCACAAGGCAGGGCATGGGGTGTCAGGGGGTCTCTGCGCCCACACAACAGAGCTCGCAGATTCTCCCTCCAGCCAAGCCCACTGCTTCTGGAGACATGTGACAGTGACAGGGCTACTCCAGGGCAGCTGGTTCTGGTGCAGACGGGAGAGCACAGCTACAGTCCCCGCGCAGAACGCACAGAGCACATGGACCCGAAAACTCCACGGTAACACAGCAGGGGACAGGGCAGGAGACCAGGACCCAGGTGGACTGCTGTGGAGGGGAGTCCCCCAGCCCCAATCCGGAGGCAGCCTGCATTGCAGAACAGCGCACAGTAAGTATCTGGAGACAAGTCTGCTCTCCAGTCTGCAGAAACGGAAGGGACAGAAAAGGAAGAAGGGCCCTGCTTGTATGATTACTTTGTTTCTCCTGGCTCTGCTTCAGGCCAGCCCCAGTCCCTGCTAAAACGGTGATGGGAGTGGCCCAGCAGGCTCCTAAAACTCTGCGGGACTAGAGACCGGGGGCCCCCACTTCTCTCCTGCTCCCCATGCTGACCCCTGCCCAAAGCAGACCCTGTGCTGGGGCTCACAGCACGGAGGACACATGAAAGCCAAAGGTTTCTAGTCAAAGGAAGAGGACCCTGGGGCCAGAGACTGTGGGGGACGCCGTGCGGAGCAGGGAGGTGTGGGAAGGGTGCCTGTCTGTGGGGAGGCCTGACCCTAATGGCAAATCCAGGGTTTCAAGAACTGACTTACAGGTCAGCCCCGGAGAGCACAGCACAGGCTCCAAAGACAGAGCTAGCGTGAGGACGCAGCCCACAGAAGGAGCTCAAAACCTGCAGCCTCAGGCTGCTTTCGTGCTGTTACAGAAATGTAACTGTCTCTGAGAGTTAAACAAGACCCCCCCCAGCCTCACAACACAACCAGAATACAATCCAAAATGTTCTGACATAAAAAGCAGCAGGAAAGTCTGGCCAATTCTCAAGGGAAAAAATAATCAAGAAAAGCCCAGTCTGAAATGAATCATCAGAGCCTTTAAAGCAGCTGGTGCACCAGGCTTCAGGAATGAAGCCAGATATTCTGGAAACAAGTGAAAAGATAAGAAGTCTCAGCACAGGAACAGGAGTCACAGCCAAATGGAGGTCTGAGAATTAAAAACATAGTAACAACAGAAATACAAAACTCACTGGATGGACCCACTATCAGAACGGAGATGGGAGAAGACAGAGGCGAAATGATGAACTGAACACAGGTCAACAGAAATGAGCCAAGCGCCCAACAGAAACAAGGTGGAGAAACAAAGGAGCAGAGCTCAGAGGGAGCTGGGCGTCTGGAGCACTGAAGGCCCAGAGGAAGAAGATAAGAATGTGAAGCAGGAAAAACAGTTTGAAGAAATAATACCTGACCGCTTCCCTCACCCCAAATTTAGTGAAAACTATAAATGTGCAGGTTCAAGTAGCTCAGCAAACCTCCAACAGAATGAACTCAAGGAAATCCATGCCCAGATCACAGTCGAATTGCTGAAAACCAAAAACAAAGTAAGAATATTTAAAAAGCAGGGGCGCCTGGGTGGCTCAGTCAGTTAAGGATCCGACTTCAGCTCAGTCATGATCTCACAGTTCGTGGGTTCCAGCCCCGCGTCGGGCTCTGTGCGGACAGCTCAGAGCCTGGATTCTGCTTCGGATTCTGGGTCTCCCTCTCTCTCTCTGCCCCTTCTCTGCTCGCGCTCTGTCTCTCACGCTCTCAAAATAAACAAACATTTTTTTAAAAAGTTTGGAAAGCAGCCAGACAAGAAAGGACACACCACCTGCCCGAGAGCGACTCAAGGGGCCAAGGGTGTTCACAGCAGCGGGCAGGGGCGCGGACACCGCGCTGGCAGAGTGCTGGCCGCCAGGGCTCTACGAGAGTGTAAAGAGCCTACAGAAATAGAAGCAAAACAGAGCCATTTTCAGACGAAGGAAAAGTCAGAGAACTGGGCACGAGCAGACCTGGTCCAAAGGAAGTGCTCACGGACGGCCTTCACACAGAAGGGAAACTCGAACAGAGAAATCCCGTAACTTCAAGAGTGAAAAAGAGCAACGGAAACGGTAAATAGCTGGGTAAACACACACTAAACTGCTTTTCTCTCACGTTCTTTATAGGACAGCTAGAAAGCAAAAGTTCCGCACCTTCTGGCAGGACTTCCAACGCAGATGACAAGTAACACGCAGCACGGACGAGGGAAGAGGTGGCGCGGCTCCCGCGGGCCACCGAAGCGGGCGAATGCTGCTCTACGCCCGCTGTGACACACGGAGTCCTTCAAAAGCTGAACGGGTAACAGGGTTTATGTTCTGCACAATGAAGGTTACTCAGATGAAGACGGAGGAGCCCCGAAGGCACGCCAGGCCCGCAGGAACCTTACGAGAAGCCGGTCTGGGAGGCCGCACCGTGGGAACCGGTGAAAGACCAGTGGCTGTGGGAGGGCTGCGGGAGAGAGGGCTGAAGGGGTGAAGCACAGGGGACTTGAGGGCACTGAAAACACGCCAGATCACGCTCTAACGGTGCTACGGGACATCATACGCTTGTCCAAACCCCATTTTCTAAAATATAACTTCTGTGTTCTAGGTTTAAGATTTGAAACAAAGACTTTTAAACAAACAAGAGTAAAAGTCTACTTTAAAACTGTACTGTGGGCGCCTGGATGGCTCAGTCGGTTAAGCGTCCGACTTCAGCTCAGGTCATGATCTCACAGTTCATGGGTTCGAGCCCCACGTCGGGCTCTGTGCGGACAGTTCAGAGCCTGGAGACTGTTTCAGATTCTGTGTCTCCCTCTCTCTCTGACCCTCCCCTGCTCACACTGTCTCTCTCTCTCTCTCTCAGAAATAAATAAAATCTAAAAAATTTTTTAAAAATAAAAATAAACAACTGTACTGAAGAGCCTCCTGGGTGGCTCAGTCGGTGGAGTATGTGTGACTCTCGATCCCAAGGCTTTGAGTTCGAATTCCAAGGTGGGTGCACAGATTACTTAAAAAATAAAATCTTTAATTAACCAATCAATTAAAGTTGAACTTAATATTGAGTTTTGGTGCTAATGTCTCAGGGTTTAGCTATCTTACCAAGCAAGGACCTCTATTTTCATTGGGTCACAATGCCGCTCCACAGGATGACAAAAGTCCCACTTCAGCCAAAGCTGCAGAAAGGCAGGCGTCAACCTACACGCACGTGTCCTCCCCCAAACTTCAACACTTTGCAGAGGACTAAGTAGTATAAACGCACAAAACTGAATTCTTGTCTCTCCAGTGGCAACTGGATTAAGTTTCCAAAACAACACATCTGCAAGTTACTCCACAGAATGAGGTTCAAGTCCTTGACGGAGTGATGTAGACACAGAGCAGGCAGGGCGGTGTCATCCAGCCCCGGGCACAGGAACCGAACCTCCCCAGTGGGTGAGCATGACCTTCGGGGCCCCTAGCACGAGGTGGACCTGAGACAGAAACCTACTCCCAGGTTCAACTCCCAGGGCCTGGGTTCCTGACGTGTCGATCAGGCCCCAGTGAATTGTGACGTAAATAAGACAAGAAGAAACATTTTTTTAAAGAGCGTTCTTAAAAGCAAAAATATATGAAAACAACACAAAACTGTTAGTATGTTGTCAGGACGTCGAATGCAGACACAGCTTCCTGAGTCTTCTGCAAGATCACAAATGTTTTCCTTTGAGAAAAACACCACTAAGAATACAGTTGAGGTCGCACACGGTGGCCCTCGGCACCATTAGTTGGATCCTCACAGGGTTTCCAAACTTCAAAATTGGTTGCCAACTTTGTCAGAGTTCACAGGGTTCACATAAAAAATCTGGATTTTCAGCTGCTCTTCCTGCATGGAGGTGGCCCCTCCGGACCTTCCTGCCTTTCTGGGAGAGTCTGGGCCTCACCTGCCCTTGTCAGCGAGTCACAGACCCCCAGCTCTGGCATCAACCACAGCATCCGCATCCCACCCGGCCAGACTGGGCCAGACACGCCCGTCTTCTGGCTCTGAGAAACCACTTCAGCGGCCGCCGTTCTCAGTTCAGGCATCAAATGGCTTGTTATTTTAAACCCTAGACTTGAATACAGCTTTATGGTGTTTTAAATTCATAGAAACTCCGTGTTTCTATGCACATATACAAATTCCTCCGCTCTCCGTATGTCTTCCCCAAAATTTTTTTTAAAAGTTTATTTTTTTTGAGGGGGGCACCGACTGAGAAGGGACAGAGAATCCCTAGCAGGCTCTGAGCGGTCATGGTCGAGCCCAACGCGGGGCTCAAACTCACGAAGCAGAAGATCATGACCTGAGCCGAAATCAAGAGCCGGACGCTTAACCAACTGAGCCACCCAGACGCCCCTCCTCATCTTACCGAAATGTTTAAGATACTTCCTATAAAGAAATATTTTGGGACGAGCACTCTGCCTAGTTCATCTCATGTTGGAGTTGAATTTACTGCACAGTTTCCCCGGGTAACAAGCCCGACGTCGGGCACTGTTTGGTGGGAATGCCAATCGGTGCAGCTACTGTGGGAAGCAGTACGGAGGTTCCTCAAAAGACAAAGCTACCATCTGATCCAACAACGTCTGGGTACGGATCCAAAGGAAATGAAATCAGGGTCTCCCAGGGAGACCTGCACCCCCACCCCCCCCCCCCCCCCCCCCCCCCCCCCT
>NW_027528880.1:1123475-1124054 GCF_008692635.1 Crocuta crocuta
GTTCCCGGCCGCACTCTTCCCAGCAGCCGTGGTGGCAACAGCCAAAGGCCACGGGCAGAGGAGCGGATGCAGAGAACGCGGTGTGCACACAGCAGAACGTAACCTCGCGACCACACGGACGGACCCGGGGGCTAACACGCGGGGTGAGAGGAGCCAGGCGCGGCACGACCCGGCTTCCAGGGGGAGCGGGCGGGGGGCTGCCAGGGGCCGGCGGAGGAGGGGCTCCGCGGCGGTTCCGGCTGCGGTGCAGACGGTACCGCACAGCACGGCGCCCGCGGGCGGCACGGACCACGCACTGGAAATTGGCCCAGGAGATGCCTCTTGCGTTAAACGTTCTCATCACGAAATAAGGGGGTGGGAGGAAGCTCTGTGAGGCGAAAGTCGGGATGGAGTAATGGTTTCCCCAGCACGCACATCTCCAGATTCATCAAGCTCTATTAATTATGCACACATTTTCTGTACGTCAAAAACAAGACCGATGTAATCCACACTTGTATTTAAAGCTTTAGCACAGAGAACATGGATTCCGTGGAAAATCAACCAAGCGAATTGCAAAGTTACTCAACTTGGTAACACGTC
>NW_027528880.1:1124067-1133656 GCF_008692635.1 Crocuta crocuta
TCGTTTCGAGCGTGTGGGGGCGCGTCGGCCCGGAGGCGGGCCCCGGAGGCGCAGCTCGCGTCTGCGGCTTCCCGCTCGGCCAGGCCGAATCCTGCAATTAGCCGGTTTCCGGTAGCAAGCCTTCAAAGGGGCTGTCAGCGATCTTTCTGAATGCGCGCTGCGTCCTGCAGCGCTCACCCCAGCCGCAGTGTCCTGTGCTGTATCCACTGGATGTGCGCTCATTTACATTTAAGTTAATTAAAATTCGGGTCCTCAGCTTTCACGGAGCCGTGAGAGACAGCCAGATGTGGGGTTGGGGAGCGCTGAGAGTTGCTCTCGCTCACTCTAATTACTTTTAATTACAGGCGAAGCCCTTGCGTTTTTACAGAACGTAAGCTAAGAAACATTACTCAGTTTTTATGGAGTACCCTCGATTTGGGAGCAGGTACAAGCATCCTTGCTGTTTGATTGAAAAGGTGCAGTGGGAGCCCCAGGGCGGTGGTCATCGAGCTCCATCGGCCGTGTCCACAGCCGGGGCGGTTGTGCGGCTTCACGCTCTGGGCCCGAGAACGCGAGGACTCTGCAGTGGTGTGGTGGCCGGCGTATTCCTTGGTCGGCCTGCTGTGGGTCTCCCTACCTGCACCGGGCAGTCGAGGGGGCAGCACCCAGAGGGTGTCTTCGGCCGCCCACTCGGGGAACAGGGCGAGCAGTCTGAGCTCTCCTGACGTGGGTGTGATTTCTCTCAATGCTAGCAGCTGCCGGAGAAGTACCGGCCCCCACCCCCACCCCCTGCTGCTCCCAGGGAGGGCACAGGGGAGGCAGGAAACAAATGCCTGGTTCAGGACCTAGCATGAGCTCGTGCTCAGACTTCAGCAGGAAGATTGCTGAACACCATTTTCCACCCTGGAGGTTTTCAAGCAAACTTCATTTCAGTGATGTTATAATGAGAGTGACAGTTTCATTCTGTTTTCAGTCTTTTAGAGCGTACTTAAACCAGTGATGGGGGAAAACATTAGTTTTTAAGATGATACTATTGAGGGGGACCTGGGTGGCTCAGATGGTTGAGTGTCCTACTTCGGCTCAGGTCATGATCTTGTGGATCGCGAGTTCGAGCCCTGGGTAGGGCTCTGTGCTGACAGCTCAGAATCTGGAGTCCGCTTCAGAATCTGTGTCTCCCTCTCTCTCTGCCCCTCCACCTCCCCTGCTCCTGAGTGCACGCTCTCTCAAGAATAAAGAAACATTTTTTAAAAAAGTTTTTAAAGATTATGCTATTGAGCTTCTGCCAGTGGTGCTGTTTTATTATCTGATAGATATGAGGATGAGTGTGCACGAACCGTGTCTGTGTTTGTCGTTTATCTGAGCTTCTTTGTCCTCACGTTCGTGAAATAAAGTCAAAGGGAGACTGCTCAGAAGGGCGCTGGAGACATACTGTGCACGTGTGGCGCCTGAGAGAGCGTGCACGTGACAGGGTGCCTGCACCAGCTGCCTGCCACAGTGGCCAGCAGCCCGAGTCTGGGCACCCAGCATCCCTGGCCTCTGCTCTCTGTGTTTGGGCTGCTGCATGACCTCCACTTTGCCTGCCATAGGCCCTCAGGCTCAGCATTGGAACCTGTGCTCACCTTTTTGTCTCCCAAAGAACAAAGTCGCAGCACTGGGCTCTGCTTGGCTGACAGGATAAATAAGTTTATACTTTGGGTTGGGGGTGACTTCTCCCCAAGAACACCCATGTGAGATTCCCAGGCCACCACAGGCTCCCAAGGGACGGGAGGCTTTGCCCTTGGTTTGTTGCTAAGGAAGGGAGATCACAGTGTCTTGCAAGTCATTGACCTCAGACTTTCTGACAGTGCCTGGACCCCATGGAGGCCATGAGACCATGGGTGTCATCCAGGCCCAAGGATACTGTGGGGTCACCATACCCCACCCTCTCCTCAGGCTCTGCTTCATTCGGCTCCCCACCAGACAGGAAGCAAGACAAACGCAGGCACCCGTTCTGCCAGCAGTTGGCCCTCCCCTCCGGCACTCTGCAAGAGCGTCGGCCAAGGCGGCTCAGCGCTGGGAGCTTCAGAACCACATGTGGGGACGAGGCGCACACAAGCTCCAGACAGAGCAGAGGATGACAGAAGAGTGTGAGAAGTTCACATTGCCCCCAACTTGTAAGAAACTGCCCCATGTCAAGCTTTGGTTTAATATTAAAGAACAGGCTATTAATACACACTTTCCTTCAACCGTGGGTCTGAAGCCAGATTTTTTTCATAGGCTTCATTCTCACTAATTTTTTTCCCTAGGAAAATATCACTCATTTGTTGTTGTTTACATTTTTATTAGTGCACAAATATGCACAGGGGAGAGCAGAAAGAGGGGGAGAGAGAATCCCAAGCAGGCTCCACGCTGTCAGCACAGAGTCCAACTCTGGGCTTGATCTAATGAACGCTGAGATCATGACCTGAGCTGAAATGAAGAGTCTGATGCTTAACCAACTGAGCCACCCATGTTTTTTTTTTAAGCAAACATTTTTGTTAGATATTTTGCCACAATATCACTATGTTTTCACCAGGTCACTAAAATCAAATGTAATTTTTCAGGGTCCAGTTAAAACCCTAGAGCCCTTGTCTTTTTTTTGTTGTTTTTCCACTTTGCTTTTATTTTATGTCTTTTATGGTTTTATTTCACTTTAGTTTTCCATTATTTTGTCATTTTCCATAATATCTTAGGAAATTTCTAAAAATAAAGGGGTTTATCTTGTAATTTGAAACTTTTTTGTTAATGTTTATTCATTTTAGGGAGACAGAGCCCGAGCAGGAGGAGGACAGAGCGGGAGACACAGAATCCAAAGCAGGCGCGACGCTCTGAGCTGTCGGCACACAGCCTGCCACGGGGCTCGAACTCAGGACCTGGGAGATCATGACTAGAGCCGAAGTGGGCCGCTTAACCGGCTGAGTCCCCCCGGCGCTCCTGGAAGCCCATTCTTGGGACTGAAAGGCTGTTTTTCCAACATCCGGAGCTAGGCGAGCCCAGGAGGACGCTCCGGCCCGGGTTTCAGAGGAAGCACAGCCTTGTGACGCCTTGATTTTTGGCTTCTGGCCCCAGAACTGTGGGTGAATACATTTCTGATGTTCTCAGCCCCAGTTCGTAGTACCTATCACAGCAGACCTAGAAAACTAATAATCAGTGTTGAATCGCAAAACTTGTTCAGCGAAGAGAGACTGCCGTGGTGTGGTCGGTGCTCGCTGCTTCTGCCCCCACCTGCGTGTAGCCACGGCTGAGCTCACCTGATGGGGTGTGTGAGAAGCTGCAGGGAGGCCCTGCCTGGGACAGTCATCTTTCTGGGCTGCCATCTGGCCTGTTTTGCTAGATGCCGTATTTTGGGGTGGGGGCCTGCTGCAGCCCCAGACACTGAGTGAATACCAGCTTGTCCACAAACACAGGGTCACTAAGGCAGAATGCCTAAATGGGATTTAAATATGCCCATAGATCCTTTGACATCCTTCCTCTCCATAGGTGGAACCTGAGTCCTCCCCAGGGCAGGCTCTCCGTGGTGACCCGCTGCCGACAGGACAGGCGTGTGCTCCGCCCGAGATCGGCTCACGCAGCTGCCCTGTGTCCCCTCGGACAGCTCGCCCCGGGAGGACCAGCCCTGAGGAGGGTCCACGGGGCGATGACCTGAGGCTGCCTGCCGACTCCACACGAGCGGGGCAACCCGGGGAGCCTCCAGCCCCGTCCGGCCAGCAGGTGGCCAGGGCCTCGGTAGAGACGCTGAGCAGACGGCCCAGCTCCTGGGGCCCTGACTTACGGACGCTGTTAGATGAAGGGTGTTGTCTGCTTGGGGTAACTCGTTTCACAGCGGCAGATAACTAATACAGGACGGGCTTCCCAGAAGGACTCCTGCCTTTCCTTTTCTTGGTTAGGGAAGCGTGACCCGCCTGTGAAGGATCCTTCCATGTGCCAACTGTGGCAGATGCCGTCTGCCCCTCGATGCCTGATTAGGGCCCCCTAAAAATTGAGAAGCCCTAGTCTGTGACCAGCCTGATCCTCTGGGAATCGCAGGCTCTGTGGCACACACGCGTCTGTGTAACAGACCCAGGCATGCAGAACGCACGCCTCATAAGATATTTTCGGCTCGCTCCCTTTCCCTCCCATTGTCCCCAGGCTTCTGATGGCTCTGTCTCTTGTGCAGCTGTGTGTCCCAGATTCTGACTTTTCCCACCTCTTCCTGGGCAGGGGAGGGCAAGGATATGGTTCTCACTGTGTCAGCCTGGGGAAGTAGCTCAGACTGCCCCCAGAGAGGGCCGGGAGTGTGGCGGGCAGTGAGGGGGTCTCTCTGGACCCTGGGGAGCCTGGACCTGAGCAGAGGCTGCGTGGACACCTACCAAACATGCCTCCTCCCTAGCAGCGGGGTCCCTGCTGGGCACCCCAAGCGGCTACTTGGGTCTCATGGGACAGGCAGGTCACCAGTGCTGAGTCCAGATGTCTGCTCATTCTCTTTTTGCCGCTCAGGGAACCCGTTTTCTGTCTGTGAGCAACAGCTGCCCAGTGGGGTCCACAGAGCTGTGGGGTCCGTCCCTGGGAGGCTAGACCCACCCACATCTGAGCAAGACCCACAGGACGCTACAGTGAGAAAGACAAGCCTCGGGCCCCCACGTGTGCCCCGTAGCAGCAGCCCCCGCCTCCTCCCTCACACTCCCACTGTCTCCTGGGGCTCCAGGGAGGAAAATGGCCTTGTGTGTCATTTCCACGCTTACTTGTTAAAGCCTCCATGGTCCTTGGAACTGTCCGTCGTGGTGATTAAAACAAGCTTGATAAGGGGCTCTGGGGTAAGCACTCACACACTCACGAGGAGTGACCCTGCAGCCCTGTGCAGGATGCACAGGGGACGCTTCAACCACTTCTTAAACATGCAAGTTGTTTTTCCTTTAATTATTCATTCGGTTTAATTTAAAGTTCACTTTCGCTACGTGGATGACGTGGGCACAATGACACTAGGCTTCCGCTGTGAGAGCTGCCGCTGCTCAGAGACCCAGGCTTCCGTTCTTCCACTTCCCTCTCTTGGGTTCCACGTGTGGGTTCCAGTCCTAGCCTGTCACTCCCTCGGAGGCCGTGTGGGCGGGAACACGGAGAGTGGGTGGGGGTCCCGACTTCCCCATAAGCCTGTCTCAGGGAATCGGCGTCCGTCTGTGCGCTCTGGCTGGGTCCTGGGAGACGGCCAGCGCCGCCCCTGCAGGTTTCTGTGGGACGGAGGCCAGGGGCACGGGGCGCTGAACCCACCTGGTTTCTGAGGTGCCGGCTCTGGGTCCTGCAAGCGCCCGCAGGCTGTCGCCTCATGCTTTCCAGAGGACGGCCAGCACGCACCTGCCTTTGGTGCTCAGGCGGGGGATGGGGCTGCTGTGGCTGCGGTGACACAAGGGCCGGACGCCGCCCGTGTCCAGCAGGTGAAGCCGGGGGTCTGGAGACGGGCCCCCCCGGGCCGAGGCAGGGGGAGGGGAAGGAACCCAGTCCAGGAAGGTGTTGGCAGGAGAGACCTAGGGCCGGGTCTCCAACTTGCAGGCTGCCCAGAGGGGGCCACGGGCCACGAATGTCAAGGATGGGTGAGGCAGGAAGGTGGTTTGGGAAGCCCGTCCCTCAACATCTGAATCTGCAGGCAGCTGGGCCCCTACTCCCCTTGCTGTTTCTTCCCTGAGGGCCGCCTGTGGCCACCACCCACTCACGCTTGGCCACACCTGTGCAGAGGTGAGCCTGGAAGGCCCACGGCCCAGAGCATCATGGGAGCATCTTTCTGCCAGAGTGAGGGCACGGGAAGGGGCCAAGACTCACAGAGCTCCGAGGACGGGGCGCCCCAAGGGTCTGTAAAGCCCAAGGGGAGAGGCGCAGTGATGATGGAGGAGGGCGCCCCCACACGAGTGCTAGGCCAGAAGCTCTGGGAGGCGGGCGCTCCTGGGAGGAGGGGTCAGCAAGGGGCACCCACAACCCTCTAGACCATGGCAGCTTGCTCTTCGGTCCCTGGTGGAGAAGGCCCGCTCCCCAGAGACTCAGGCCAGGCCGTATCCTGCCTCACCCCCACCTCAGCCACAGGCAATGGCTGCGGCCTCCCAGGCCAGCTCAGATCGTCCCCTGCAGACCAGGTGGTCTCGGGGGACCCCTCTGCGACCGCAGTAAAAGGCTGCAGTCTGTACCCACCACTTACAAAACAGTCCCCCGGCCGTCGCAGTGACAGGATGCCCCGGCCACACTCTGCCCCGAGGTCTTTCATTCCTCCCCCACCCTCTACTTGCTCAGCCCCTCTCCCACCCGTGAACACACAGATGGTGTCACCTTTGCCTGTCGGCAGGGAGCTGGCTCTGTGGACGGGCCCCAAGTGACAAGGTGCTCACAGGACGACCGGCATAAGGACCTACACGTTCCTGCTACCACCACTGGATTTATTGAGGCTGCCACCACATTTGCTGAGAGGGCCACCAAGAGGGGACCCAGCCACTGCCTGGCCTGGTGTCTGAACTGAGGGACTGTGTGCCACCTCCTGGTGACTCCTTGAGGGAGCACCTGTGGAGAGCGACAGGCCGCAAGGACTGGACAGCTCAGAGCAGAAGGAGAAGCATGAGCGAGGAGTGCAGGGTCGGGAGGGGCAGGAACCAAAGTTGCATCTAGACAAAGTGGGACAAGACGAAACCAGAACCCGCATGTGCTGACGCCTCCTCTCAGGGTCCAGGCGCCTCTGACCCGCGGCCCCTCAGCCGGACATCTCCTCTCGCTGCTCCTTGTTCCTGCGCACTTCGGCCGCGTGCAGCTCCTGTGAGGACAGGTGGAGGTGGGCGGCGCCCTGTGCCACGGTGGCTTGGCAGGGGGGCGGGGGCTGCCCCTCCCTCACCCCCGGGTTTCAGGGACCCTCCCAGGTGCGGGAGAAGCGACCAACGAGGGCACCTTAGCAACCAGGACTGAGGAACAACAGAGCAGTGGAGGTGCCTGTCATCCTCTGAAAGTGTGGCGGAGCGTGGGGGCTGGCCCTTAGCGCGACAGGGGTTGCGCCCAAACCAGAGAGGGGGAGTTGGAACTCAGGTAGCTTCCTTGGGTTTGGGGGCTCCCCGGCACCAACTTGGTCCCCACCCTGTGGTATGAGGCAGAGGCCACTCCCAGGGGTTCCGGCCAGGGGGGGGCCTCGCCTCACTCTGGGCTGTCTCCAAGCAGGACAGGGAGCAGCCGGGTGCCAGAGCGCTGGTGGTGCAGCGGGCAGGTGCCAACCAGAGCAAGGGGCTCACCGGGGCTTCCCCGGCCCCCAGCCTAAAACGGCTCCTCCCCTCTTCTGGCTCAAATCCGGCATACACGTCCTTCCGTGCACTTCCAAAAAAATGACCACCCGTCTATTACTGCGGCTATTGGCCCTGTCCCCTCGGGAATGGACCATGGGCCTTGGCTCTGGCACTGTGAGAGGCGCCCAGTAAACGCAGGCAGAGCTCGCCTTCTGNGTCGGCGAGGGTGTCCGCCGGGTCCCGGTTTGCCTGGGACTTCCTGGGCTTTACCACCGCAAGGTCCACGTGCCAGCGGAAGCCTCAGCCCCAGGCAGCCCGGAAGCTGCTGACCCTTTCTGCACGGACTCGTCTCAGAGATGCCCCTCCCTCCAGGCCGAGTGAGCCCACCCAGCAGGGCGGTGGTGGTGCCCTCAGGGAATGGAGGAGCCGAGCGAGTTCAACTTGGGGGCCGTCACTGAGCCTTCACCGTCTCCTTTTCAAAATAGGTGCATGCTGTGCACCAGGTTCTGAATTCCCTAAGGTGCGGGGAGCTGTGGACGGGCCCCCAGAGACGGGGAGAAGGGACTGGTTGGGGCGAGAAGCCCGGGACTGCCGGCTCTGCAAGGTCTGTCCCCCCCCCTTGGGGGAGGGGCTGCCTGGTGAGGGCCAGAGACCCGAGGATGATCACTCGCAGCTCCTTCAAAGGCTGCTGGGCCTGCCCACGTGCCAGTCACTGCTGGCTAACCCTAGGAGGCCTGGGTCCCCAGGTTCTACTGGGACATGCTACAGGGTATCCGGAGCCATTAGCCCTGCCCAAGGGGCAGCCCTCAGCACTGCACTCCTGACGGTACTCGTGCGTGTTTCAGTCTCCATGGGGCTGATGTGAGGGGAAGGGGCAGGGAGGGAGCCTGGGGACCCCTGAGGTCCGAGCAGGTCTGGGCTTGCAGCCGCTAACACATGGCCCTTTGTTCTCACTTCTCTGCCCTGGTGAAGGATGCTAGCCCAGCCTCCTGTCCTAGGACTCCTCCTGGTCATGGCCAAGGACATCCCCTCCAACAGTGTCTGCTTCCCGTCCCTCTCTAGCTGGCCAGCATTGGGGATCCCTTATCCTTCCTGCCCCATTCTGATCTCCCAAGAGGCGATCCAGGGAACCATGAGACCCCTCCACCCCAAGCCAGCAGCCAAGCAGCAGCTTGGAGTACCCTGTGCCTTGGGGCCCCTGTCTGTGCCCAGCCAGGCCTGCTGGTCACCTGCATCAGGATCTAGAGGTAGATGTGGGCTCCTCACCTTCCTCCGCTCCTCAGCTGCCTCCAGCCGCTTCTGCAGCCCCTCCAGGGAGGTGTCCTTCCTCTTGGGGGGAGAAGAGAGCACTGGGCTCTCAGGGGACAGGTCAGAAGGGGATTTGAGGATGACCTCGAAGCTCTGGCCAGAGGCCCTCTTGTCCAGCTGCTTCACCTCCATGTCTGCAAGGCCAGATGGAGACTTCAGAATGCTGAGCACACATCCAAATCAAGGGCTGAGGGAGGGAGCATGGCTGTTCATGCGGGACTCCCAGGCCTGAGCCCCCAGGACCACCCCCCCACCAGAGGCTCCCTCTCCAGAAGCCAGCTGGGTGTGAGTGTGTGTGTGTGTGTGGGGGGGGATGTTGGAGAGGCCATGGGAGCAGGGAACAAGGTAAGGAGGAGGCAGGCACTGGCCGAGCTGGACCTGTCAGTGGCCCTGGGACACTCACCCCCGTACTGGTAGATGGTGTTGGGGTGTGGCTGTGAGTAGAAACAGGAGCAGATGAGCGACAGCACTGACAGCTCCTTCATCTTCTCCTTGTAGGCTGTGGGCGTGAGGCCAGCGTGAGAGGCCGCCATGACCTCCCCTCCCAGCGCTCCCATCTTCTGCTCCCCAGCAGCCTCCCCACGTTGTGTCTCTCTGGAAGTCTATTTATCTCGCTCTCTTTTCTGTTCCCTTGCCTTTCCTCTCTTCTTCCCTCCCCCACACCCTTCCCAGAGGCCAACGTTGTCTTTCCCTGGGTACCCCTCTCCGTGTCCTGCATTGTTCTCCCTGATCCAGGCTCTCCGAGCTCCCTCCCTTCTTTTCTCTCTCTCTCTCGGCATTTCTGTTTGTCTCTGTTCACCTTTCCGTCTTCCTCACTCTCTTTCTGTTACTCTCTCCTGTATCTTTCCACGTCTACGTGACTCTTTGTCACTGTATTTTCCCAATTCACCCTCCCTGGCCTTCCTTGTACTTCTCTCCCCTTCCTTCCTCCCCTTTCCCTCTCACGGGTATCAACCACCGCATCAGGTGTGGAGCGGCTGCAGGAAGCACTTTCTCGGGCTGCCCACTTGGGTGAAGCCCTCAGACTTCCACCTGTGCACCCCCCCCCCCCCCCCCCCCGACTT
>NW_027528880.1:1134110-1150498 GCF_008692635.1 Crocuta crocuta
CCCCCCCTCTCCCCCCCCCCCCCCCCCCCCCCCCCCGTTCACCCTGACGGCCCACTGCAGCCACCCCTGGTGAAAGCCTGGCTCTCTCGTGGGGCGCACGCGCTTCCTGTTCTGGGGCCGGAGGGCAGGGCGCTGTCCGTTCAGCACCAACACCTGCCCTCTGGCTTTGCGGCGCCAGTGCCCAACCAGAAGAGGAGGCCCTGAGCTCTGTCAGAAGACAGGGAGGAGCCCACTGTCAGAGTGGACATGACTGGGCTGTTTGTGGTCCATTCACGACAAGCCAGGCCCCAGAGTAGACGTGTCGGTGCAGTGTCTCACTAATGTTTAACTATATTCAAGCCCAAGACTGACACCCTGCTCAACCGAGATGTTACTGGGCCCAAGGGGTGAGGGTGACTGTGCCAGCTCCTCAAGCACAGTCAGGTGGTCTGTGTTCCTTCCACCACTCCAGCCTGTCACAGGGACCAGGAGGCTTAGAGACCCATGCCCCCACCTCCCTGGCTGGGGAAGCGGGACAGGTGTCCAGACAGGGAATGTGGCCTCTGTGAAGGAAAACCTACCTGCAGCGCTCTTCTCAAGGGCACACACGAATTTGGACAGGTTGTTGAGATGGGCATGACACTTCCTGATCAAATTTTGCATGAGACAATGTCTTTAAGTTGAGTTAATGTAAAATTGGGGGAAGTGCTGGTGTTGAAACAGGACACAGGACAGAAATCATCAGACCCTTGTCTGAGGGATTAGCTCACAGTGAGCAGGGTTTTCCCACAACCAGTACAGAGAATGGTGTTATTCGCTCTAAGTGTCCTGATGATCCCGCCTCTTCTGGAGAGAGCCCAGGAGACCTTAAAGGGAGCACAAAGGAATCCTGGGCTGGCAGCAGAGAGAGCCTTTAAGAAGCTTGGAGGGGAAGCAGGGCAAAGACTTCTTGGTAAGAGTGGGCCAGATGGGGACAGGCTTCCAGGGAATTTTGGCCCGGGTTGTCAATTTTATTTTTTCACAGGCAGAATCTATTCTTGCATTACTTGTGCTATGAAAAGTTAATTTTAAAAGGGAGGCAGACGGCACATCACACTACACGTGCTGGGGAGTTAGAGAGCGTGAGACCAGGCAAAGCAGGTCTTTGTAAGCAGCACACCAGGAGGCATTTGGCCATTTGGAAAGACTGCAGAGATCACCAGCCCTCTGCTCAGAGGGAAGGTCAGGAGGGAAGCAAGAGGGCATCTGGGTCACGGGGGCGTGCTTGGGTCCTGGGAGAGGCCAGGAAGGAAGGGGCTCAGTCT
Source organism: Crocuta crocuta (assembly GCF_008692635.1). Taxonomy (NCBI): domain Eukaryota; kingdom Metazoa; phylum Chordata; class Mammalia; order Carnivora; family Hyaenidae; genus Crocuta; species Crocuta crocuta. Next base: position 1,135,394 of record NW_027528880.1, read on the forward strand.
CCCCCTGGCACCACCTGCCTCCCTGGCAAGAGACACTACCTCCCCCACCTTCCAGGTAGTCCTGCGCCACATGTGAAGACCTCCAAAATGGTTTACCATACGGGCCAGGAGCTTGGGGCCTCACAGCTGCTCAAGCTCCTCTCTGCCTGGAGCCTGAAGTTTTCCCAGGAGGAGCTGCATATTTATTACAGAGGAGGAACAGTTTCACGGACAAACGGCAGGGGGGGCTGTCTTCCAAGTAAGTGTCACCTCAGCATGAAGGGAGGCTGGCAGCTGTTCAGGCAGCAGGATGCGAGGTTTGGCAGGTGTGAGCACTGCATTGTTAGGATAGAGTGGAGAGGGATGGTGGGGCTGGAGACTGAAGTCAGAGCTCTCTGAGGTCACGGCTCAGCCCAGGGGAGCAGTGTCCAACTGGACAGTGAGGGACTGTGTCCTACAGCTGTAAATAGGGGTGCAGCTCAATGTCTGGTGATCATGGAGATGCCTGGGGTTGGTTTCTACTAGGCTGATGGCCCATGAGGAGCTTCCTTCCCTAAGTAGCCAAGTGGGAAACGGCACCCCCCAGAAGGGAGCTTTGGGAGTGAGGGTTGCTGTGTGGTTTGGCTGCAAGTTGGAGGGGACTGGACAGCAAATGAGGAAATTGGCAAATTTGCAGAGAGTGAGCCAGGAGAAGCCCACACATGGGGCAAAGAGCAGGACTGGACCCAGAGGCTCACAACACAGGAGTGTCACCTGTGTCCTCAGAGCCAGGGGGCGTCAAGGCCATGTCTCACTGCAGGGGGAAGAGGTCGAGGGCCAGACCCATCTAGACACCTCTCCATACACAGAGCTCAGACTAGGAGACCCCTCTGCAGCTTGGAGGCATGCCCTTTCTCCCTCTAACCAGGACCCTTCTCTTCCCCATCACTGACTTCAGGGAGTCATTAAAAACAAATGTCTGCTGTGAACTGGATTGCCTTCATCTCCCCTCTCCTCTTCATTGTATTCAATGTTAAATATGCAAAAATGCACATTGGCCTTTTGGATGCTCAGATCCCAGGTGAGCAAGACTTAGAAGGCACCACATCAGCCTATGGTAGTGTGGTAACAATAATGAGAGCACTCATAAGGTGCACCCATACTCCCAACTGACGCTCCAGGCCAGCCAGCCCAGGCAGATACCCTCGTCAGGCTCATTTCTACTGAGGGAATAAAAAGAGGGGCACCTGGGTGGCTCAGTCAGTTGAGCGTCCAACTTCAGCTCAGGTCATGATCTCACGGTTCGTGGGTTCGAGCCCCGCATCGGGCTCTGTGCTGACAGCTCAGAGCCTGGAGCTGCTTCAGATTCTGTGTCTCCCTCTCTCTGCCCCTCTCCTATTCTTGCTCTGTTTCACTCTGTCTCAATAATAAATAAACATCAAAAATTAGAGAGAGAGAGAGAGAGAGACTCAGAGAAAGCAAGGGGTCCAGCCACAGTCACACAGCAAGCCAGGTTGGGAGCCTGGTCATGAGTCCCAGTCTCTGCCTGTACTTTTCCTGCTTGGAGCCTCATGGTGGTGGTGGTGGATGGTGTCTATCCAGAACTGGGAAGGCAGGGGGCCCACAGATGCCTACTCACCCCTAGAAGGGTCCTGGAGGCTGCTGCTAATTGCTTCTTCACAGATGGAGCTCACTGCCATCCAGGCTGCCCCTCTCACTAGTCAGGGTCATATGCACTGTGCTGGGAGCCCAGCATGGCAGGAACTGCCAGTGGAATTCACCTTTCTCTGGGCAGGAAACTCTGCAAAATGTGGCTGCAACAGTCACACTGCCCAGCACGGACTGGGCACCCACCTCCTGTCAGGCACCACGCTGAGCACTGTTCCTGAAATATCTGTTCTCTCTCAGAACAAGCCCAGGGGAGGTGCTGTCACTATCATCCCCATCCACATGCAGCCCTGAGGGTTTAGGTGGCATGTGCAAGGCCTCCCAGCTCAACAGAGTTGCATAAGAAGATAAATACGAGCAAGAGTCTACAAAAGTGTGCAAAGAGCTGAGCATCTGGGAAGGACATCAAGAGACAGCCGCCTTTCCCCCAAGTGAGTCCCAACCATATAGGCCATCACCAGGCACTCAACTTTTCAGTCCCCAGTGGAAGAGAAAGCTGAGGTCAATTTTGTGGTGACTGTAAGATCATAGCAGACAATGACTCTTCACCATAGTCACCAAGACAAAATGAAGCCCACCAGTGAGCTGGGGCAGACGGGCCACCAAGGCCTGGAAGATCAGTGGCAGCTCCAATCAGAGAGGTTTCTTAACAGAGAAGCCATAGCTGGGATTCATTTAAACTGACTTTGGCCACAATTACTGGAATGCTCACATAGTCACTTCTGGGCCAAGCCACCCTCCTATCAAACTTTTATGAAGGTGAGCACAGGCAGGTACACCTGTGGGCTGTGCTCTGTCCAGGGCTGTGCACCGATGATGAAGCAGGGAAGGCCCAGCCCCATGTGACTTAGGCTGGGGGACACTCTCCAGCTGGCACGCAGCCCATCTATGAGGCAGTGGCTGTGCTGGACAAAACTGATGGTGCTTATGGTTTCCCTTTTCACACCAGTAGTAAGTGGGACACCCAGAAAAGTCCTGGGGCCAAGCAATGGGTCAGCAGGGTCCCTGAGAAGGCATTGCTGGTATCGGGGCTGTGAGGTCAGAGTGTCCGTGCCCAGCTCTGAGAGCCATCAGTGCTGCAGTTTCAACTATTTCCTGTCACCTCCTAATCTATCTGCTTATCTATCGGATGGATGGCAGGAATGAGGTCTACTGAGGGCTTTTATTAAAGGGTTTTTTTTTTTGTTTTTTTTTTTTTACTAAAGGGGGTGAGTGAGAGAAAAGGCTGAGAGCATCAGTGGTTGCTCTTTGTCTCCCACTCAGGCACAGATCTTGAGCAAGGGCCTGAAGTCCCACCTCAGTGTAGGACTGGGGTAACATGCTGGCCATGAGAAGGACAGACCACCCTCGGTTCCTAGAGGGGGTGGGTCTCATTCTGCCCAAAGCTGATTCCAATATCTCTAAGGGTGTCAACCAGAGAGGGCAGGGGGCAGATGAAGTCCAAATGGACAAGACCATCATGGACCAGGTGCAGAAGGGATGTGGTCGGTCACACACGTGTTCCCCTCCTAGACAGGTGCAGAAGTCACCTGGGGCCTGGGGCCAGGAGGCTGGGCAGTGCTGGGCACATGCGAGTGGGTGGGGTTCTGCTAAAGCTTGTGTTCGCTCTGGAGAGAAGGTTAGTTGGATGCCCATCCCCAGGATGGAGTGGAGGGAAGGGAGAGTTGGGAGTGTGCTTCCCGACAGAGTGGGGAAGGGGTGGAGGTGGGGGGGCCGGCTGCCCTGCCGTCCCTTCCACGTGGAGTGCAAAGGCAAAGCTGGTTTTGGGGCGCAGAGCCTTCCTGGGGAAAGCAAGCCCCACGTCCTCATGTCCAGGGTCACCTGCGTCTCTCCCGCGTCCAGCAACTGCCCATTTGTCCACCTCTCCGCCAGAGCTCCTCGCCTGGCAAGCCTCGAGGGAGGAGGGGCGGGCGGAGGGTCGCAGCCTTCGGGGGCTGTGGATCCGCAGCTTGGGAGGCGGGGCGGTGGGGGAGGGAGGGGCAGACCCCTCCTTGCTGGGAGGGCTTGGAAACTGCAGCAGCCCCTCCCCCATGCAAACCCTGCTGCGCAAAGGGCGGTGGCTTTTTTTCGACCGGAGCGGGTGGCACCTTGTCGCAGAGAGCGGTCCCCAAGCCCGCAGCAGCAAGGGGAGGGGGCGGCGGCTCCCCTGTCGCTCCGGCTGGAGTTCTCCTCCCCAGTCCCTCCGCAGCGTCCCTCCAGCCCCCCGGGGCGCTCCGTTGGCGCAGGGAGGGCCCAGGCCTGCCAGCCCTGGGCTAGGGCTCCGCAGACGGTCCCACCCTCCTAGTCCCCACCCTCGAGAAGGCGAGATCCGGCCAGGAGCTGAGGGAGCCGGACGCCTCGGGGGACGCTGTCTGCACCTCTCCCGAGCGCCCACCCAGGGGCACTGGCTGCATCCGGGTCTCCGGAGCCACCCCGCCTCGCATGGCGGACACGGAAGGGGCAGTGGACCTCCGAACCTGATGCCCTCACCCTGGGTGCTCCCTTGGGCGCGGCCCCTGCCCAGCGGCCCACACTGGCCGCATGTTAGCCGCAATTGTTGCCCTTGGGGCACCAGGTCGTCCCAACCCTGAACTCCATATTTTGGGGGTTCGGCCCAGCCGCGCCCCGCGCTCTTGGAGAGCGCAGGGTCTGAGATGTGGAAACAGAGTCCACAACCAGCCCCTCCGTGGGGCGAAGCCAGACAATGGCCTCAGCTCAGACCCGCCGCCCCCGCGGGAAGCCCGCGCCCCGGGCCCTACCGGACATGGTGCTGGCCATGGTGCTGGCGGCGGCGGAGGCTGCGGAGGCCGGGGAGGCGCGGGCGCGGCTGGAGCTGCGGTCGGCGAATGCTGCAGTGCTGGGGAGGGGAGAGAGCGAGGCAGGGCGGGAGGCGGGCGCAGGGAGGGAGGGAGGCCGAGAGGGAGGGAGAGAGGGGGAGAGACAGAGGGACGGAGACAGAGCGAGCGGGAGCGAGCTGGAGCGCCTGGCTGGCTGCGGCAGGGGCTTGCATCCGGCGGAGAGAGAGGAGTGAAGGGAGGGGAGGGTGGGAGGGGAGAGACCTGCCTGGGATGCAGGGTGGAGCATTGCGGCTAGAGCCCCACCCTCCCACTGCTTACCTCTTGGACCCACTGCTGCCTAACTTGGCTTTGTGCAGGGTTGGGGGGGATGGTGGAGATGGGCGTGGCAGGAGGGGACAGACCCCTCTTCACGGGAGCCGAGGATGTACCTTCTGTGTGCCCAGGGCTGTGCTGAGGGGAAAGTTTGTCATACACAGTGGGGGTGGGGATTGGTCCAGAAGGCCTCCAAGGAGCATCCCAGAGGATTAGCTGATTCTGAGGCAGAAAAGAGGGTAAATGGGGATGGTGAGGCCTAGAAAAAGAGCTTTGCAGGCCTAGAACAGAAGATGAGTTTCAACCCCAGCTCTGACGCCCATTTGCTGGGTGTCTGGGGACAAGTTTCTGACTTCCCTGTGCCTCCGTTTCTCAAGTGTAATATAAAACAATAATGGCAATCTCCAGATGATGGAGGAGAAGAAGATACACCCTTGGTGATTATGTGGGGGTCATGCCTCCTCTCCTTCTCCGGGCTTAGTGTTCTGGTTGATACCCAAAGGGAGAGCCTGGCAGAGATGGTGGGTCCTTTCCTGAAGTGACCATCTCGCCTCACTTTGGGGGCTGGGAAGTCAGACAGATGGTGTGTCATTCCCATTTTAGGGACAGAGCCACCGAGGTCTAGAGAAGTACTTGTTCCACAAGCAGCTAAGTCCTAGAGCCAGGAAGAAAACTGTGGGAGATCTCAGGAGCCTGCACAGAGGTGGGGCAGGCTCAGAAAGGGGACAGGCAGGGACAAACCTAAGGGTCAGAGTCAGCCTGGAGCAGGCCCGGCATGTATACGTAGTGAGTGTGTGGCTGGTTAGATCTGTCCTGTGTTCCACATAGCGTCTGACCTGCAAGAGCAGGCTCTTAACTCAAATTTGTTGACTTGGTCAAGAGCTCTGTGCCTGCTGCGTGGGGCCGGCTATGGCCACCCTTCAGCCTTGGTGTCCATTCCCTCTCATCTTTCATGGTTAGGTTCAGTACGTGGCATTTATAAGTTATAATTTGTAGGAGGCCTGGCAGTCCCCATGTGTGGTGTGTGACCAGGCAGCTCACGTATCAGCTCAGGGTCTCAGGGTCCTCAGCTCCAGTGCTGCCCAGGGGGCTTGAGTCTCTGGGCCCTGCCCTACCTTCCTTGGGCTTCTGGGAGCACCAGCATCTCTGCTTTTAGAAGATGGGGGTGGGGGTGGGCCTGAAGAGCAGGACTCGTGGCTCTGAGATTTGCTAGCTGCTGGCTTTGGGTAATCTACTAACCACCTACCCTGTTCTTTGTGAAGCGTGGATAATCAAAGAACTTATCTCGGAGGCCATTAGGAAGACAAACATGTCAGTGCTGGCGTGGGTGGTAGTGAAATCTGTTCCAGTGAGCACTCAGCAAGTGTGTGGCCAGGCCTCCTCATCTTCTCCAAGCTCTCGGCTGAGAGTCTGAGACAAACACTGCACACCCCTCAGGTGGAAAAGGTGAGTGGGGGGAATGCCAGTGCGCCCTGTGCTTCCCTAACCCCGATCTCTCACACATCTGGGCATTAAACAGAGCCCATGAGAAGCTCTGAGGTCAGTGCTGCCAGCTGGCTGCTGCCTCTTTGGGCGGGCTGCAGTCGCCTAAAGCACCTACACCCTCCAGAGCTGTGCAGGCCCCTGGGCCCCAGTGCTGACTGCCAGCACTCCTCTGGGGAGTCAGAGGGCCCCCCCCGACCAGTGGGGGACATTGGCTAGAAAGGCAGCTGAGGCTCTCAAGGCCAGACAGAGCAGCCCTTGGGGAGTAAAGTGGAGAGGGGATCACAGCAAACCAATCCGAAGGCTTGTGCCACTGTCCGGACAACCCAGGGGGCTTGGCCCAGGAGGGGTGGTGGAATGCAGGCTCTGGCGGGAATGGCATCGAGGGAGGAGACGACCGGAACCCTAGATTTCTGCCTCCGGGCGACGGAGGTGCCGGTCCCCAGGCTCAGGGGCTACGGCAGGGGTAGGGTGGGGCCTGGAACCAAGCGCGCGGAACCCTCCGCTGCGGAACCGTTTCCGCGGGGAGCTACGCACAGCGGACCGGAATTGGGGACGGAAGTGCGCGCGTTCAGTGACGCTTGCGCGACGCAGCCCGCCAAGTCCGAACCGGCTGGCGGTGGAGGAGACGCGGTGGCGGTGCCTCGGCGGAACTGGGGTAAATTCCTGGAGACCCCGGGTCGTGCAAGGCTCCCCGCGGACACAGGTTAGGCCGTGAGTCGCACGGACCCTGGAACGGGTCCTTCTACGCGAGCGGCGTCTCCCGAAACTGCAGCTCCCGACAGGCTCCGCGCCGCCTCGGGCCCGCGCGTTCGCCCTTCTGCCGCTCGGCCTTTTGGGGCCGGTAGTTTTGCGGCGCTCCTGGCCTGCGTCCCGCACGGTGCGGAGCCGGTTCCCGGGCGGTGCTTCCCCTGCGACCGGGCCCCTCGGGGAGTGCCGTCATTCCGTGTTTACGCGAATTGTGCGTTAGCTCCAGTGTCCAGGCGAGACTGGGACCGGACGTTGAGGCCAGCCCAAGCCAGGGGCCTGGCCTCCCCAGCTCCGGTGACACTAAGTGGATTACTGCAGGCGGAGCACGTGGGACTGTGCCCGGCTCCGGCTCTCGATATTTCCATGGGTCTGGTCGACTCTCCCTGGGCAGGGCGGAGGCGCTGGCGTCGGGAGAAGGAGGCAGGGCTGACGTGTGGGTTCCTCATCTCCCCAAGCTCCTTCAGATAGGACATCACAGGCTTGCCTTCCACCTGGCAGGAGGGAGGGCCTGCTCGGTCTGTGAAGTGGCCTGGCACTCCGGAAGGGCCTGCTACAAGCAGTCTTGTCATCCGTCTCTGTGCCGTAGGGCTTCCTGCTGAGAACAGGGTCGCGTCCTAGAGCTGCCAGCTGGCATCACTTCCCTGCAGTGGCCACGATCCTGAGATGTTCGGAGGGGTTTTGTCCCACAGCCTGCATATCAGCCAACCTGTGTGCCTTCCTGGGAACAGGCCAGCATGCCCAAGATAGCCCTGAATGGCGTGACGGTGGACTTCCCCTTCCAGCCGTACCCATGCCAGGAGGAGTACATGAGCAGGGTCCTGGAATGTCTGCAGAAGGTACAGCCGCAGACAGAGGGCTTTGTGCCCTGGGAGTGGGTCCACCTTCCTTTTCACTCCCGCTGGGCCCTACTGGGGACGAGGTCTCCCTCTGGATGCAGGACTCAGTCATAAATGAGGCTGGCGTTCTAGGAGAGATGACAGAGAAAAAGACAGTTCTCGCTCCAATGGAGGGTCATGAGGTCATAGGCTTGGGAGCACCTTGAGGCCGTTTGAGGAAGTGGCGTTTGAGCCGAGGCCAGTTTGGAAGAACAGCCGGCCGTCTGAGGATCTGGAGGAAGTATTTCCACGTGGAGGGGTAGTCAGTGCCCAGCCCTAATTTTGGAAGGTCTCCAAACCCCAGGGGTGTGCAGGAAGGCGGGAGGCTTGCAGGCTGCTTTCTGCTGGCTCTCGTAGCGTGCTCTCTGCCCCCTCCCGAAGCCCCCAGCCCCTGAGGGGCTCTGGCTGCTGTCTGGGGCACAGACTCCTGCGGTGAGGAGCCTGGCGCCCATTCCCGGGAGCGAGGGACACAGCTTGCTGATGTGCCTTTGAGTCTTCCCAGGTTTGCTGCTCAGGCGCCCGTCTGAGGTACCTGTGGGCCTATGTAGGTCGTCAGGTTCCCTTTACACATGTGAATGCCCTCATCCCAAGTCCCAGAACAGTCTTCTGTCTTGAAACTTGGCGCCTAATTAGTCGTTTCACTATATTATGCTGACAAATACTTTGGGTAACGCTTTGCAAATTGTTTGCCAACGAGGGCTGAATTGACCTGGTGGCTTTTGGCTTTTGGTTTGAGAGCAGAAGCATTGCCCATTTGTCCACTGTTCTCAGGCCTTCTGCCACCTGCTGGGTGGCTCTGTCTGAACGGAACTGGCCCAGACCAGTCTCAGGTGGGCTGTGTGGTCTGTAGTGCCTCTCCCTGCTTCCCTGTGACCTTGTTCCTGACCGTGTTCAGAAAGTGAATGGCATCCTGGAGAGCCCCACGGGCACGGGGAAGACACTGTGCCTCCTCTGCACCACGTTGGCCTGGCGGGAGCACCTCCGCGACACCATCTCCGCCCGCAAGATCGCCGAGAGGGGACACGGGGAGCTTTTTGTCAATCACACCTTGTCATCCTGGGGAGATGCCACTTCCGATGGAGACAGCACTGGTGAGGCTCCTTTCGGCCCCTCTGGGCTCCACAGAGAAGCGCAGGGGTGGAGTGGGCTGGCGAGGCTCGGGTGTAGAGCTGAACAAGGAATATCGTGGCTGCTCCGGCCGGGAGCCTAAGGTCAGAGCCACGTGGTCAGACTAGAGCACTGTGGACATCCACTTAGCTCACTCCCGTGGCCAGGTACTCAGGGCCAAGTTAGCCGGGTGCCCTTGGGTGAACATCACACGAGAACACTGTCTCATGAAACTTTGACCTGTCCTGCTTCCTTGTGCCTGGGCAGCTTGCTACTCGGACATCCCAAAGATCATTTATGCGTCCAGGACCCACTCACAGCTCACTCAGGTCATCGGCGAGCTTCGGAACACCTCCTACCGGTAGGGTCAGGGGGCATTCACCCCTGCCTCCAAGAAATGGGGGAGGGGTTGGCCTTGGCCAGGTGGTTTATAGTGGTGTTCCGTACCCACCCGGAGGGTACCATCTGCTCCATGTACGGGGCTGCGGCGAGGGCCAGGCTGCTCCTGCTGCCCACTGATTATAAGAAAGCAACCAGCTTAGCAGCAGCCCAAGGTCCTAGGAAGCAGTGTGGTGTCAGCCATGGGTGTGTCACCGTGGCGGGCACGGGAAGAGAGGAGGCTCTGCCTCATATTGGAGCCCCACAGAGCGATGGAGGTCCTGGTGTCCTGCCCCAGCCTCCGTGGGGGGAGCATGGAGTTGGTGGGGGTCTCCTCTGCTCTGCCCCGAGTCCCTTCCCTTGTCTTCTTACTCACTCTGGGCGATGCAGCAGAGAGGGTGCCCCCCAAGCCTGAGGCCTCTTTCTGCCCCAGCCACTCCTTCTGGCTCCCTGGGTGCACGGTGAGGCCTGTCTCCCGCTGTGCCCCCACGGCACGTGCTCTTGCTGCTGGATGGCACTGGGGGCTGGTGCCCTCTAGTTCTTGGACCCCATGGCTCTCTCTTCTGTCAGGCCCAGGGTGTGTGTGCTGGGTTCCCGGGAGCAGCTGTGTATCCACCCTGAGGTGAAGAAGCAGGAGAGTAACCACATGCAGGTGGGCTCCTGGGGTGGCACTTTCCCGTGGCTGTGCCCCTGCGGGATGGCCTGGTGACGCCCTGGCGGGGGCAGGGCTGGAACAGGACTCGGTCTCCATATGCGGGGCAGCACGCTTGGCAGGGTGCCCCCTGGCTGGCCCGGCGCGCTGTCCTTTCTTTGCCGTTGTGCCAGCTGGGCCTGCTTCCTTTTCCTCCCAGATTCACTTGTGCCGGAAGAAGGTGGCCAGTCGGTCTTGTCATTTCTACAACAATGTAGAAGGTAAGAGGGGGGTTGTGAAAGCCACTCCTGCTGGTCGCTCGGTGTACAGCCAGGTGGGCATGGAGGGTGTGCAGCCTCTTAGGCCCCTGGGCCTGCTGGCTCTCCCCTTTGGGCTCCAGAGTGACCACGGATTCAACTAGGCGAGGTGGTCCAGGGCACTGTCTCCTGGCTGTGGACCTGCATTGGGTTGTGTGTAGAAGGGCTCAGACTCGGGGGCAGGAGAGGCTGCCATCCCAGGGGGGGCCTCCTGGCGAGGCTGGCAATGCTGGTGTCTGGGAACTAGGATTTCAGGGGTTCACCATTCCCTGATACGGGCTCTCTGGACCTAAACTCTGCGGACAATGTGGTTTATGCTGAGCAGAGTCTGGAATTGGGGTGCTCTCCAGCCAGGGCTGCCTGCGTGACCACTCCCTCAGCAAAAGCCCTGGGCACTGGGCTTCTGGCGAGCCTCCCAGTAGACAGCATTTCATATGTAGTCTCGGCTCGTTCTGGGGGGTTAGCCCGGGGAGGGTGTTCTGGAAGCTTCTGGAGTCTCCCAGACTCCTCTACCCACTATTCCTTCTGCTCATTTTGGCATGTGTCCTTTGGGTGTGGCCGGGGAGTGCTCCGTCCTCCGGTGCTGTGGGGAGGGCAACCTCTCCCAGAGGTGGCTGAAGCGACCAGCACAGGCTCATGACAACAGCTGGCTCTAGTGTGGCTTGATGCGTGTGGCCGTGGGTGCCCACGGCCTTGACACGTACTACTTCCTCTCCTTGGGCCCAGAGTGGAGGGCTGGCAGTGGTGCCCTTGCCTCCAAATCTCCTGATTTTTGCTTTTCCCATCGTGTGGCCGCGCCTTGCACCTGTCAGGGACTTCTGGAGCCCGAAGCGGTGGTGGAGGGGCTTCTCTGGGGTATGGCCTTTACAGTTTCCTGTCTGCAGCTAGGGCTCTGTGCTTGTGGGGGTGGGGTGGGGTCCCTGTTTCTCGCCTCTGGGTTGGGACTCAGATCCTAGCACAGAGGCGACATGGGCCCGAGAGCACTCACAAGATATCAGTGCTGCTTTGGAGCCCCCAGTGTGCCGGGGCAGGCTTGCACCTGGGGGCGTGAGCCGGGGGTTCCCCAGCTCCCAGGAATTGCCATCCCCACGCCCTGTTCCCAGAGCTTACTCCGTGCCACCTTCTTGTTTGCTGTGTTGTTCAGTCTGGTGGCACCGAGGACCCTTGGAACAGCAGTGAAGGGTTCGTGGGAAGCACTGAGCTCCAGCCTGGCCCACAGGGGCCCAGACGAGGGCAGCTGCCGGCCACGTGGCCTGGTGTTGGCTCGGACGCTGGCTGGGAGACTGCTGACCCGCGTGCTCTGGTTCCTGTGCGTGTGTTAGGGCCCTGGGTGCCGGGGTCGCTTTGCGGCCTTATTTCCCCGTTACCTTGCTCACCTCTAGCCCACAGCCCCCCCCTCCGGCCCTGCTTCCTCGCGGGCTCTGCGGACGTGCCCCTGGTGGTCAAGGGGTCCTCTCGTTTTTGTCCTATTGCGGCTGCCCTGTCTCCCCTGCCCACATCCAGGGGAAAAGGGGTGGCACGCAGGTCCCCTGTTCGTGTGTCACAGCCTTTAACAGCATCTGGTGGAACTGCCCCAGCCGCCTTTCTACAGCCGTTTGTGGGTCAGCTCTCCACTCTCCAGCCCTCCCTGCATTTCTCGTCACCTGTGCTGTCCTCACCTGTGCTGTCCCTGCCTGTGCTTCTCCTCTGCGCCGTCCCCACTGCACTGTCTTCACTGCGCCGTCCCCGCCGCGCCGCCCCCGCTGCGCCGTCCCCCCTGCGCTATTCTCCCCTGCACACCCCTCACCTGCGATGCCCCGCCCGCAGCACCCTCACCTTATGTGGTGGGTGCCAGAGCAGAGCGGGACCAGCAGGGCCGGGGACAGTGGGAGCCGAGGGACACTCTTAGCCCACCGAGGAGGGGATGCTGGAGCTGGTGTGTGCTTGTCCCCTCGCTGCAGACTGCCCCCTGCTCTCCCCAGCCCTGCATGGCGGGGTGGGGGTGCCGTCCGAGCTGCCCTCCTGGCTCCAGGCTCCATCTGTCTTCACCTGACCCCCAGCCTCATTTTGCTCTGGTTCTCGCCGCGTGTCCTGTCGGAGCCCCGTGTCTCCGCCTCCTGTGCCCCCTGCCGTGGGCAGCCCTGGAAGCTGCCCAGCCCGGGGGAGAGCGCGCAGGGGCTGCGCGAGGGCCTGAAGGGAGGAGAGGCACGTGTAGGAGGAAGAAGAGCGGGGCAGAGCCGGAGTCTTGCCTGGGCTGCATCTGGGGGGACAAAGGGCCCTGCTGACCACCTGCAGCATCTGCGTGCTGGGGTCCATCCTGGCTGGGGGCCCCCTCCCCCAGGAAGGTGTCTGAGCTCCGGGCCGGCCTGCCACAGAGCCTGTGATTGGCTGCTCTGTTGCTATGGCGGTGCTCAGCTCCCAGCTTCTCTCCCTGCTGTCCTCGGAGGCATTTTGGGGTCGGGTCACTGTGTTCTGGCTTTTGCATTGAAGGACTGGCTCTGGAAGCTGCCACAGTGAGGCTGGGGGCCAGGAGCCTGTTTCCAAAGGAGGTTGCTGGGGCCTTGGGGAGTTTTTTAGAGGAGAGCACTGGTCCCGCCAGCCTGGGCATGGGCTCCCGAGTGGCTGGGTTAAGGCACCTTCCCAGAGGGTTCCAGAGCCCCGGTCGGGGGTGTGCTGCGTCTCTTCTGGAGCAGCTTTCTGCCCTGGGCCAGCTGGACAGCCCGCAGGGAGTGGTGCTTATGGGCTGCTATCCCGAGGAAGGGGCCCTGGGTCTGTCAGGCGTCAGGTGGGCTCTGCCTCAGGTCCCCCCAGCTCTCCTGTCTGTCTTGCCTCTGCTTTGTGCTCCCTGCACTGTTGACATTTGCGGGGAGTGAGGTGAGAAAGCAGCTTGGTGCCAGACTGAAGCCTAGTAGTAAGACAGATGCTCCCGGGGCACGGCCTCGACAGCATCTGGGATGGCAGTGGCCCGCTGAGGGACTGTGCACCCCCTCCAGCCCTGTAACCCTCAAGTTCCCAGGGGTCCCCTCTCCTATTTGTCAGTCTCAGGCCAGCAGCACCTTTTGAGGTACAGGGCAGAGCTCCCTAAGGATCGCTTCAGGTCTCAGGTCCTTTCAAGGTGGCCCTCAGACTCACGGGGCAGGAATTCTCTCTGGTGAGTCCCCAGGGGGGTGCGTGCCCCTGCCCTGCCCTGAGGGAACGTCTTGGGGTAGCTGCACCCGCTGCTCGCTGTGTGGGAGCCCTGCTTTTCAGGGAGCCCCTCTGGGGTCTGTGGGCCTCAGGGCCTGAGGACACGTCTTTACTCCTTCCTGTTTCCTCAGAAAAGAGCCTGGAGCAAGAGCTGACTACATCCATCCTGGACATTGAGGACCTGGTCAGAAGTGGGAACAAGCACAGGTAAGGCTCCTCCCAGCCAGGCAGCGGCTGCAGTGTCCTTACGGCGCGGGGCCTGGCGGGGCCACAACCAGCCGCCATAAAGCTAACAGTGGCTTCGTGTGAAAAACGGAAGCTGTTCTGAGGAATACAGGTGGGGAAAGCGTCACTGCCTCCAAGGGGACCGCCATGCCACTGGGCAGCCCTGGCCTCCCGGAGGAAGCACCGTGGCTTCCGGCAGCCGGTGGCATCGGACCTGCCCTTTCCACGTGGCTGGTTTCCACAGAACATGCTTTCTGACGTCTGTGCCAGCCTCTGGCTTCAGAGCTTCGAGCTGACTTCGAGCTAAGTCAGGGTTGAATATTTTCTTTCTGATTGCCTCACCTCTGTACCTAAGAGTAGGGTTGGGGTTGTTTATGTAGAATTTTTTTCTTTTATCTTAGATTTTTTTAAATGCAGATTCATTTATTTTTGAGAGAGCGTGAGTGGGGGAGGGGCAGAGAAAGAGAGAGACATAGAGTCAGAAGCAGCTCCAGGCGCTGAGCTGTCTGCACAGAGCCTGACGTGGGGCTCGAACTCATGAGCTGCGAGATCATGACCTGAGCTGAAGTCAGACACCCAACCGACTGAGTCACCCAGGCAGCCCTGTTCATGTAGAACTTAAATCGGTAATTCCTTCCCACGGTCAAAGACTCGTGGCATGAGCCGTGGTGCAGCGAGCCCCCACCCCCGCAGGCTGTGCCCCTACTACCTGTCTCGGAACCTGAAGCAGCAGGCTGACATCATCTTCACGCCGTACAACTACCTGCTGGACGCCAAGGTGAGGTGTCTGCTCGCGTAGCTGCCGAGCGCTGGCGTGGGCCGGTGTCCCTAGCTTCGCGGGGGCCGGCGGGGCCTTTGCTGGTTCGGTTTCTGAGATCAGACCCTTGCTCAGAGCAGCAGGCTGTGTGGCGACTGCTCCGCGGGGCTCACTCACATCTGTCCAATTCCAACCGCACACTTAAAATGGGCACTTTATCGTCTGAAAACTCAACAAATTCTAGTGCGAGCCCACACCCAGGCCGCCCCGCCCTGCCCCGGGGGAGCGCCTCTCCATTCCGTGGCTGCAGGGGGGCCATGGGGTGGGGTCGCTCCTGCTCCCTCCTGCCGTGTGTGTCACCAGAAGGGACACCTGAAGGCCAGCTCCGTGGTGGGTGGGTGGAACGAGAGGGGCTTCCCTGCGCCTCCCCCAGCCTGNCCCTGCCCCTCGGCTCCAGCCCTGAGTCCTTCCCCTCGCTGCAGAGCCGCCGGGCACACAGCATTGATCTGAAGGGGACAGTTGTGATTTTTGACGAAGCTCACAATGTGGTGAGTGCGTGGGTGGCCTTTCTGCCACACCTCTCCTTGCCGCCTTCCCGCGGGGAGCAGTGCAGACCTTTGTGTCCAAGCCCTGGGCGAAGCAAGCTGGCCAGCCCTGGGGCCCCTTCCCACTCAGAGCCCCCCAGGGCCCCCCCCCCCCCCCC
>NW_027528880.1:1150589-1173185 GCF_008692635.1 Crocuta crocuta
TCTGTTTTGTTCTCTTGGTGTCTGGGTGGCCTCCTGGCCCGACGCTCCTGTCGGTGACCGTAGCCGGACTTGGCTCAGAGAGGCTGCCTCGTGCCCTCTCTCGCCCCTGCACCCTGCTTCACACGCGCCTGGGGCCCCTGCCCTGTTTGCAGGGTTGGCTGGCCGGGACCAGGGCCCTGGGGGGAGGCCACGCGGGTGCTCGGAGCCTCGTGTCCCCGCACAGTGATGGCCACTCTCAGGCCCCCCCTGGTTCCGGGTGTTGCTGTTTCGGGGGACTGTGGGTCCAGTGGGCCAGATACGACTTCTGAGAAGAGCCAGAAATCTATGTATTTTTAAAGTTTATTTTTTTAAAGTAATCTGTACTCCAAATCTGAGGCTTGAACTCACGATCCTCAGATCAAGAGTCACGTGCTCTTCCAACTAAGCCAGCCAGGCGCCCCCAGAAATCTATATTTTAATGGGAAAGTTTCCGCTTATGAAGTTTCAGACACTGGTGGTGTTGGACGGCCATCTTTGGACCAGTGTGTGACCCGGCCTTAGAGACCGTGGGGTGGGCCTGGGAGGCTCTCTGCTTCCCGTACCCCCGGCACCCCCATCCCCACCTCAGCTTCCTGGGCCCCTGAGCCCCCGCCCCACTTGGCTGTAGTGTGTGTGCTGCTCTCTCAGGAGAAGATGTGTGAGGAGTCGGCGTCCTTCGACCTGACCCCCCAGGACGTGGCTTCTGGACTGGATGCCATAGACCAGGTGTTGGAGGAACAGACCAGGGTGGCGCAGCAGGGCGAGCTCCGCTTCGACTTTGGTGCGGACGCTGCTGCCTCAGGTGAGCTGATGGTGGGAAACGAGACAGGCCGCAAGGTGGTCTTCGGTCCCGGGGGCCAGAGTCTTCCCAGAGCCACCTTCCACTCATTGTTTGGGGGCAAGGTGAACATTTTTTTTAATTGTTACTTTTTTAATGTTTTATTAAACATTATATTTGAGGGGGAGAGAGAGAGAGCGCGCGACAGAGCATAAGTGGGGGAGGGGCAGAGAGACAGAATCGGAAGCAGGCTCCAGGCTCCAAGCCATCAGCACAGAGCCCGACATGGGGCTTGAAATTACGAGCAGTGAGGCCATGACTTGAGCCAGAATCAGACGCTTAACCAACTGAGCCCCCCGGGTGCCCTGAGGTGAATTATGTTAAGAGGATCTCAGGGCTTCATGGAGTGGGGAGCGGGTGTCCCCTGATCATTCTAGGACCCTCTGAAGACCTTGCCACACTTTTCGAGCAGTACAGACTCTACCGCATAAAAATGAAAGCCACACGTATTAACTGTGAAGTATGTCACTTATC
This sequence comes from Crocuta crocuta, assembly GCF_008692635.1. Lineage (NCBI taxonomy): Eukaryota > Metazoa > Chordata > Mammalia > Carnivora > Hyaenidae > Crocuta > Crocuta crocuta. The sequence continues at coordinate 1,151,920 of NW_027528880.1, forward strand.
AATGACCCGTGAGCATCATTCGTGTTTTGTTTTATTTTTTAATTTCTGAGAGAGAGAGAGACAGCGTGAACAGGGGAGGGTCAGAGAGAGAGGGAGATACAGAATCTGAAACAGGCTCCAGGCTCTGAGCTGTCAGCCCAGAGCCCAACGTGGGGTTTGAACCCACAAACCTTGAGATCATGACCTGAGCCGAAGTCGGACACTTAACTGACTGAGCCCCCAGGCGCCCCAGCTGTGAGAATCATTCATATATGGCTTACTCTCCTCACAGTCCCCTTCTGGTGTTTTCCTGAACACAAGGCTAATTGCGCTGGATGTACCTGCGTGTAGTGGGCACGGTTAGTTGGTGCGGAGACTCTGCATGGCGTCTGTCAGGGGCTGGTGAGGACCAAGGCCTGTTTCAGCAGAGTGCTCTGCCGTAGGTGCATCCCCATTCTGTGGCTGTGGCTCTAGAACTTTGCGCTCTGCACTGTGGCGTCTCCAGAGGCTTTATGTGTCCTGCCGTCGGGCTTGGGGCACAGGCGGGGTCGGGGGCTTCCTTGCTCTCTTTGCGTCAGAGACTGAACAGGCTCCAGAGGGAGCAGAGGCCCCTGTGCGGGCTCTGTGTGCACCTTTTTCACCCAGGGCACCCACGTCTGCCCTCTGGGCGTGGGTCTCTCCTTGGCCCCCGCCGACTCCCTCACACCCCTGCGCCGGTGGACGGAGGGCTTGTGGGCGGCACTTGTGTGGTTGGTGCAGAAGTTCTCAAACATTGGTTTCAGGACCTTTATGTTCTTAGTTTTCCTGAATTCTGGGCGCCTGGGCAGCTCAATCAGTGAGGTGTCTGACTTGTGGTTCATGAGTTCAAGCCCTGTGTTGGGCTTTATGCTGACAGCAAGGAGCCTGCTTGGGATTCTCTCTCTGCCTCTCTTTCTGCCCCTCCCCAATTCACACGTACCCACGTACTCTCGCTCTCTCCCCCAAAGTAAATAAATAAAAAACTAAACCTAAAAAATTTAAAATAAAAAAGGCTTACTGGTCTGTTTTCCTGTGAATTCTATCAAGAATTGCTGTCTTAGAAACAGAACTAAAAAGTCACAATAATGTATTTATTCTTCTGAACCCCAAGCCGTGACACGCTGAGCGAGGCTGCAGGGCTGCCATACGCGGGGAGGTAGGCCGGGACAGCACTGCGCCGTCACAGCCCTGGGGCCCACCTGTTGGCTGCGTCCTGGGGCGTCTGTCCAGGCCTGTCTCCAGGCTTCCGCGGCTGCTGCCAGTTCCCGGCCTGCACACACGTCACTCCGGCCTCGGCTCCATCTTCACGCGGCTTTCTCCCCCGTGTGTCTGTGTCCAAGTGTCCCTCTGGTAAGGACACCGGTCACTGCAGTAGGGACACTCCCATCCATGGTGACCTCATCCTAACTTGATCACATCTGCAAACACTCGGTTTCCAAGTACGGTCGCATTCATAGGCACCACGGGTTAGAATTAAAGGGGTCTTTTTGAGAACATGATTCAGTCGTAACATATTAACATAAATAACGACTCCCTTCCTTCCTTTCCTTTCTTTTCTTTCTTTCTCTCTCTCTCTCTCTCTCTCCCCCACTTCCTTACTTTTTAAAAAATTTTTTAATGTTTAGTTATTTTGGAGAGGGAGAGGGAGAGGCAGAGAGAGAGGGAGACACAGAATGTGAAGCAGCTCCAGGCTCTGAGCTCTCAGCACAGAGCCCAACGCGGGGCTCGAACCCACAGACCATGAGATCATAACCTGAGCCGAAATCAGACGCTTTAACCGACTGAGCCCCCCAGGTGCCCCAAGAACAGTTTTCTTAAAAAAAACAACTGTATTTTAAAAATTGAAAGAGTGGTATTGTCTTCCAGTTTAAAATATCTGTTTAATAATCTGGCTTTATCAAAGACAGTTGCGCCTGATAACTTTCTGCTCTTGTTCTGGTGTGCGGTCACCCATCACGTGCTATGCTTGTTTGCCACGGCAGCTGTAAGGTGTGACCACAGGCTGCAGCGCCAGGCGACACAGTGTCACCTTCTAGTTCTCTGACGTCCATGCCCGTCAGCAGAGCCACCTTCCTCTGGAGGCGGGGCTGGGGGGGTCCTTCCTGGCCCTTCCAGCTCTAGAGGCGCTGCCGGCCTTGGCTCCCGGCCCTGCGTCACTCTGGCCCCTGCTTCCGTTCTCACTTCTCTGGCTTCACTTCCTCCCTCCCTGTGCAGCGCCTGTGGTTCGTTGGGGACCCACCTGGATCATCAGGCTGATCTCCCCATCTCAGGGCCCTTAACTCAATCATTTCTGCAGAGGCCCTTTAGCCACAGAAGGTGACATAGTCACTGCTTCCCAGGACCAGGACGTGAACCTGCTTGAGGGCCTTTGTCAGCCTCCCCCATGTAGCCTCTGGAAAGTTCCACTGTGTCTTCCTGAGAGAACAAAGAGAAAGGCAGGCAGCGTATCATTCTTAGCGGTAGCTTGCCCTGCAGACAGGCGTGGCCCCAGGGCCCTCAGCCTCACAAGGGCTGGTCTGTCCCCCACGGAGCCCTGCCTGTGCCCATTGAACTATTTCCCTTGATCAGAATCACTAAATCCGTTATCTTCAACACCCAGACACTTGTGTGTTTGAATAAGCAGCTACGTGCTTCTCTGCGAGGTCACCTAGCAGTGGATCAACTGCGTGGGTAGTCTTGGGCTTTTCTTAGACCTTGTTATCTTGAAAATTGTATTTTAAATTGTTTGCCCTTTTAGAGCTCTCTAAAGTGCAGTGACTTTGTCGTGTCTCAATGTCGATTTTTCTGGATTGATACGGTCCACCTGCGATGTGCCCCTCAGTGTGTGGCTTCAGACCCCTCAGTCCGCGGAGGCTCCTGGCCTGCCGTGCTCCGCTCGCTCTGGGCTTCGGGTTGCTTCTTCAGGGATGCGGGGAGGGCCTCCTCTACCCGAGTTCAGAACTTCCCAGTGTCTCAAGTCCTTCTCTGTTTCTTTTCTGACTGATAAAAAATTGTCCCCTTTCTTCTGTTTCTCTGAAGTCACTGCGGCAGGCCTCCGTTTTTGTTTTCCTTCTGATTTATTCTTCGTTTTAAAAATAAGTTTTTGTTTCTTCCTAATTCTCTTTGAGTTCTGTAACTTCGTTTCTGAATTTTTGAAAATCTGACTTGTATTGTTTCATGTCTTATATTTTGTTCTGAAGTATTTCTTGTTTTTTATAATGATTATCTTGAAATAATATCCTACCTACAGATGATTTGAAGGTATAAAGGACGGGCTGACCCTTGCCCAGATTCCCACTTGCTAACATTCTGTCCCCTTTGATTAGCCTCTTTGCTCCATGGACAGACTGTCCCTTTTTGTGAGTCCTTCCTTTCACTCTGTCCCACGCGTGGCCCCAAGAACGAGGATGCGCGCGGCCACCGTGCCCTGCCCTCGCCAGGAAAGCAGCAGCGATCGTGCACTCTTGCTGGTGGTTTCCCAGCTGTCCTCCCTGTAGCCTGAGACGCAGCCGGAGCAAACGTCGTGGTCTGGGAGCCGTGGCGCAGCTGTGTCTCTGTGGCCCGAGAGCCGCAATCTGGACACGTGTCCTCTTCTGTGGTTCGGCGTCTTTGGAAGGCTGGCCTTTGGGTGTGTGAGGTGTGTTCTTGTGACTCAGTTCAGGAGTGCACGGCGTTCGGCTTGCATCACAAGCAAAGCTCAGCACGTCTGTGCTGCATCGGCCACGTCAGCCTTGACCGCTCCGTCGGTGATGACCGCCAGGGCTTCTGCCACGAAGTTACTATTCTTCCGTTTGTCAGTTCTCAGTAATCTGTGGCGTCTGTTCGTGATTCTTCTCTGAATTAATGATGACTGTAATGTTCGCAAAATGGTGTGTCTTCTCACCCCTTGATGCTGTTCATTTCTGAACTAGAACTGCCCCGTGTGGAAGGTGGCTTGCTCCACTACGCGGCCCAGGACACTGCTGCCCACGCGCCAGCTCTGTCTGAGGCCTCCTCACTCTCTCACCGTCCAAGTCGGTATTACCCTCCATTTTGTCATCTTCATTTATTTGTTTAAGTAGTTTCTATACCCACTGTGGCGTTCAAACTCAGCACCCTGGGATCAAGAATTGCCAGCCAGACGCCCTGATGCATCCTTTTTTTTTTTTCTCTTAAGAAAATTTTTTTTAATGTTTGTTTATTTTTGAGAGAGAGCGAGTTAGGGAGGGGCTGAGAGAGAGAGGGACAGAGGACCCGCACCATCAGCACAGAGCCCGACACAAATTCACAAACCATGAGAGCGTGACTTAAGCTGAAGGCAGGCGCTTAACTGACTGAGCCACCCAGGTGCCCCTCCCTTGTTTGATAGCGGAAGAAGCCGGTTCATGTTTTCCCCAATTCTGCTTCCTTGTTTTATCCTGGAAGAGCCAGACGGTTGTTTGAGGAAGGCAGGTTTCGTCACCAGAGCTGAACACTGGCTCGTGTCCGTTCTGTCGTTAGTGTGAGCGCACGCGGTCCCGGGGGCTCGGTCATGCCCTCCGGCTATGCAGTCATTTCCCCATCACTGCAGGCTCCTTGTTTTCATAGATTTCACTTCTTCACTCCATTTTTTTCCTTGTTGATTTTTATCATTCCTTTGGTTTTTCTTGAGCGTTTGAAATGTTAACATGGGTCCAAAAGTCATAGTCTGCTTGAGAAGGGTCTTGTTCGTCTCTGCTCTATTTTTTGTTTTTGGCTTTATTTCTCCCACGAAAGCAGCAGACACAGGCCTGTGTTACTCCTGCTTCTCCCCTGCACGCGGGGCTGTGTGCTCCCTGGAGACGCGTGTTTGGGCCTCATTGCTTTCATTCTGTGCGTGCCCTGCCAGGGCCTCCTGTATAGGGGCTCCCCGCCCTCGGCTGCCCGACTCCCCCTGCGGATGCCCCGTGTCCGACACCCCCTGATCGCAAGCAGCTGTGAGGGTAGTGTGGTGCACACTTGCTGCAGCACCTGTTTCTACGGGCCCGGCTCCGGGTTCGGGGCGCCGTCTGCAGGGGAGCGTGCTGCTGGCCGGGCACCGTTTGCACTCCCATCGGCAGTGGGCAGAGACCTGTGCCCCCGCAGCCTTGTCACCAGAATGCCCCACTGGGCTTTTCCGTTCTGCCAGAGTCTCTCGATACGACGGTCGTTTGCTTTTCTCCCAGGACTGAAGTTGAAGGCTTTTTCAGTTGTTTCAAGAATATGGATTTTGTTTTGGAAATGGCCATCCCGCGGGTGTGGAGTGACCGATATCCTTAGTTCTCACCTGATGTCCTTGTTCTGGCCCAGAAACCATGTGACACCCGCCACCTCCCTTCAGCCAGCTGTGGTCTGGGACTTGCTCGGACTTCCCTTGTTTTTGAAAACCCTTGAGAGTTGGGAGGAAGGCTGAGAAGGCCTTTGTGGCACGTGCCTTAATCGGGATGCCTGTGCTGTGCTCCGGGCCTGGGAACAGGGGCCCTTCCTGTCCCCTCCCGCCAACTGTGTGTGACTTAGGACCGTCGGCCGGGGCGAGGCCATTCGTGTGGGGGTCTCTTCACAGTTACTGTTTTCCTCTCCTCTCCGCCCCGTCCTCCCTGGAAGGAGGCCACTCAGCACCCCCCACACCTGAGGCCCGTTCCCCTCGGTGTCCGTCCCAGGACGGCACGTGTGGCAGTGGCCTCAGATGCCACCAGCCAGGGCGCCCAGCAAGCTGGGTCATCTCAGGGTCATGAGTTCGAGCCCCAGATTGCACGTAGAGATTACTTTTGTGAATAAACAAATAAAACTTAAAAAAAAATCACACCAACTAACAACCACAAAGGACAAAAAAGGTAAATTGGATATCACTGAAATTAAAAACTTAAAATATTTTTTAGGGGCGCCCGGGTGGCTTAGTCGGTTAAGCGTCCGACTTTCGCTTAGGTCATGACCTCGCGGTTCGTGGGTTCGAGCCCTGCGTCGGGCTCTGTGCTGACTGCCAGCTCAGAGCCTGGGGCCTGTTTCAGAGTCTGTGACTCCCTCTCTCTCTGACCCTCCCCTGCTCACACGGTCTCTCTCTCTCCTAGAAATAAAAAAAATATATATATATTTTTTAATGTTTATTTATTTTGAGAGAGAGAGATCAGGAGGGGCAGAGAGGAGGGGGAGAGAATCCCAAGCAGGCTCCACACTGTCAGAGCAGAGCCCGACGCGGGGCTCGAACCCGCAAAGCCATGGGATCATGACCTGAGCCAAATCGAGAGTCAGACACTTATCTGACTGAGCCACGTGGACACCCCTGGTGATACTGTTTTTATAGGAAGAGCAGGATAGATGCTTGATTTTTTTTTTCCCTTTATTTTTCCAATTTTCAAATTTGGAAATTTGACTTTATTCTCCTCTGGTTATTGGTCCCTTGTCCCCCTCAGGAGAGTAGTTTTTTTGTTTGTTTTTTAAATTTGTTTTTGTTTATTTATTCTTAGAGAGAATGAGTGGGGGAGAGACAGAGAGAAGGGGAGGCACAGAATCCGAAGCAGGGTCCAGGCTCCGAGCTGTCGGCACAGAGCCCGACACGGGGCCTGAACTCCCAAACCAGGAGATCATGACCTGGCCTGAGCCAAGGTCGGACGCCCAACCGACTGAGCCACCCAGGCGCCCCTCAGGAGAGTAGTTTTTAATGTCGCCAGTGGGTACTTGTGTTCCCGCACAGTCTGTGGTGAGCCTCGTCGTCACTGAACTTGGTCCGTTCTTCAGCTGTTAGCGTGGCCCCACCAGCTGTTGAGGGGACTCCATTCCTCGTCGTCCATGCGTTTCCTGCCCCCGCCTGGCATCAGCCATGCCTCCACACAGCCTTGGTTTCTTCTTGTGGGAGATGGTCTCTCAAGACCCACGGTGCGGGCGCTGGGACACTTTGTAGCCGGGTCGTTGTCCCGGGCCTCCAGCGAGCGTCGGCGCACGGGAGTGCTCACCACGTGTCTCCAGAAGCAGCACACCGCTGCTTCCCAGCCACGTCTGGGCCGCAGGGACTCAGAGCCTGTGGGGGGGCCTGTGCGAGCCTCTACACACCACTGCTTGGGGAGCAGGCCAGAGTCCAGTCTGGACCCTGGCTCTTCAGGGCGTGGTGGGTGGAAGTGGGAAGTAACCGTGCGTTTGCCACTCTCACAGGGCTGCACATGGAGCTGGAAGACATCGCCAAGCTCAAGAGTGAGTGCCGCCCTCCCCGCCTGCTTGTGGCCGGGCGGGCTGTCCCTGACGACCCCTTGCCCCACAGAGATCCTGCTTCGCCTGGAGGAGGCCATCGATGCTGTTGAGCTGCCGGGGGACCAGAGTGGTGTCACCAAGCCAGGCAGGTAAAGCACAGTGAGTGTGCCCTGCTCTCCTTACGGTGCCCACCTGCCCTGGCTCTGGCCTCCCACTCCAGCCCAGCCCTTCAGTGGCAGTGCAGTTGCCCTTCAGAGCGAGGCGCTTCTGTGCGTGTCTTCCCGCCAGCCACCCCTTCCGGCAGCCCGTAGGCCTGGATGGCTGACCCGTGTACAGGACTGTGGTCCCAGCAGGCCAGGGCATCTGGGTTTATTTCCCAAAGGCAGGTGAGGGATTATGGCCTGGGGCTGGTTGAGCTCCCCTCAGGGCATAGCTGACAGCTGTGCTGGGATCCAGGCTCAGGTTCTTGAGGTATGGAATGTTCTAGAATGTGCTGGAGCACTGCTGCCTGCCTTCTTCCTGAGCCCACCTGCCACACCACGCTCAGAGCCTTGTGGGGCTCCCACTTGCTTCCTAGATGAGCCAGGTCCTTGGCCTCCATGGCCCAGACAGCAGGGCTTTGCCTGCCACCCAGAGCTGCCCTTCGGGGCCTTGTCTTTCCCTCGGCACTCGGGGCTCCTGAGGCTTGGCCTCCCCGGAGGGTGTGTGCGGTCAGCAGCTCCCCCAGCGCGGCCCGGGGCCTCTCTCCTTTGCAGCTACATCTTTGAGCTGTTTGCCGAAGCCCAGATAACCTTTCAGACCAAAGGCTGCATCCTCGACTCCTTGGACCAGATCATCCAGCACCTGGCAGGACGTGAGTCCCCAGTGGGCCCTGCAGCCCGCGGCCACCTTGGCCCCCACGCTGGCCTTGACTCAGGGCTGCAGTCTGCGCACCCCCTGCGAGACTGTTGCTCCCGGAGCTCCCTTTCTGCCTGCGGTGTTGAGGCATCACTGCCATTTGACAGTCGCGTGTAAAGCACATTTCCCCGTGAGCTTCTGTACAGGAAGGGGAGTGAGGCACCTGCTGGGCCGGTGAGCCATGGGGCCCGCCAGCCTCGCCCCTGAGCCCCCCACATCCGTTTCCACCCAGAGGCTGCACCGCGGGCCCTCTTGTGCTGGGCGGGGTCTTGTTCCCATCTCAGGTGACCAGTTTGCTGTGCTTCTGGGCCCTGGGGGTGGCCCGGCAGCCCCAGCCTTACTTGACTACAGAGCCTGTTCTCAGCCCACTGACCCACCAGAGACCTTCTGGCTGCAGCGCGGGAACTGCCCCCAAGGGTGCCCCCAACACCAGTACCGGGTTGAGGTCGAGCTTGTCCACGGCTCCTGAGGGTGGAGGGTCCGCGCCTCCCCTGGTGGGGGTGTGGGGTGGCCAGCATCTGCTGTTCCCACAGGGGCAGGGCCGTTCACCAACACGGCAGGATTGCAGAAGCTCTCAGACATCATCCAGGTAGGTGGGGGTCTAGGGCCAAGGCGCGGCATCTCCTTTCCTGATGGAAGCTGGGGGCCTTCGCCCAGGCTGGGGGCGTGGTCAGGGTGCCCACGCCACAGGCTTCGAACGCACAACAGCTGGAGGCACACTGCGAGGCCTTAGGGGAGAGGGCCGCACGTGGCTGCGCTGGTCAGGTCCGGGGGTTCAGGGGCCATGGGGGCCTGGTGGGGGTGGCTCACGGGGTCCCCTGGGTTTCAGGCAGGCTTAGTGGCCACCCCATCCGCTCTTACCTTTTCGCAAGTAATTTCTTGAAGCAGCTCTTCAGAGGCAAGTCAGAGCATGAGCCCGTCACGGAATGAGGGGCTGTGGAGTCCCCACCAGCCCCATGTCTGGCAGCGCGCCGGCCCGCCCGGAGGGGCATGCGGACGCCGGGCGCGTGTGTGTTTGGGCAATGCCTGTGAGCCCAGGTGGGGCCCGTGGGGCTGGCGTTCAGAGTCGGCAGGTGCGCTCAGCGCTCAGAGTGTTTTCTGGTCCAGACTGGGCTCCCACTGGCCTTGGGTTCCACTTTGGGGCGGGGGCAGCGCCCGGGGCCCACTGAGCCCCCCCCTGCCGCACGCAAACCCCGCCTTTCCCTAGCCAGGCCACCAGTGGGGAACGTCACACGCCTCAGGGCCTGTGGACATGGCCACTTCCTGCCCCCCAGGGTCCTTTCCTGTGTGCAGCTGTCCTCGGGTCTCACTGAGCCATTTCCTCAGCTCAGGTAGACAAGCCAGGGTCTGCCTCCCTCAGTCGAGTGGCCGCTATCGAGGACCCTCCCTTTCTTTTTTTTTTTTTTTTTAAATTTTTTTTTTAATGTTTTATTTATTTCTAGGAGGGAGAGAGAGAGAAACAGCGTGAGTAGGGGAGGGTCAGAGAGAGAGGGGGAGTCACAGACTGAAATAGGCTCCAGGCTCTGAGCTGGCAGTCAGCACAGAGCCCGACGCGGGGCTCGAACCCACGAACCGCGAGATCATGACCTAAGCGAAAGTCGGACGCTTAACCGACTAAGCCACCCAGGCGCCCCAAGGACCCTCCCTTTCTGAAGAGGACTCGGTGCTGCAGCCAAGACACAGGAGGCCCGTGCTCTGCGGTGCTTCGTCCTACCTGCATGGCCAGAGTGGGGAGGTCCGGCTGGGGAGGCCGGGCTGGGGTGCGTGGGGAGGGAGGAGGAGCTAGGAGTGGGTGACCCCGCAGCCCAGGGAGAGCCAAGTGCACGTCCCACAGAGCACTGTGATTTAGCGCCGGGGGCTCCGCCTCCTGGAGTGTGAAGTGTGGCCAGGTGTCGTCCTGGAGGTGTCAGGCCCTGCCCAGCTGTCTCCCCAGCACTTCTCTGAGGGGACAGCAGGCACCCCAGACCACTGCTGCCTGGGGCCCTGGCCCCTTGTGACTGTTGGGGCTCCGGGCCGCTGTCTGCCGCCTCTGCCAGGCGGGCCCCCCTCTGAGCTGCCCTCTGCCTGTGCTCCCCACTGTTCTCGGGGTCCCTGCAGATGAGCAGGCGCTGGGCTGCAGCTGCCGTCCCCTCCGAGGGTGCCCTGAGCTCCTTGCGCAGCCCTGCCCTTCCCCAGATTCTCCCCCGCACGCTCACTGGAACCCAAGCACCGCTTATCCCATTGGTTTGGAATTTCCTTTGGCAGCCGCTCCCAGGAGGCCGGGCGGGCCGATGACTTGGTGTCCCTGCCTGCCCGGTGCTGCCTGGGGGCCGGCTTCTCTCTCTGCTGTGTCCCTTTTACCTGTGGGAAGGCAGGTGTGCGGGGCTGGCCCCAGGGGCTCAGGGGGTCAGTGGGCTGGCCAGACAGGCTGCCCTGTGAGCCCCCCAGCCAGGCCGCGGAGACTTGCACCTCCCGAAACTCAGATCCCCGCAAGGTAGTATGAGAAGGGGTCTGCAGCCCACCGACTGGAGGCAAGCCTCAGGGGGGATGGGGCTGGTGCCAAGGTCAGGAGCAGACGTGCCCTCGGACGGTGTGAGACCTGCTCACCTGCAAAGCCAGCCGGACTGGAAGCCGCTGGTCCCCAGGGCACCAGGCAGGACTGGTACCCACTCTTGGTTTTTCTGGTGGCTTCATCTGGTGCTGTCTTCCTAAATTTTCCTTTTTTTTTTTTTTTTTAAATTCTGAAAGTTTGTCCTTTACTTTTCTTGGGTTTGCTCAGCAGACCTGCTGTGTGGTCCAGCATCGTGTGCCGCCTTCCCCATATTTGCCTGCTTGTCGCTTTTTCTCCACTCATTGCCTTGGCCGAGAGTATGGTTCTCTTTATTTTAGTTAGGGGTTGCTTTTGTCCTTTTACTCTGAGGGAGAACTGGGTCCCTTCCCCTGGCTCCCTGACCTCTCCGGGCCTGTTCCCTGTGAGAGCATGCGGATCAGCCCCCACGGAGGGGCCCCTGCAGGATGGCCGTGTCTCCAGTGGCGTCCTCTGGGGGAGGGGACTGGCAGGTGTGAGCCCCCCCCCTCAGCCTGGAGTCCCACAGCAGGGACGCCATCAGCTCAAAGGCAGGGCAGGGGGTGACGGTGTGCTGAGCATCTACCCTGTGTGTGGGGGCAACTCAGCAGGAGTGGTGGCCTCTGCTGTATGCTGTGTGACCAGCGTGTCCCTGCTTTGTCCCCCACATCTGCTTTCCAGATCGTGTTCAGTGCAGACCCTGCCGAGGGCGTGTCCAGTTCCATGATAGCGCCTGGGGTCTCTCAGTCCTACAAGGTAGGGGCTGCCTCGGGAATGGGGGGACCCTTGGGCTGGGTCTCGGGAAACTGTCCACTCCGTCCCTCCAGGTGCACATCCACCCAGATGCCGGTCACCAGAGGACGGCTCAGCGATCAGAGGCCTGGAACACCACAGCGGCCAGAAAGCAAGGTATGGCGCCTCGGGGGCAGGGCCACGCTCCTCTGCTCCAGCTCCGCACAGTGTTGCACCCGCTGTGATCACCCCCCCCCCCCCCCCCGCCGCTCCCCTGGGCACAGCCTGCTCCGCGTGACCCCACAGCGCACCCCAACAGAGCCGGTGGGGACGGAAGGGCCTCAGAGCAGGCGGATGGTGCGGAACCTCCCCGGAGTCACCCGGAGGGCTTCCACGGAGTGAGGGCACAGCCAGGCCCTTGCCCCACAGGGGTCAGCCCCGGGGGGACCCTTGGCACATTTGCGTCGGCACAGGTGTGCTGCTCTAATGCTGCCCCGCCGAGCTGCCACGTGGGGGGCTGGCTCAGGCTGAGGCCACCCCCAGGCCCTAGGTTCGTGTCTGCTGTCTGACGGCCACTGCGGTCCCTCTGGTGCTGGCTCTGTTACCCTGACCCCACGTCTCACTCTCTCCATTCGTTCCCGAGCTTACCGCTTCCACATGCGCTAGAGTCGGGGCCACTTGGGCCTCCCTAGGGTGGGGTTTGTGTCAGGCGTCCCGTGGCTCTTGGCGTGAGACTGGCCTGTCCTGGCCAAGGCGTGTTCCCTGTTGGGTCTAGAGGGACAGTGAGTGTGCCAGCCGCCCCAGGCAGAGTCCGGCACCCCGTGCAGCTTGGCCTTTGGAGTGGGATTTGCCAGATGTGTCTGGGGCAGTGGGTCTGAAGGTCAGGTCACTGTCCTGTCCTGGTCACCCCTCAGCACAGCCGGTGGCTTGTGTTCGGAGCCCAGCCCCCTGCCCTGCCGGCACACTCCCTTCCACGCTGCCATCAGCCGTCCTCCAGAGCCAGGTGGGAAGAGCGGGGCTGGGCACATGGGCAAGGCCAGCGCCAAGCAGGAGGGTCACAGGGTGACCATGGAGGGCCACCTGGCTTCCCTAAGAGGCTGGGAGACAGCGCACCCCTCGCGTGTTTGTGAGGTCATGGGAAGCCTCCCCCGGGGACTCAACGTGGGCAGGGCGCACGGGTACCGCAGGCTGGCGGGACGTGGCGGCGCGTGTTCTGTGTTCCTCGGGCGCATGTGAATTCTCAGAAGTAGCTGCTCCCTGGGTTGGGCGTTTGTGGGAAGTTGGTTCATCGTTGACCTTCCCGAGAAGCTGGGATGTGCGTGAGCAAGGGGAGGGCTGGCCTTGCCCTGGGAGGCGAGAGTGCCCAGCCCCCGCCCTCCCCCACCCATCACGGGCCAGATTCCCACCTGAAGGTGGGGAAATCTCTGGCCCCAGGAAGTGGTTGGTTCTTGTCTGGTAACAGCCCTGCTGACCCCTGACCTAGGGTGGACTTTGAGTCCTGTTTAAAGTCATTCTGCCTGTGCTGTTCTGATTTCCTAACTTCCGGAGCCAGCTGGGAGCCAGCAGGAGGCAGGCACTTTTAGGAACTGCCGGCTTCCTGTGAACACTGTCTTGTTGATGGTGACGTCAGCGCTGGCACCTGCCTCCGGGGGAGCAGGGCCCCTCCCGCCTCTTCCTCCAGCAGAGGTTGGGTTCTCCTTCCTTTTCCCATCGTGCCCTTTGGGCAGGGGCACGTGATGGCAGCCTCTGTGCCCTGAGCCACACGTCCGTGTCTGCAAGTCTGGGTTGGGGGTTCCTGGCCATTCTGGAGGTGACCCTCAGTGTGTGCCCCTGGGGACCTGCCCTGGGTCTGCCCATGCTCCCAGGACGCCTGCGGGAGAAGGAGGGGCCCCGGCCCAGACACTCCGCTCGGGGCTCAGGCAGGTCCCTGTGCTCAGACCCGGACGTGAGGGCGGCCGCCCTGTGGCAGGCCCCCTGGGTCTCGCCCAGCCAGCCTCACACTCCCTGCTTCTAGGGAAGGTGCTGAGCTACTGGTGCTTCAGCCCCGGCCACAGCATGCGCGAGCTGGTCCGCCAGGGCGTCCGCACCCTCATCCTCACCAGCGGCACGCTGGCTCCCGTGTCTTCCTTCGCCCTGGAGATGCAGATGTAAGGGCTGCCCTGTGCTCCGTGGGGGCGGGGGTCCCAGGGCCAGCCGAGGGTTGCCAGGGTGCTGGGGCCCAGGACCTCACGGGGACCTCCCTGCTGCCCTAGCCCGTTTCCAGTCTGCCTGGAGAACCCACACGTCATCAGCAAGCACCAGATCTGGGTGGGGATTGTCTCCAAAGGCCCCGATGGAGCCCAGCTGAGCTCTGCCTTTGACAAACGGTAGGGGCCCTGGCGGATGGGGAGGTGGGCAGGGGCGTGCCGCGTCCGGACCGCGCCGCAGCGGGCTCTTGGCTTTTGCAGGTTTTCCGACGCCTGCTTGTCCTCCCTGGGCAAGGCGCTAGGTGAGTGCTGGTGCAAAGCCTCAGCCTCCATCCTGGGCTCCCGCCCTGTTCCCTGGCGTCGGGGGTCCCTGGCGCGCGCCGTGGTCTCCAGGCGGACTGGCTGACCCAGCCCGGCGCCTGCAGGCAACATCGCCCGCGTGGTCCCCCACGGGCTCCTGGTCTTCTTCCCTTCCTACCCCGTCATGGAGAGAAGCGTGGAGTTCTGGCGGGTATGCTCCTCCTCCGAGCGGTCTGGGGCTCGCAGGGCCGGGGCGCGCGCGCTGGGGGGAAGGCAGAGGTGACTGCGGCGTGGCTCTCCACCTGCCAGGTGTGCGGGCGTGACGGGCGTCCCCCTCTCCCCGTCTCTCCTCACAGGCCCATGACTTTGCCAGGAAGCTGGAGGCCCTCAAGCCTCTATTTGTGGAGCCAAGGAGCAAAGGTGGCTTCTCAGAGGTCTGAGCTCTCGGGCTCCACCGCCCATCATGGCTGCCCCGGAGGTGCCCCTGGTCCTGACCGGGCCTTGGCCAGCTCCAGGCTTGCGCGGGAGAGGTCCTGCCTGGCCCTGACTGGTCACCTCTTAGGAAGTTTGGGAGTGGGGACCATGGCCCCTGACCCTCAAGTGTGAGGGGCTGTCATGGAAGCAAGTCTCCCCTGCCCCCTTGCCCCTCAGCCCTGGGGTCCCCATGCTTTTTGGGAAACACTGAACAGGTTCTGGGTCAGCCTGGGAATGCTCCCATGAGGAAGCTGCTAGAACCCTGCCGGCCCACCTCCCAGCTGGGACAGCCCTTCATTTCAGAGGGTGAGACCTGGGGCCTCGCTCCTGCGGATGGGAAGAGCTGACCAGCGTCTCCTCCCAGGTGGTGGATGCTTATTACGCACGAGTCGCCTCCCCTGGGTCCAGCGGGGCCACTTTCCTGGCCGTGTGCCGGGGGAAGGTGAGCCCGCCCAGGCTCTGGGCCCCACACCCACTGCCCGGGCTTCTTCCCGTATGGGAGGGGGCTCGCAGCCCGTGACCTGGCGGCTGTGACGTGGTGGGGTGGGCAGGAGTTAGGAGGGGACAGCCCTTCGGCGGGCAGCGGGTCTGGGCGCTGAGGGTGAGCACCCCTCATGGGCTGCAGGTGGGGAAGACAGAGGAGTTTCCGGGAATGGGAGAGACCCTGGGAGCCGGGAACCCCAGGTAGGGCCTGGCCCAGGATACGTGCATCCCGTACGTGGATGTGCATGGCTGTGAGGATCTGGGCGTGGCAGACCCTGGGGGAAGGCAGACTGGGGAAAAGAGTACCCACCGCCCCCAGGCCAGCGAGGGGCTGGACTTCGCGGATGTGAACGGCCGCGGTGTGATCGTCACGGGCCTGCCGTACCCCCCACGCATGGACCCTCGGGTCGTCCTCAAGATGCAGTTCCTAGATGAGTTGAAGGGCCGCAGTGGGCCTGGGGGCCAGGTGAGGGGCCACAGGCTTCGGGGGGAATGGGGAGGAGGGTCTAGAGCTCCCATAACTGAGACCCCCCCACAGCTCCTCTCCGGGCATGAGTGGTACCGGCAGCAGGCGTCCAGGGCTGTGAACCAGGCCATCGGGCGGGTGATCCGACATCGCCACGACTACGGGGCCATCTTCCTCTGTGACCACAGGTGTGGCTCCTCACACAGCCTCTCCAGTGCCAGCTGGGCACTGGTCCTTCCCTCAGTGAGCGTGAGCCTGAGCCCTTGGCCGGGGGGTGGGTGAGGCCCCCAGCCTGACAGCCGACACCCTGCCAGGTTCACCCACGTGGACGCCAGAGCCCAGCTGCCCTCCTGGGTGCGCCCCCACGTCAAGGTGTATGACTGCTTTGGCCACGTCATCCGGGACGTGGCCCAGTTCTTCCGTGCCGCTCAGAAAACTGTGAGTTCCTACTGTCCAGCTGGCTGCACCCTCGCGCCCCACCCAAGGGAAGGGTCTGTGCATGATTCCAATCTCCCTGTGATTGTCCAGATGCCGGTGCCGGCCCCCCTGCTTGCTGCCCCAAGTCTGGGTGAGGGAGAAGGTGCTGTCGCGGTGGCTGTGCCGCCCGGCCCCCTCTTCGCCAGGAAAGCCAAGAGTCTGGATGTTCACGTCCCCAGCCTGAGGCAGAGACCCGCAGGTGCGTTTGCCTGAGGGACACGGCTGGGACACGGCTGGGGTTAGGGGCCCCTGCAGGGCAGGGGCCTGGGGTGCTCCCAGCAGGCTAGAGGCCCGCTTGGCCCGGTGACCGAAGTGCCTTGCTGAGCCTGAGTGTTGGTGGGATGGACCTGTCACCCCCTTCCTCCCATGGGCTTTGCTGCTGATACTCGTGCTCCCGCAGGGTCGCCGGTCAGAGACCCCGAGAGCAGCCTGTGTGTGGAGTACGGGCGGGAGCTGGCCCTCACCCAGCAGAGGCCCGTGGGGCTGCTGGCCGCCCTGGAGCACAGCGAGCAGTTGGCTGAGGGGCCTGGGGACAAGGCCTCCCCTGGGGAGGAGGTGGGGGCGCCAGAGACAGACACCCCCACGCCTGGGACACATCCACGCTTCCTCCTGTAAACGCTTGGTCGGGCGGGTGGTCGAGTTCCGGCGCACCCCTGGCACGGCCCCCCGGCCCTCGCCGGTGGTCCCTACGCGCCCCTCCTGGTTCCCTGGGGGTCGGCATGGGCAGTCAGAGTCCACCCTGACGGGTGTCAGCCCTTTCTGGAAGCTTGAGCTGGGGCGGGGGGAGGCCAGGGGAGGGCAGCTGGGGTGGGGGTGGGGGAGCCAGACCTGGAGTCTTCGCACTGGGGCCCTTAGCTCTAGCCAGAGCCCCCTGTGCCCTGCTTGCCATGGGGTACCCTCACCTCCCCATCCTGCTCCCTGGGGCCTGGGGTGAACCCAGCTGCAGTTGTAGGCACCCCCCCCCACTTCCGTACTCTTCCCATCCCCCCTCTTAGTCACACTGAAAGCACGCTGGCCACGGGAAGGGCCGATGGGGCAGACTGAGCAGAGGGCTCGCTCTCCCCCACTCTCTGGGCCCTTGCAGTGTCACAAGGGGCTTGGGGGCTCCGAGGGCGCTGTCAGGACCACAGTGTGTCCCCTCAGGCAGCGCATGTCTCCACCCTGTCCCTCCCACGTGAGAAGAGGCCTGCACAGGAGCAGAAAGGAAGCAGGAGGAAGATCAGGCTGGTGGGCAGCCGGGTACGTGAAGTGCCCCACACGTGGGGTCTGGCGGGAGCCCCGGGCTGCTCGGGGCCGACCAGGGAGTGTGAGGTGTAGCCTGGCCAGGCCTCCTTGCTGTCTTCCTAGGGGTGCATCCTGGCCCCGCGCCCTCGGCTGTCCAAGGCCTGCGCCCCCCCCGCCCCCCAACCTTTGTTCGCTGGAATGTTTCAAGGAGCAATCTTATAAGCCTCATCTCTTGATAGATAAGCCTGTTCTGACAGCTCCGAGGGCCTCTCCCGCCCCCCCGGCGCTTGGGCTCCCAGGGCCTCCCGCCTGCCTCCCAGCATCTTTGCGGGAGCCTGGCCTGCACGGGTTCCAAGTCTCTTCGTTTTAACGTCTTACCCTGAGAACCTTGCAGACCCTGTAGAGCTCCCAGCAGCAGCGCAGGACCCTGTGTCCCTGCCAGCGTGGCACTGCCCGGGGCCCACTGGGGGGAGACCCCCCGACCTGGGGTGGCCCTGCAAACTTGGGGTCGGCTTTGGGCCATTTGCTTTGTTTTGTTTTTCCGGGAGACCACTTTGTGGGCGTTAGGACAGCGTCCAGCTGGGCAGACATGGGGCCCCGCCCTTTGGGCAGGTTTGGTGCGGGGCCTGCAGCAGGTCAGCTCCTGGGGCAGTGCTGAGCCGAGCTCTCGGGCAAGTGTGGATGCTGACATGCCCCAGTGTGGGGAGGGTCTGCCTTCCCAGCCTCGGAAGAAGGCATTTAAGGGCAGCTGAGTCCCTCTCAACCAGGAAAGCTCTGGAAAGCCCCATGTACCACTTGCCTTTGTCCATCTCCCTGGGCTTCTGGGAACTGCTGCTGTCAGGAAATAGGTGGGGTGGGCGGAGACTGGGGAGCCTGGGCCCTCCTGCCTGGTTTCCGTGCCCCCTTGCTGAGATCCCAGGGGCAGGGCCTGAGCTGTGTAGCACGAACGAGGCGCAGTGATGTCTTACGTCCTCCGTGTGTTCAGAAGTGTGCTTTGCTGTGAGCTGACCATCGCTCTGGCTGGGGCTGTCCGCTGCTGCGTGGGCTCAGGGAGCTTGGCAGAGGAGTAGGAGCCCCCGGCCCCGGGGAAGCAAATCTACACTTGGCCTCTCTGCTGCTCTCCGAGGGGCATGGCCATCTTTGTGGATTCCCTCCCAGGGCCAGGCCAGCCGAATCTGGGGCGTGCTTCCCAGCACACAAGCTTCACACCAGCACCCCAGCGTCCCTGAGACGGGGAGGGTGGGTCCCGACTGATGGGGCCCCGGGCCCTTGTTCAGCAGGAGCGGCCGGCGGCCAGCACGCAGGCGGGCAGGGCCAAGCTGTTCATGGTGGCCGTGAAGCAGGCGCTGAGCCAGGCCAGCTTTGACACCTTCACAAGGGCCCTGCAGGACTACAAAGGCTCTGACGACTTTGAGGCTCTGGTGGCCTGTCTCGGCCCGCTCTTTGCTGAGGATCCCAAGAAGCACAGCCTGCTCCAAGGTGCCCTGGCCTCTGGGGGTCACCCGACCGGGGGGGGCGGTGCCGCAGCCGTGGCGGGGAGGGGGTGCAGGCAGGCACCAGGGTCCATGGTTGTCACTGCTCCCTAGGGAAGGTGCGGGTGCGTGGCCCATGACCTGAGAGCCCTCCACCCAGCTCAGCACACGAACCATTCCAACAGGCTTCTACCAGTTTGTGCGGCCGCACCACAAGCAGCGATTTGAAGAAGTCTGCCGGCAGCGGACAGGCCACGGCTGCGGCTACCGGCCCGAGCACAGCCTTCCTCAGAGGCAGGACGCATCATCAGCCCAGGCACCTGGGGGTGAGCAGTGGGGCACCCAGGGTCCTGGGGGGGAGGGCAGTGCTAGCTTGGCCCAACCTCCCTGCTCCTGCGTGGGACTGTTCATGTATGGAGGCCGTTTAGGGGAAGCCATGACCCAGAGCACGCATGACCCAGACTGGGACCCTGTCCCCAACTGTGTCTGCCAGGAGTGGGCCCTGCACCTCAGAGCCCGTGTCCCCATTTGTTAGAGTTCACCCCTGAGCAGGGACTTCCCCAAGGACAGGTGTCAGAGGGGCCTGGCTTAGGAAGACCCCTAGGCCCCCAGGAGGGGATTTTCCTGCTCAAGAGCCACCCCTCTCTTTTCTGGGCTTCGTGCCCGCTGGGGTGTCTCTGCTGGCCCCCTGGCAGCAGTTGGCTGTGGTGGGGGCTCAAGCCTTGGTCGTACTGTGGTCAGGAGGGTGGCAGGTGTCAGTCTCCCCTTGGGCAGACCTGCCTCCTCCCCAGGGACCACTCCAGGCCCTTGGGAACTAGCTGGGTGGCTCCTTGTGTGTCCCCGTTTCTTCAGGAAGAAGGGAGTGTGACTCAAAGCTGATCCTGTCCCAAGGTGCAGCCTGGCAGCTGGACCCCGGACAGCACCTGAACCAAGGCAGGCCTCACCTGGTGTCTGGGCGGGTCCCCACAGGTACCAGCTCCCCTGTGCCCAGAGAGGCTTTGGAGCAGAGCAGAAGAGCCCTGGCGTCCTCCCCGGGGGCGCTCTCCTGGGGGGCTGTCCTGGTTCTGCATCCCCAGAACGAGGGAGAACACTGGTGTGAAGGGTGTCAGTGAGCTCCCTTGGGCCCTCAGACACCCACCTGTTCACCTCCCTCCCAGGAGCCCCCAGCAGTTGTCCAAAAGAGGGGGGATCTGGAGCCCCCAGAGCAGAGAAGCAAGGCCAGGCTGCCGGGAGCACCTACTTGGCTGACGTCCGAAAGGCCCTGGGGTCTGCGGGTTGCAGCCGGCTCCTGGCAGCGCTGACCGCCTACAGACAGGACGACGACTTCGAGAAGGTGGTGGCCGTGGCGGCCGCACTCACTACCTCAAGGCCTGAAGACTTGCGCCTGCTGCAGAGCAAGTGGCCGCGGGGGGCGGGGCCGGAGCGCGGCGGCGGGGCTAGGCCGCGGGGGCGGGGCCTGACCGCTCTCCCCACAGGGTTTGGCGCGTTCCTGAGGCCTCATCACCAGCAGCGCTTCCGGCAGGTGTGCTCGGACCTGATGGGCCCGGCTGCCCCGAGCGCGGGCACTGAGCCGCCGGGCCCCCGGGAGGGGACCCTCACCGAGCCTCCCGACCTCGCCCACCGCGATTCCCGGCCAGGTGGGGAGAGGGGGTCTGCCCGGTGCCCCCAGGGAGCCCAGCAGGGCGGGCCGCGGAGAAGCCCGAACGGCCCTCCTGTGTCTCCAGGCCCCCCAGCACAGGAGAATCCGGGGAGGACCCAGAGCAAGATCTTTGCCTTCCTGAGACGGAGGCAGGCCGGGGGTGCGGGGGCTCCCAGCCAGCCCCCCAGCGCCCCCCGCAGGCACGCGCAGCCCGAGTCCGGTAGGTCTCCTGCGCGGGGCCCCGGGGAGCGTGGGCCGGGGGGCGGCGCAGCTGGCGCGGCGCTCACAGCGGCCCCCTTGGAGCAGGCTCGGCGTGCGCCGGCTGCGGGGCGGAGGACACGGTCCCTTTCCAGTGCCCCTCCTGCAACTTCCACCGCTGCCGGGCCTGCTGGCGACGGCTCCTCCAGGTTGGCGGCGGGACCCTGCGGACCCACCGCTGCGCGTCCCCCACCTGGGGGAGGAGGCGGGAAGGGGGCGGGCGGAGGCGCCTGTGCAGCACTCCCCTGTCTCCGCAGGCCTCTAGGACGTGCCCGGCCTGCCACGCCCGTGCCAGGAAGCAGAGCATCACGCAGGTCTTCTGGCCAGAGCCCCAGTGAGGCTGGACACCCTCTGCCAGGCCGACGCCGCCTCTGCCCCAGACTCAGCTCGGACACTTGTCCCTTCCCGGGGTGCGGGCCAGGCCAGTGCCCGTGGGGATGTCCCTGAAATGGCGGCAGGTTCGGGGCCTGCCTAGGAGAAGCCCCCGAAGTCACCTTAGGGTCTGGGGAGGGTCGGCTACGAGGTGCATCTTCAGAACTGATCCTGGCGGCTCGTTTGTGACTGGAGCCTCAGGAGCTTGGCTGCGGAGGCCTGAGCCCAGGACTGGAAGGTGGGGGAGCGCTCTGCCCCCTCCTCTCGGGGACCTGTGTGTGGGCAGTGGACCTTCTTTTAATCAGGTGACAGGTTCTCTAATAAAGTTGCCGATACCGTTTCCAGACGCTGTTTGTAGGCTCTGGACCTGGTTGGTAGTGGGGTCTGAGGGTGCTGGGAAGGTAGATGTGGGCATCTGAGTAGGGTTGTCCCACCCTGTCGGCAAAAGGGCACACTGAGCGCTTTGTCCCAACTGGGCTCGGCCGCCATCCTCACAGGTGGACGGGAGGATAGACGATGCCAGGGAAGAGAGGAGCCAGGCGTCTCCAACTTGCACCCCGGCTGCCAGCCCTGGTCCTGGGTCAGGAGCTGCCCCCCGTTTGGGGGG
>NW_027528880.1:1173212-1174106 GCF_008692635.1 Crocuta crocuta
GGGCACCTTCGTGCAGCGGCCGTGCCGCCGGGACGCCCCCACGACGTGCGGCGCGTGTCCCCCACGCCACTACACTCAGTTCTGGAACTACCTGGAGCGCTGCCGCTACTGCAACGTCATCTGCGGGGAACGCGAGGAGGAGGCGCGGCCCTGCGACGCCACCCACAACCGCGCCTGCCGCTGCCGCCCCGGCTTCTTCGCTCACGCGGGCTTCTGCCTGGAGCACGCGCCCTGCCCGCCCGGCGCGGGGGTGACTGTTCCCGGTGCGCGGCGGGGCCGGCGGGCGGCGGCCACCAGTGAGGACGGGCCCCCAGGCCTCCCTGACCCCTTCCTCCCCGTCTCGTCCCCAGGCACCGCCAGCCAGAACACGCAGTGCCAGCCGTGTCCTCCAGGCACCTTCTCGGCCAGCAGCTCGAGCTCGGAGCAGTGCCAGCCGCACCGCAACTGCACGGCCCTGGGCCTCGTCCTCAACGTGCCTGGCTCCGCCTCCCACGACGCCCTGTGCACTAGCTGCGCCGGCTTCCCGCCGGGCACCCCGGAGCCAGGGGCGCCAGGTGAGCAGGGGAAGGGGCGGGCGAGTCAGAGGACGAGGTCGGCCCGTCCCCTGTTGTCCCCAGGCCAGGGTCCAGCCCCGAGGCGTGCAGCCTTTACCCAGCCTTTGGGAAGGTCCTCCAGACACTGACCGGGGGTGGTGGGCTGGGGGGCTGGCACCGGTGCGCCAGGCCACACTACCCTCCACCCCGGGAAGCTGCTTCTCAGGGAGTTTAAACTGCATCTCTCTTCCCACCCCTGCGGCCCCCACCCTCTTCTTCCACCTCTGCACCGGACCTGTTGGTGGGCAGGGACTTCCCCCTGGGCGGGTGCTCAGGTGCCCCCCCCGCACAGAGCTCTCTG
>NW_027528880.1:1174156-1176179 GCF_008692635.1 Crocuta crocuta
GGAGGCGCAGGCTGGGGCTCTGGCGGCGCGGCTGCTTCGGGCGCTGCACGAGGCCCGGCTGCTGGGGCTGGAGCGCAGCGTCCGCATGCGCTTCTGGGCACAGTGAGCGCCCCACCCCCTATTTATTCTGTTCCCAAACTGTGGCCTCACATGGGCACTNTTTTTTTTTTATAAAGCTGTTTCTATATAATGGATTGTATCGAACTTTGTGCCGTGTCTACCAAGTGCATGGCGGGCACATCTGGTGGGAAACACCTGCCATGGGCTCTCCAGCTCCCCATGCTTCCTCTGGCTGCTGGGCACCCCAAGTGGGATAGACCCTAGATGGGAGGGACCATTGGTGATGGCCAGCGGGTGACAGGTGCATCCCTACTGGCGTGGGCGCAGTGGAGATCCCTGAGGCTCGCCCCAGGCCCCCTAAGACACGTTCTGTGGCTAGGACAGCTGTGTGGGGGCTGTGCCGAGGAGGGCCCTGCCCAGTCTGGGAGCTCTCACTGTGGAACAGGGCCCAGCATGGACTGGCCAGCACCAGCCTGGTCCCTGGGCTGGCAAGAGACCCTCCCCTCTCACCTTGCCTCTCCGTTTGAGCTCCACCCAGTTACTGCAAACAGGGGACTTCCCAGGAGGGGACAAGCCAAGGCCCTCCCCTAGGCCGGGTGCATCCTGCATGCTTTCTGGGAAACCAGGCTTTTCCCCTCAGGAAGGCTCAGATGAGGGCTGGGCTGCTCCAGAGCAACCCGGGGGACTCCCAGCCCTCCTGGTGAGCCCGGGAGCCCGGCGCCTGATCCCCATGATGGGTCCCAGTGTGGGGGCAGCGGGGGAACCCCATAGCCCATGACTCGCCATGAGTCACCTCACCTGCATCCCCACTCCCAGCCCTGACTCAGCCTGCCCAGGCCCCCGCCACAGAGGGAGGGCAGTCTGGTGGGACCAGGGTTCTGGCTCTGGCTCAACCACTCCCACAGAAGCAGGAAGGTGGTGCCAGACAGGCCCCGAGTCCAGCCTGGGAGCCCCCCACCCAGTCCTGGGTTTCTGGAGGGACAATAAACAGCAGTGACTCAGACCACCACTGTTCTGGCACACTCGAGCCAGCACTAGCCAGTCAGCCTCCTGCCCAAGGCCAGGCCCAGGCCCGGTGGGTCTTGCCAGCTCCCACAGGGGCCACGTGGTGAGGGTCCCATGGACCAGCCTCGGCTGGAGGGCGTTTCCAGGCACAGACCCGGAAATGGGTTTCTAGGCAGCCTGTCCCCAGACCTGACAGGGACCCCACCCCTCACCCCCAACGTAGAAATAAGGCCCATCCCACCACAGGCCTGGGCTCCACAGGAACCCAGCCCACCTTCCTAACACCCTCACTGGTGCACCCCCTGCCCCCCCCGGCAGCTGGCTGTTCTGACCAGCAGCAGACACAGAGGGAACACCCACTCCCTCCCTGACTGCACGTTAGGCCAGTGGAAGAGGACACGGGGCCTCCCAGGCAGATGTCCATCCCCTGGTCTGAGGCATCAGAACCCAGGGCCCTGCTGGCCTTCAGCAAAGTGGGCCAGGTCTCCTGCCAAGATGACACCAGCCCCCACCCCATCTCCAGGCCCACAGACAGAGACTGAGGACACACTTGACCCCACCAGCCTCCTCCATGGGTGAGCTGCACAGAGCAGCTCTGGAGAACCTCATTTCCAGACAGGTGCCCTTCAGCCCCCTGGGCCAGGCAGGCCGGACTGCTGGCGCGGCAGCTCCAGAGGGCCAGGTGGCCTGCCAACACCAGCAGGCTGGGCAGGGTCCCGTGGGGGTCCCGTGATGGCATCTGTGTGGCACCCAGCCTGGCCCGGCTGCCCCGACTCCCCTCAGCAGAAGCCCCTGCATGCCTACACTTTTACGGACACAGGGAAACATTTGTCTTAAAGAAAAAACAAAGCAACTGAAAAAACCAAGAGCAAAGCAAACCCGACCCCCAGGCCTGGCGGCTCGGAGCCGGCAGGAGCGCTCCTCGGGCACTCAGGGGTGAGCCGTGGGCAGCAGGGGG
>NW_027528880.1:1176257-1180871 GCF_008692635.1 Crocuta crocuta
GGGCACCAGCCATGCCTACGTGATGTCCCTCTGCCGCGGCGGCCGGTGCACATTCCGCACGACGCACTTCACCATCCACTCGATGCCCTCGCGAACCCCTTTGCTGTGGAGACAGCAGGCGTGAGGTGGGGCCAGCTGTGGCCCCCCAGCCCACGGCGGGGAGAGCCCCACTCACCCAGTGAGGGCCGAGCAGGCCTGGGTCAGGCAGTCGCGCCTGCCGATCTTGGAGGTGCAATCGCTGAACGCAGTCTTGATGTCGGGGATGGAGAGGCAAGTCTGGGGGACGGCAAAGCTGTGAGCGGCAGCCCCGCGGGCGGCGCCCTGCCCCTGGGGCGGGACCGGGCCTTGGTGGCGAGGGGCCGGGCTCAGGGCTTGTCTGCCCGGGAGGGGGGGGCCTGCGGTGGGCAGGCTCAAGAGGAGCAGCAGCATCTCCCGGAAGGCCCACAGGAAAGCGAGGGCAGAAGATGGAAGCCATCTCCAAGGCACCCTGGCCCTAGGGCGCCTGTGCTGCAGAACCAGGGCACTGCTCTGCCGAGCCCTCTCCGTGCAGATGGCCACCGAGCAGCCACTGGGCAGCTGGGGTGATCCCAAGGGCAGCAGGCAGGTCAAGACAGGAGCCAACTCCCACCCTGGGACACCTCTGCGTCTTGTGTCCAGCCACGCCAGTGGCAGAAGGATCAGGCCTGCCTGCCCACCTGTGCCGTGAAGGCACCCTGTGCCTCAGGAGGCCCATGTGCACCCAGGGCACACATGGCCTGGGGTGTCCAGGACAGGCACCCTGTCCCCGCTGTCAGTGGGACGTGCTTCTGCTGGAAGCTGCCCTGCGGGCATGCCATGGGAAAAGGCTCACCTCAACGTCCTGCTTGTTGGCCAACACCAGGATGGGGACTCCGTCCAGCGCCTCACTCGTGACCATCTTCTCTGGGGTGGGCAGAGAGGGGGCAGTGAGCACCCTTCATCTGCCTGTGGCTGCCTGGGCCCACCCGCCCCTCCACTCCACAGGTGTGTGCTCTCTCCTGGCTGCGGCCCTGCCTGACCTGGTGTGCACCCCATCTCCCACTGAGGCCAGCTCCAGGCACCTGGGATGGGCACACTGGACCTGACCATTTCCGCAGCCCTGGCCAGGCTGTACCCACCGAACGCTCGCTTGGACTCGGACAGCCTCTCCTCATCTGTGGAATCGATGACATAGATGACACCGTGGCACTCCGCGTAGTACTGGGGAGGGGGAGAAAGGGGGTGCTGGGCCACAGGCACTTGGCCACCCCAGGGCCAGCTGCCAACTGGAAGACCCTTCTGAGCTGCCATGGGGGGGGGGTGGGAAGGTAGAGTAGAGTGAGGTGGCCCTAGACTTCTTCTTGCTGACCTTGGGGGACACCCTGTCCACTTCCCAGGTACCGTGCCCGCAAACCCCACTTCGGCAGCCCTGGGAGTGGAGGGAGGGTGCTAGCCAGATCACGTGTCAGTGTGGATGGGAAGCCTGACAGCCATACTATTCACGAGCCAGAGAAAAGCCACCAAGGGGAGGGAGAGCCAGGGCTAAGGACCAGGCCGGCAGCACTGAGCCCTGTGGCTGTACTGGGGCAGGAGGCAGGTAGCCGTCAGCGTGCACACGGCAGCGGCACCAGCCCAGGGCGTGGGGAAGGGTTATGTGGCAAAGAGCATCGCAAAGACAGACACACACAACAGGGCACGTGGGGGTGGACCCTGGGCGTGTGGGGCACGGGTGACACAGCCGCAGATTGGGGGAGGCCCCCTTGTACCCTAAATGAAAGACTGGAAGTGTCCACGTGCGGCAAGCAGACTGCAGCGTCTCTGCCCCTCCGTCACTAGAGCCCGGAGGCCTGGAATATCCGCACGTTACACACAAGACACCGGACACCAAGAGCTTGTGGTCAGTGAGCCGACGACCCTGTGGATGCGCCGGACAGCTCCGGGGAGTTCTCGAGTGTGACGAGGGCATGATCCGCGCCAGCTACATGCAGCCCCCTGAGTCCCGCAGCCCACGAGTCACACACACCCAGGGACCCCCGCAGCTGACGTGCTGGGTGGCGCCAGGGCTACAGGCGCCGTCGCGCTGCTGAGAACTGGGAGCTGGCAGGCCCTGTGGGAGGGGTCTCCGTGGCAGGAAGGGGCACCGCATGGGGCTCACAGCAAGCCCAGGGGTTCCCCTCACTGCCCTTGGGGTGTACGACCCGGCCTGGCAGATGGGTGTAAGGTGACGGCCCCGCAGTGCCAGGAGCGATGGGAGCCGGACGCTGGGGGCTGAGCAGGAGTAGGGCTGGGGGCACCCTGATGGCAGCATCACCCGTGGCTGCACCACGGAGCTCTGGGCCCCAAAGGGTTGGAGTTATGGTCACCACCAAGGCTCCCCATTCCCTAGGGCCCAGCCAGAGACCTGCTGAGTTACAAACCCTGGCTGCCTCCTGGGCACGTTGGACAACTCGTGTTCAGGGGCCAGCAAAGACCCAACGGTGGTGGGGATAAGGGACCCCGTCAGTAGGAGGCAGGGGCCCCACTCCACAGTGGGGACCGGGAAGCTCACGAGGAACCCGGTGGGGCTCCGCGACCAGGGGCGTAGACTCTCGTGACAAACCACACCATCGGCAGGAGTGGTACCTGGGGCAGGGGTCACGGGCAAGCGCAGAGCCTCCTCTCCCTCTCCCAGCCTCGTGTGAGGAGGCGCCCGGCAGAGCCCCGCCCAGCTCAGAGCCCCGGACCCTACAAGGGGCGCGGCGGGCTGCGGTCAGCCCAGGAGCCCCGCGGCAGGCAGTGCGCCCGATGGATAGGCCAGTTGGCTCCTTTGGGACCGACTTTAACCCACCAAGAGCCCCTTACCAAGTCACAGCTGCCTGAAGGAGCCCACTGTGGTGACCCACAAGGCGGTACGAGTCCCAGTTGGCTTGGCCTGGTGTGGAGCCGCTGCAAGGAAGGAATTCTCCCGCAGGGCTCCCTGCTGGCCCGGCCACCTGAGCTGACCCTTGCCCTTGCCCGTCCCGCGTCGGCCCAGCTCCCATCCCAGGTGCTGGTCCTCAACACACACCCTATGCCCCAATCTGCTCCTGAGACCCTGGCCTCACTCTGCATCAGTGACCTTAAATAGCCAGAAAACCTGTTGGTGACCTTCTGGCCACTAGATGGAAGCTGGCCTCTCGGATGGAAGTCGGAGCGGAGAACACACTTTAGAGGGAAACCAGGAAAAGGGGTCTGGGTACCAGCTGCTGCGGTCAAACGAGAAACCGGGATCTGGACGCTAGTTCTGAATACACAGGTGACGAATGAGTGTGAAGACAAGCCCACCTGTGCTCCTAGTGTTGGGCTGCACCAAGTCCGCCGTGCCAATCCACCAGGAGGGGGCCGCCTAAGGGGAGGCTGGGTCTGTCCTGCTCCGCGCTGGACTCCAGCGCCTGGCACAGGCCGACCTGAAGACGGACCCAGTGCTGGGGCGTGTGGGAGGAGGAGCACAGCGCCGGGGTTCCAGAAACACCCCAAGACCTCATCAAGAAAGACCTCATCAAGGCCTCAGCTGTTCTCGGCCTCCGAGAACACCCTCCCCCGGTGGGGAAGAGGCCACCACAGAGGCCGGGTCCTAAGCTACAACTGAAGAGCAGAGGAGACTCGGCCCCAGTGGTGAACTGGGAATGTCGCGTTCGCTGACCTTCCCCACCCCTGTTCCCTGGCCAGCTTTTGTCCTGTCCTGCGATACCAGCAAAACTCCAAGTCAAAAGGAACCAAGCGCATCCATGCTGTCGGGGGACGGACCCAGGAACCGGGACGGGACCACGGGGGAAGCCTGGGGAACAAAGTGGGCGACAAAGCTGCTGACACCAAAGAAAAATGGGAGCCTGAGGCCTTACGAGGAAAGGAAGCGGCCGAGAGGGGTCACCAGGAGAGACTGCCTGAGGGACGTGCCTGGCTAGGCATCCTACGTGGCATCTATCTTACCTTGTCCCACAGAGATTGCAGCTCTTCCTGGCCCCCTAAGTCCCAAAACATGAGGCGAGCCTTTCCCACGTCCACAGTGCCAACTGGGGGAGAACAAGACAGGTGAGGCTGCACGTCCCAGGTCCCTGTCCGCCACCGCCGGCTGCAGGGAGCGACGGCCCTTGCGCTGCTCCCCCGCCATCCCAGGGATGAAGGCCCCACGCGGCCCTGCCCACCCGCCTGCTGGCCTGCAGACGGCGCAGTACCCGCAGGGCTCTGCCCCACACACCCACAGGCCTGAGGGACCCCCTTACTGTTCAGACCCACGGTGGTGGTGATTTTGGACAGACTCATCCCCTTGTAGTTCTTGTGAAAGCGGGTTTTTGACTGCTCCAGGAACGTCTGCCGGGAGGCACAGACAGACGCAGGTGAGGCCGGGACTCCTTCCCAGCCTACTCCCCACATATCCCTCCTTGGGCTTTTTCTTGGAAAGCAAAGCAGACAGAGCAACGTTTTGCTGTTAAGGCAGCTGGTGGGGGCTCTGGGCAGGAACCGCGCGGCCTAAAGGCACAGCAGGACAAGCCCGCGGAGGAGCGTGACAGGCACACACCGTCTTGCCGGCATTGTCCAGGCCCAGGATCAGGATGCAGTACTCGTCCTTCTGGAACATGTACTTGTACAGGCCCGACA
>NW_027528880.1:1180964-1181128 GCF_008692635.1 Crocuta crocuta
GGCCCGGAGGAACGGGAGCCGAGGCCGCGGAGCCAGCGGCTTTACCGCTCGGCGCTGATCGCCTCACCGGCCCTTCTTCGCGTCCCCCAGACGGGAGGGAGAGCCGCCTGGGCCCCGCAGGCTGCCGCGGGGGCCGCGGGGTGCAGCCGTCGGCGCAGGGCGCG
>NW_027528880.1:1181245-1194870 GCF_008692635.1 Crocuta crocuta
GGGTAGCCTGGCGGTGAGGGCGGCAGGCCCGGGACACCTCGGCTTCTGTTCGTGCAGCTCCGAGGCCCGGCGGACGCGCCCCTGCCCGCCGTGCGTCCGGGATGGACGAGGAGAGCCTGCAGAGCGCCCTGCGGACCTATGACGCCCAGCTGCAGCAGGTGGAGCTGGCCCTGGGAGCCGGCCTGGATCCCTCGGAGCTGGCCGACCTGCGCCAGCTGCAGGGGGACCTGAAGGAGCTGATCGAGCTCACCGAGGCCAGCCTGGTGTCCGTCAGGAAGAGCAAGCTGCTGGCCACCGTGGACGGCGAGCACCCGGCCCAGGCCGACGCCGAGTATCTGGCTTTCCGGGAGGCCGTAGCTGAGGGGGCGGAGGGGCCCGCAGCCCCCAGGGCAGAGCTGGAGGCGGCTCCCGAAGGGGAGGCTGGGCCGCAGCGCAGCGGGCGCGGACGGGAGGAGGAGGAGGGCGAGGGCGCGGACGCGGAGGAGTGGAGTGGGAGGAAGGTGAACGCCCCCTACTACAGCGCCTGGGGCACCCTGGAGTACCACAACGCCATGATCGTGGGCGCCGAGGAGGCGGGCGACGGCTCGGCGGGCGTGCGCGTGCTCTACCTGTACCCCACGCAGAAGTCCCTGAAGCCCTGCCCGTTCTTCCTGGAGGGCAAGTGCCGCTTCCAGGAGAGCTGCAGGTAAAGCCTTCGCCTCTGGGGCCCGTGGGATGTGGGGCGGGGGGCAGGCTCAGGGCCACGGGAGTCCGCTGGCAGCACAGTGCGGACATCAGCTTTGGGGGCCGTGTCCTCCTTCACGTGTCCCCTAATTCCCATGGACAGATGACGTGTGGCGGGGCTCGCGCGGCAAAGAACGGCCCCCTGCCCGCCAGTGGTTTTGTTCTCCGGTGTTCGAGCCTCCGCCAGTATAGGTCGTCGGTGCTGCGAGGGCCGGGCGGCCGCGCCTCCCTGGCCGGCGTGTGCCGGGCTGCTTCAGCTCTTCTCGTCCTACTTTGGTTTCTCTGGACTATCTTAAAGCAAATTCTAGAAATTACTGGTTTTTTCATCTGTAAGTACTTACGGACATACCCCCGTAAAATCATAAGTCACATTTTGTTTACGTTGAAACTTCCATAGTTGTCAAAACGATGTTTTTTTTTCCTTAAATGAATAACTTTGCTGTTGCTCGTTTTTACTTTCTACTTTCTCTTTGGAAAGAACATCTACTGAAATCTCTGGTAGATTTATTTTTTATTTATTTTTATTTTTTTATTTTTTAAAAATGTTTTATTTATTTCTGAGAGAGAGAGAGCAGGAGAGGGTCAGGGAGAGAGGGAGATACAGAATCTGAATCAGGCTCCAGGCTCTGAGCTGTCAGCACAGAGCCCGACGTGGGGCTCAAACCCACGAACTGTGAGATCATGACCTGAGCTGAAGTCGGACGCTCAACCGACTGAGCCCCCCAGGCGCCCCTATGGTTTTATTTTTTAGTCAGTAGTCCCGGGAAACTGGCCCTAGGTCTTCGGCCAGCGGCTGGATCCAGCGTCATTGGGCACATTTTCCCTTCTTTCTTCCTCTGCACGTTTTACCACGTTGTAGCTTATGTGCCTCCACCGGAGTGTGCTCGGTGAGTGTTCGTAGAGTGGACCCGCCCACAAGCTGGTGCGCAAGTCGGTCAAGGAGCAGAGCTGTAAGCCCTCTGTCCTTTCTGCCGTTAGTCCCTCTGGGCCGCCTCCACGCCCTGGTGATGCGGTCCTGCGCCGCTTCCTCGGCCAGGCACCACCCCAGATGTCCACGTGTGGTCACCCTTAGGCGCAGCCACCCCATGAGCTGGGCCTTGCAGTGGCCGAGGCTGCCGGACTCAGGGACGGGGGTGGCTCTGGAGTCTGCGCCGGGGACGGGCCAGCTCCGAGATGGCCCCTGGCTACTGTACCCTCCATGCTGCTGCTGCATTAGCTTCACGCCTAATGCATTCTGCAACGGCGGTCGCCACCACCTGGGAGCGGTCGGCCATTTTCCTGCATTTGCTTTGCGTTTTTAAAAGTAAAATAAAGTAGGTAATGTTGAAACGCCCTTTGACTCCCCATCTGTCACTACTCCCTCCCCGTCCTGGCGGGCTGTCATCGTCACAGCTCCATTGTGGTTTTTTTTGTTTTTAATATTTATTTCTAGGAGAGAGAGAGAGAGAGAGAGAGCGTGAGCAGGGGAGGGTCAGAGAGAGAGGGAGTCACAGACTCTGAAACAGGCTCCAGGCTCTGAACTGGCAGTCAGCACAGAGCCTGACGCGGGGCTCGAACCCACGAACCGCGAGATCATGACCTGAGCGAAAGTCGGACGCTTAACCGACTAAGCCACCCAGGCGCCCCAGCTCCATTGTGTTTTTAGCACGTGTTAGTCCTTCGCAGACATGAGCGAAGACTACGTGTTTGTGCTGTGTTTTTTTTTTTTTTATGTTTGATAAACGTGTGTTTAATGTTTATTTCTGAGAGAGAGAGAGAGAGAGACAGAATCAGAAGCAGGCTCCGGCTCTGAGCTGTCAGCACAGAGCCCGACACGGGGCTCGAACCCTCAAACCATGAGATCATGACCTGAGCTGAAGTCGGATGCTCAACCGACTGAGCCACCCAGGTGCCCCATATTTGTGCTATTTTTAAAACAAGCATACTGCACCGTATGGTTCATTTTGTAATTTGCTTTTTTCACTAAGCACGTTTGTGAGGAGCATCTACATTGGTATTTACAGAGCTATTTCGTCCATCATAACTGCTGTTTTTCCTTATGAAATGCTACATTTTATTTATCCTGTTCCCTTCTGGGTGGTTTCCAGTTTTTATTTATACCAACAGCTTGCTGTGAACATCTCGGCAGGTGTCCTCTCGTGTTCGTGGTGAGAACTTGCCCAGCACGTAACTGGTGTGCAGAGTGCATGCGGTTTCTGGTCCCGCGTACCCTAGTCCTTAGTCTCGTGTCCTGTGTGACCGCCTGTGGGGACGCTGCCCGACTTGCAGGTTCCTGCCCACTGAGAGCTGGGAAAAGGGTACCGTGATGGAACTTGTATTTTTTAGATTACTAGTGAGATATAGTATCTTTCCATACATTTGTTATAACTTAATCTCTTCTATTTCAGTCTCCTCCATAAAACAGAAACGAGAACTGGTTTCCCAGTACTTGAGAGAATGAAATGCGTCAATACATGCAAAGAATTCAAAATAGCACCCAACACGTTGTAAGCTCATGGCAGATAGAAACTTTTATCTTGCCGTGAAATAAAATCAGACGCGGAAAGTAAACACATAGCCTGGGGGTTTCTGGCGCCTCCGGCAGCCACCACCCAGTGAGAACTGCCCCCACCCCAGAAGCCCTTCTGTGCACCTCCAACCAAACATGGCCCACTCCCTCCTCCGAAAGTTCCCACTCTTCTGGACTGTATTGTAATCACTTCTCTGTGTTCAGTTGGGCTCATCACTCACGTGTAACTGTTTATAAATGCCCTGGTATAACCTCACTCACCAAGCTGCTGTGTCTGAATCTGGCTGTCCACACTCGTCTCCCTTCCTTCCTGGCCTCAGTTTATTGAAGGATTGGGCCCTTTGCCGCAGACACCCCTGGTGGGGCCCAGCACATCCCCCCGCAAGTGGGCAGCTGCATCCAGGCAGCGGACCGCACACAGGTGCACACACAGGTTCACCCTCTATGGCCAGACTCAGGGTGCTGTTCTTTCGTCAGGAGGTACTTGGTGCCTTGTTTGGTTTGGTGATATTAGCGGTGATTGATCCCATTGGTGATAAGTGCCTAGTCCGCGGATTCAGTAGGGATTGCAAAGTAGCCGTGTTATCAGTCAATTCGCATTTATTAGCTTTAGAGAGAGGCTTTTCTTCATCTGTGGTTTGGTGACTCAGTGGTACAGTTCCTTTGGAAATGCAGGATAAATGCTGCATTTTCCTGTTTTCTGTTTTTAATTTATAATTTGTTTAAATTCAAGTTAGTACCATAGAGCGTAACGATTTCAGGAGTAGAATTTAGTGATTCATCACTTACATACAACACTGGTGCTCATCCCAACAAGTGCCCTCCTTTTTAAAAAAAAATTTTTTTTAACGTTTGTTTATTTTGACAGAGAAAGGGACAGAGCACAATCAGGAGACGGACAGAGAGAGAAAGAGACACAGAATCTGAAGCAGCTCCAAGGGCTGAGCTGTCCGCACAGAGCCTGACGCGGGGCTTGAACTCACGAACCGTGAGATCATGACCTGAGCTGAAGTCGGATGTTTGACTGAGCCCCCGGACGCCCCCAACAAGTGTCCTCCTTTCTTCTTTTTCTTTTTTAATTTTTTAAAAATGTTTTTATTTATTTCTGAGAGAGACAGACAGCGTGACCAGGGCAGGGTCAGAGAGAGAGGGAGACACAGAATCCGAAACAGGCTGCAGGCTCCGAGCTGTCAGCACAGAGCCCGACGCGGGGCTCGAACCCACGAACCGTGAGATCATGACCTGAGCCGAAGTCGGACGCTCAACCGACTGAGTCCCCCAGGCGCCCCAGCAAGTGTCCTCAATGCCCATCCCCCCGTCAGCCCATCACCCCTGCCACCTCCCCGCCAGCAGCCCTCAGTTTCTTCTCTGTATTCAAGAGTCTCTTATGGTTTACCTCCCACTCTATTTTTACCTTGTTTTTCCTTCCCTTCCCCTTAAGTTCATCTGTTGTGTTTCTTAAATTCCACATATGAGTGAAATCATATGATACTTGTCTTTCTCTGACTGCTGTTGCTTAGCATAACACATTCTGGTTCCATCCACATGGTTGCAAATAGCAAGATTTCATTCTTTTTCATTGTTAAGTAATATTCCATTGGGTATATAAACATATACCACATTTTTTAAAAACCATTTGTCAGTCTGTGGGCACTTGGGCTCTTTGCATACTTTGGCTGTTGTCGATAGTGCTGCTATAAACACTGGGGTGCATGTGCCCCTTTGAGTCAGCACTCCTGTGTCCTTTGGATAAATACTGGCGGTGCAATCGCTGGGTCATAGGGTGGTTCTATTTTTAATTTTTTGAGGGACCTCCACACCGTTTTCCAGAGTGGCTGTAGCGGTTTGCATTCCTGCCAGCGGCGCGGGAAAGTTCCTCTTTCTCCGCGACTTCGCCCACACCTGTTGTTGCCTGAGTTGACGTTGGCCACTCTGACAGGTGTGCGGTGGTCTCTCGTTGTGGTTTTGAATTTTTATTTCCCTGATGATGAGTGACGTTGAACATTTTTCTGGATGTCTTCTCTGGAAGGGTGTTTATTCGTGTCTTTTGCCCATTTCTTCACTGGATTATTTGTTTTTTGAGTGTTGAGTTTGATAAGTTCTTTATAGGTTTTGGATACTAATCTTAGTATCTCTCTCTTAGTTCGTCGTCTGTATGTCTGTTCTTAGGACAGTGCTACGCTGTGATTACCATAGCTTCGTAGTAAGCTTTGACATCAGGAAGTGGTAGTCCTCCATCTGCTCTGCTTTTCAAGATTCTTTTGGGTATTGAAGATCCTTTGCAATTACATGTGAATTTTAATATTTGTTTATTTTTAACTTTATTTTATTTTTGAGAGAGAGAGAGCATGCGTGTGCACATGTGCAAGCAGGGGAGGAGCAGAGGGAGAGAGAGAGAGAATCTTAAGAAGGCTCCATGCTCAGTGCAGACCCATCCCCAGATCCTGGGATCATGACCTGAGCCAAAATCAAGAGTCGGATGCTCAACTGACTGAGCCACCCTAGCTCTATGTATTTATTTTTAAGTAGGCTACACAACCAGCACAGAGCCCAACGC
This sequence comes from Crocuta crocuta, assembly GCF_008692635.1. Lineage (NCBI taxonomy): Eukaryota > Metazoa > Chordata > Mammalia > Carnivora > Hyaenidae > Crocuta > Crocuta crocuta. Next base: position 1,187,035 of record NW_027528880.1, read on the forward strand.
ACGGCTTGAACTTGACCCTGAGATCAAATCCCTGAGCTGAGATCAAAAGTCAGACGCTTAACCTACTGAGCCACCCAGGTGCCCCCATATGAATTTTAAAATCAGTTTGTCTATTTCTTCATAAAAGACAGTTGGGAGTTTGATAGGAGTGGTATGGAACCTGCAGATCAGTTTGGGGGCCTGTTGCCATTCTCACAGTCGTAAGTCTTCTGATCATGAACGTGAGATGTCTTTCTATTTATTTAAGTTTTCTTTTATTTCAACAATATTTTGTAGTTTCAGCTCTTGGTCAAATGTATTTCAAAGTGATTTGTTCATTTTGATGCTGTTGTAAATTAAACAGTTTCATTTTTTAAAAACAATTTTAAATCTCTCTTTTTTTAAGTTTTACTTATTTAAGTAACCTCTACACCCATTGTGGGGCTCAAACTCATAACCCCTGATATAAGAGTCACATGCTCTTCTGATTGAGCCCACCAGGTACCCCTGTTAATTTCACTTTTAATATTTGTGTGTGTGTGTGTGTGAGAGAGAGAGCACACACATGCAGGTTGGGGAGGGGCAAAGGGGAGAGAGAGACAGAGAGAATGAGAATCTTAAGCAGGCTCCACGCCCAGCACAGAGCCCGGTGTAGGGCTCACTCTCATGACCATGAGATCAGGACCTGAACCAAAATCAACAGTCAGCTGCTTAACCGACTACACGGGCTCAGTTTTCAATTTTAGATTGCTCATTGCTAGTATATTAAAATATAACTGATTTTTGTGTGTTGATCTTGTATCCTGTGGTATTGCTGAATTCACTTATTAGCCCTAATAGGGTTTTCTATGGATTATTTAGGATGGTTTTTTTTATTTAGTTTTTTTTTTTTAATTTGTATGTATTTTTTTGAGAGAGGGAGGGGGAGGGAAGGAAGAAGGGAGGGGCAGAGAGGAGGGAGATGGAGAATCCCAAGCAGTCTCCACACCATCAGTGCAGAGCCCACCTTGGGGCTCAAAGTCACATATTGTGACATCATGACCTGAGCTGAAATCGAGAGTCGTACGCTTAACCAACTGAGCCACCCAGATGCCCCTATTGTGGATTTTCTATACAGATATTCCCCCACTTTTCAAAAGGTCATGTTATACCACTTTTATGAAAGACCTACTTTAGTAACTTTCAACATATTATTGTCTTTGGACTCAAGACAAGTTTCTTATAGATGGCATAGAATTTGATAATTCTTTTTACCCAATCTTCCAGTTTTGTCTTTTAATTAGAGTTTACTTCACTTACATTTAAAGTGGCCTGGGTAGCCCTGTTGGTTGAGCGGTCGTGTTGGGCTCTGTGCTGGACGTGGAGCCTGCTTGGGACTCTCTTTCCCTCTTTCTCTGCCCCTCCTTGCTTGAGCACTCTCTCTCTCAAAATAAACATTTCTTTTTAGTTATTTTAAGGGGCGCCTGGGTGGCTCAGTCAGTTGAGTGTCCGACTTCAGCTCGTCTTGATCTCACAGTCAGTGAGTTCAAGCCTCACATCAGGCTCTGTGCTGGCAGCTCAGAGCCTGGAGCCTGCTTTAGATTCAGGGTCTCCCTGTCTGTCCCTCCCCCACTCACGCTCTGTCTCTCTCTGTCTCAAAAATGAATAAGCATTAAAAACATTTTTTTTAATTTATTTAAAAAATTAAGGGCGCCTGGGTGGCTCAGTCATTTAAGCATCCGACTTTGGCTCAGGTCATGATCTTGAGGTTCATGGGTTCAGGCCCACATTGGGCTCTGTGCTGACTTTTGGGAGCCCCTGGAGACTGCTTGAGATTCTCTCTCTCTCTCTCTCTCTCTCCCTCACGTGCACACGCTCTCTTTCAATAATAAATAAACATTAAAAATTTACAAAATTATTTTAGAAATTAATAATACAGTGGTTACTGATAGTGAAAGACATCTTGGTCATTTTATTATTTGTTTTCTTTTTCTTGTTTAATTTTTTTAATTTTTTTTTTTTTATTTCTAGGAGAGAGAGAGAGAGAGAGAGAGCGTGAGCAGGGGAGGGTCAGAGAGAGAGGGAGTCACAGACTGAAACAGGCTCCAGGCTCTGAGCCGGCAGTCAGCACAGAGCCCGACGCGGGGCTCGAACCCACGAACCGCGAGATCATGACCTAAGCGAAAGTCGGACGCTTAACCGACTAAGCCACCCAGGCGCCCCTTCTTTTTCTTGTTTTTAAAGATTTTAACTAATTTCTACACCTAGCCTGGGGCTCGAACTACAAGCCTGAGATCAAGAGTCACACGTCGCACTGCTGAGTCAGCCAGCGGCTCCTCTGTTCTGTGCGCCTTGTGCCCGCGCCCCCCAGCCCTCCGTCACTGCTTCCCCGGCAACACTGGCTTCTATAGTTACCTGCGTGGTGGCCTGTGTCAGCGTTCATACGGCTTGAGTTACAGTCTAGGGTCCTTTTGCTTTGGTTTGAGGGACCCCCTGGGTCACTCCTTGTAGGCAGGCCTGTTAGCAGCGGACGCCCTCTGCTTTTGTGTATACGGAACGTCTTCATTTCTCTTTTGAAGGATAGTTTTGCCAGAGAGAGAGTTCTTGGTTGCTGGTTGGTTTTTTTTCCTTTCAGGACTTTAATTCTGTTGTCCCGCTGCCTCTTGGCCTCCGTAGCTTCTGATGAGAAGTTGGCAGTTAGCCTTACTGAGGACCTGTGTACGTGAAGAGAGCCTTCTCTTTTGCTGTTTTCAGGATTTTCTCTTTGCCTTTGGCTTTAAGGAACTGTAACTGTAATGGGCTCTTAGTAACATGGTGGTGAGATGTGAGGGAGGGAAGCAGTCTGCCGTCCTCCAGCCGGACGCCAGTGCCTCTGGATCATGAACTTGACGTGTGTGTCTCAGTTGTGCACGCACACCCCCACTCGGGTGGGGCAGGATGGCCACACTGGGCTGGTCAGCGAGGCTCTGGCTCACCGGGCTCCCTGGGGACAGACCTAGTTCGGAGGAGCCAGTGCGTGGAGCTGCTTCAGAATCCCCGCCCGCCGCAAGCCGGGGCCCGAGGCGATTTTCTCCAGTATTCACCCAGATAAAATCCCCAGGCTCTGCAGACTTGGCCACTCCCGGCCACAGCGAAGGCGGTCTTTCCTAGGGGCAGCTCCCGCTGCAGTGGCCGCTGGCTGCCTGCTCTGCCGAGTGGCGGTTCCCACGTCCGCCTCCTGGCCTCCAGCTGGGCGGTGTCCTCCCTCGCGTGCCGAAGAAGAGTCGCTGACGTTTTGTCCCGTTCAGCTTTCTGCCGTTGGTTAGAACGGGGGGCAGCTCCCCGGCTTCTGGTGTGCAGACTGGAAGCCGGAGTGTCTACAATTTGTGTTACGTTTGAAGAATCACTGCTTGAATCACTGTCATATATTTCCAGTTACTTCTTTGAACATACAGTATCTGCTTTGAGGTCTTTGCAACATTCAACATTAGGGGCCACTCACGTTCTATCAGCTGCTTTTTTCCCCTAACTGTGCTTCACACTTTATTGTTTGTTTGCGTGGTAAGTTTTTATTGCAACTGTTCATTTCAGATAATATATTGTAGCAACTCTGGACTCTGAATTGTTTTCCTCGGTATTTTGTTTTATAGTATGTTTCTGGGCCTACCTTACAAAGCCTGCCCCCCCATAGCGTGCAGGCTCTGATATCTCTACTCAGATCTTTAAATATATTTCTTTTTAGCCTGGCTTTTTGGGAGTCACCATTGTGTCTGTGTAGCTTAGTGGCCAGCCGGTGATTTAGGCAGAAGTTATTCTCAAACACTCTTACCCAAGATGCTTCCCCCATCAGTCAATGTATGTGGGCGGGGGGCCACCTTCCCGGGTCAGCCAGCCCCCGGTCTTCCTGCTGTCACTGCAGTGGGGTCTCTCTGAGCCCCCGATGCACACGCGTTGTTCCCGAGAGAACCAGGGGTGCTTGGGGACAGAGCCCTTCTGTGGCTCTTTCCTTTTCAGGGCTTCCCTTAGGTACTTGGTGAGTGCCTCCCTGGGAAACGCCCGCGCCCGCTCCCTGCTGCTGTTCCCAGACCCTGGGTCTCTGCCGCTGCCACGCACCCCCCCCCCTGGGGGGCAAGTGAGAAGCAGTCCCCACTGTGAAGGCGCAGCCCGTCCCAGATCCCTTTCCTCTCCTAAGCTGCACGTTTTCTCAAATACGATGACTTACGAATGTGTCATTTGTGTCCGTTTCCAGAGCTGAAGCTGTGAATTTTGACAATTTTGCTTAGATTTAGCCTTGTTTTTCTATACTTGGCCACAGCTAGGACTCAGAACCTTCCTTAAGGTTCTAAATGCTTGCTTTTAGGTTCAAGTTTTATGTCTTCCGGAGTGTTTTGCCATGAATGTTGGGAGGTAGGTGACTGATCTGGGTTTTCTCTGTGGGAAGCCCATCTCTAATCTCCTTATAAAAGCAGCCTTCCCGGGGCGCCTGGGTGGCTTAGTCGGTTGAGCATCCGACTTTCGCTTAGGTCATGATCTCGCGGTTCGTGGGTTCGGGCTCCGCGTCGGGCTCTGTGCTGACTGCCAGCTCAGAGCCTGGAGCCTGTTTCAGAGTCTGTGTCTCCCTCTCTCTCTGACCCTCCCCTGCTCACACTGTGTGTGTCTCTCTCTCTCTCCTAGAAATAAAGAAAACATTAAAAAAAAATTAAAAAAAATAAATAAAAGCAGCCTTCCCTCCTTCGATGGCTGCGTATGTAGCCCGCTGCCCATCGCCTGGGGAGCTGTGTGCCGGGTGCTCCTCCTGGGTGCTCTTCATCATTCCATTCATCAGTTCTCTTAGTTTTAAATTCATGTATGGATATGCCCATCACTACTCCCCAGGGTTAGAAATTTAGGTTATTTCCAGGGTGCCTGGGTGGCTCAATGGGTCGAGCATCTAACTCTTGATTTCTGCTCAGGTCATGATCCCGGGGTCGTGGGATCCAGCTTCGCATTGCGCTCCATGTTGAGAGTAGAGCCTGCTTAGGATTCTCTCCCTCTGCCCCTCTTCCCTGCTGGCGTGTCTCTCTCTTTAAAACTTAAAAAAAAAAAAAGTAGGCTATTTCCAAGTCTTTTGCATTTTGTTTACATCCTTTGGGCCAAATCTTTGCATACTTTCATTATTATTTTTCTAGAATCATTTCCTAGAACCACCTAGGTTAAGGAGTGTACCGAATTTTCAGACTTCTGTTATCACTGAAGATTCTTGCAGAAAAGTTTAATTGGTGGTGTCCGTGTGTGTGTGCGTGTGTGTGTATGTGTGTGTGTGTGTGGAAGTGGGTATTCAGTTGGACTTAGTCTTGGGTTTAGGCCTCCATCGTGAACACGTTGTATTCTCCTCAGTTGAATAAGGGTTTTCATCCGAAGTCACTACTGCAGTACATTTGGGGCTCAGTCTTGTAACTGCCGGTGCCACTCGGTCATTGGCAGTGTCCTGAGAGCCTGAGGACAGTCCAGTGTGAGAAGGAGCTGCCTGGCATCCTGCCGGGGAGGTGTCTGCGGCCTTCTTTGCCCACCCCTTCCTTTCTGTTCCCTCCGTCACCACCGATCCCAGCCTGCAAGGACTGCCTTGCCGAGTGTTGGCTGTGTGTCACCGAGTCAGTGCCAGTCCCCGACTGCCTTTGTAGGGTTAAACAGCTTCCTCTTTGAAATGCCGGCACGGTAGAGTGGATGTGTGGTTAGTCTTTCGTGCCTTTATTTGGCAGAGTTGAAGCTTGTAGTCTTTTGTCCCCACGTTTCTTCCTCTCTCTCCTCCTCTTCCTCCTCCCCTCCCCTCCCCTCCCCTTCCCTCCCCCTCTCAGTTTTGGTTTTAATCTCACTGGTTCACTGACATCAAAAGGTCAAGACATCACTGTTACAACTGGATTCTCCTACTTGGTTTGGGAAGGACTCAGTCCTGTGAGTGCACACTCACAAACACACCTGCCTTGATTATCTGCTAGCGCTGGTGGCCTCCTATCTGGTGAGGTCACAGGCTGTCTGCTCGCCACACTGTTACTGTAGCCCAGAAGTCTGGAGCATAGGTGAAGCATCTTGTCCTCAGGGTAGCCAGATCCATGCCGAGAACAAGAGTTTGTGCATGTGTGTGTGTACGTGTACCCATGTGTCTGTACTTATGTCAGGGGTATGTGTGTGCAGGCCTATGCGTATACGTGTGAGTAGATGTGTGTGTGTGTGTGTGTGTGTGCGCGCGCATGCATCTGTCTGTCCCCTGCTCTCCCTCCCTTCGGGGCGCGGCCCAGGCCGGTGGGCACGGTTCCCCTGGGCTCACTTGCCCTGCTGTGCCCTGTCTGAGCCCCTGCCCCCCCTGCTGTGTCTTGTCTGAGCCCCTGCCCCACTGGGGTTGTCTTGGCAGGTTCTCCCATGGGCAGGTGGTCTCTGTCGATGAGCTGCGCCCCTTCCAGGACCCGGACCTGAGCTCCCTACAGACTGGCTCTGCATGTCTGGCCAAGCAGCAGGATGGCCTTTGGTACCCAGCGCGGATAACTGGTGAGGCTGCCCTTCCTGGAGGCCCTATCCGTGCTTCACCTGTGAGAATTCCTGGAGGGCCACTTCTTTGGTTAGGCGTCAGGACCCTGGTCCGCGCCCAGAGGAGCAAGACCGCCCTTGACCCTGGCTCCGCCTTCCTTCCAGTTCCCACCGTGGTTCCTACCACCTGTCGAGGCCGCTGATCTGGCCTGTGTTTGTCCCCTGCCCCCAGACGTGGATAGCGGCTACTATACGGTCAAGTTTGACTCGCTGCTGCTGAAGGAGGCCGTGGTGGAGGGGGACAGCATCCTGCCCCCACTGCGCACTGATCCCACAGGGTCCTCGGACTCGGACAGCGGTGATGCGGATGATTCCAGCTATGCCAGAGGTACAGCAGCTGCTCTGGGTCCCGAAAGCTGGGAAGGGAGGCGCCGGCGGCATCTGGCTGGCGGGGCCTGTGAGCATCTCCCCAGAGGACTGGAGAGGGTGGTCACGGTGAGGTGGGCTGTCCCAGTGGGCTGTGCGCGGTCGCGCCCGCGGAGGCGTGGCAGCCACTGTAGGAGGTGCGGGGAGCGTGCCGCATGCGGGCTCTTGTCTTCGAGGAGCCCCTGGGACGGACTGCACGTCCACACCCTGGAGAGCAGGGCTGCAGCCGCTGAGGCGGGGCTGCCAGGCACATGGGGTGCAAAGAGGGACCGGTGGGGCGTGGGGGTCCTGCCGCCAGAGCCCCCACACAGGCTGGGCGTCCACGCATCCAGGCAGCGGGGGGGCAGGAGGGTTTCAGAAGGGAACCTGGCTGGGGCCGCCCAGCCCCCCCTGCAGGCTCAGTCAGGATGCAGGGGGCGGGCGTTCCTCCGGGATCTGTTCTGTGAGTTGGTGGGTTCTGAAAGCCCGTGTCCACGGTGGTGCAGGGAGGACTGAGCCATGAAGTGGGCGATGACTTTTTACGAGGGGAGGAGGGGAGCTCCCTGCTCGAGAAGTTGCATCAGGGAACGGCCGCTGTGTGGCTTGGGGAAGGGGGAGGGCTGGAGCAGACGGGGCCAGAGTCTGCCGTGCCTTCTGCTTTAGATTCAGGCGCCGGCAGCAGGTCTGGGCAAGCAGCAGAGAGCCCAGGGTGCGGGGGATCACGGCCCAGAGCTGAGCTCTTGGGCGAACGCTGGCTGCAGCCCAGGCGCTCCCTGTCCAGTGGGGCCCAGCCGCTGCCCTGTTTCCTGCAGTGGTGGAGCCCAGTGCTGTGGACCACGGGGCCTGCAGCTCCGCCTTTGCCGGCTGGGAGGTGCACACACGGGGCATCGGCTCCAGACTCCTTGCCAAGATGGGCTACGAGTTTGGCAGGGGTGAGTGTGTGCTACACTGGGGTGGGGCAGGGAAGGGGTGAGTGTGTGCTTCACCGGGGTG
>NW_027528880.1:1195016-1199603 GCF_008692635.1 Crocuta crocuta
CACCGGGGCGGGGGGGTGAGTGTGTGCTGCACTGGGTGGGGGGGTGAGTGTGTGCTGCACTGGGTGGGGGTGTGTGTGCGTGCTGCACTGGGTGGGGGCGGCTGCCACAGCTCAGGGGCCCAGCAGCAGTGGCGCTGGCCCTGTGTGCCCCCAGGTCTGGGCCGGCGTGCGGAGGGCCGGGTGGAGCCCATCCACGCCGTGGTGCTGCCTCGGGGGAAGTCGCTGGACCAGTGCGCAGAGATCCTGCAGAAGAGGACCACGGGTGGCCAGGCTGGTGCCCAGAGGCCCCCAAAATGCCAGCGGAGAGGGGCTGGGCGCCCTCCCCCTCGAAGCGTGTTTGACTTTCTGAACGAGAAGCTACAGAGCCGGGCCCCTGGGGCCCTGGAGGCTGGAGTGGCCTCCCCAGGGCGGAGGGGCAGTAAGGAAATCTACCACGCCAGCAAGAGTGCCAAGCGGGCTCTGAGCCTGCGGCTCTTCCAGACTGAGAAGAAGATAGAGCAAGCCCAGCGGGACATCCGGGGCATCCAGAAGGCCCTTGCCCGAAACACCGGCCGGTATGTGTGGGGCTGTACTCAGGGCAGAGGGCCGACCCCAGGGTGGAGATGCCTTCAGCATCCAGGGTGGAGCCTGCTCTGACCCGAGGGGGGTGGCTGTCGGCGGAGGACGGGCAGCGGCCACAGCGCTGCGGGGGCTTGGTGGCAGTGGCCCAGCGGCCTGTCTGAATGGCAGGCTCCTCTCTAGGCACAGTGTGACGGCAGCCCAGCTGCAGGAGAGGCTGGCGGGAGCCCAGCGCGAGCTAGGGCAGCTCCAGGCCCAGGAGGCAGGCCTGCAGCTCGAGCAGAGGAAAGCAGACACCCACAAGAAGATGACGGAGTTCTAGAAACCCTGGCTACACACAGTGCACAGAGCTCAGGGACCCCAGCTCCTGGCTGCCTTCTGGAAGACCAGCTGTCGCCCAGCAACTGGATGCCGCTGGAAGAGGGGCCGTCTGCTGCCAGGCCAGCCCCCACGGTCAGCCTTCTTGCGGGCCTAGGGCACATGGACGCTGCTGAGTGGCGATGGGGCTGCCGGACACTCACTTGCCCATTGAGTCCACCTGCCAGTGTTTTAGGGAGTCTCCTTGGCAAGGACATTAAAGTGTTAACGTTGTGGTGTCTTTTCAGGCGTGTGGATCTTTGGGGACGGAGGGGCCTCTGGTTGGCATTCTCTTTGTTCTCTGGCATGGGGTTCTGCCAGCAGGCCTGAGGGGGGTCAGAGGTTGGAGTGCCCCTCCCATTGCCAGACACCCATAGATGTGTCGGGTTGGATGCGACAGCATCAAGGAGAAGGGTGTGGCGGTGATGAGCCCTTGAGAAGGCACTGCCAGTGAGGGCGGAGGCTCTGGCGGGTGGGCTCGGAAGTCTGCGGGACCGCGTTCAGCCCCGGGGTTTGGTGGCCGCGAGACCGCCCAGTTCCCGTGCTGCGCCTGTTGCCTCAGCAGCGCATGCCCACCTCATCGTGGGTGGAGACCATGTGAGTTGGGCTGTAGGAGCAGGTGCTGCTTGCTGCATGCGCCCCACACGGGGTGTCTGGACCCCACACGGCTGCAGCAGGAGCAGTGGCGGCAGAGGGTTGAGTGGCTGCGTGGGGAGATGTGGTGAGACGCCCGGGCAGGAAGTGGGGTGGGGAGCTCCGCTGAGCTGTGCACAAGGGCACCTCTGAAGGTGCCAGAGCCCCTGGGCCTGCTCCAGGCGGGGCCGAGGAGGAGCCGCCGTGCGCGGGGACTTGGTAAGTGCCTGTGCCCAGCCTCTAGCCTGATCAGGTTCCCGGCCTCCTTGGCGGCCCCGTGGGAGCAGCCGAGGGTTGGGGCCTGGTAGGACCAGGCCCTACGGATCAGGGCACCGGGGCCAGGTTAGCCAGCCTGGCTCCCTGGGTCTGGGCCGACCCGGTCCTCATCTCCAGACAGCCCACCCCCTGTCGCCCTGCTACTAAGGGTTGTGCTGACTGTGGGATAGACCCCCCCGCCTCACCCCAGTAGTTCTAAGATCCCAGGAAGCCGACGGATCCAATGACAGGGACAGTTGGAAGGGAGGGGTGAAGAGCCAGGGAGAAATGGGGTGGGGGTGGTCAGGGGCCAAAGCAACCTCTCCTTGCCTGCTGACCCCTCCCCTGCCTTTCCAGCCCTTTAGGGGGGCCAAGCTCTGCAGTGGATGGGTCGGGGGCACCACCTGCACGTGTGGCCTGTGCCTTGGAGGGTCAAAGGTGCGACCTCAGGGCCTCCCTAGGTCCCAGGCTTAGGCTGCGGTGACCAGAGCAGGCCCTTGGCCTGGTCACAGCTCCCCTGCCCCTCCTCACGGGCCGCGTTCAGCTACCACTTGGGCCATCCTCCCCGACTCAGGTGCTTGTGAGGCCAAGCAGAGCACACCTCGCGTGTCACCAGGAGCCCCCAGCCCGAGTTAGGAAGCCGGCGGCTGGGCTTCGTCCTCCATGCTTCTGTAGGAAGGAGGGGCTGTGGAGCCTTGGGGTTTCCTGTGTGCTGAGTCAGAGCACCCGAGGGGGAGGGGACTGCCCAGCAGCTGGAGGTGCAAAAGTAGGGCTCTCGGGTAGGTGCCCAGTCCATCAGTCAGCCCCCAGCATCCCTATCTTCTTGCCCCCAGGCCTATCTGTGGCTTCACAGGATGGGGCCACAGGTGCCCTCAGCCCCTCCTGCCCTCTGGGTCCTAGGGTGCCTTGCCTTGTTCCTCTGGCTGTGGACACTGTGCACAGCTTGCCACAGGTATGTCCATCCCTGGCCCGGGTTTGGTGTGGGGCAGGGCTCCAGGCGGGTCTGGCTCTGCATGAGCCTCCCCACTGGGCCCTGGGCCAGAGGCTGGCACCTCAGTCCCCCATCCCTGCCTCCCTGGCCTGATGAGTCCCTTGCCCCTAGGAAGCGGGCGCAGAGGCCGCAGGCCAGGCCCCAGCGCTGTGTGATGCCAGTGGAAGCGGTGAGTGCCAGGTTGTCCCCAGGGCCGGGGTGGGGCCAGCACAGGACCCACCAGCCTTCCTTGTTCCCAGTCACTGCTGAGACACCACCACCTCTGCTCCCTCAGCAAGTCAGACACCAGGCTGCATGAGCTGCACCGGGGCCCAAGAGGCTGCAGAGGTGAGCCAGGTTGGGGATGGGGGTGTGGGGAGAGTCGGGGGGCTGGGGCTTGCACCCCCAGGCTGCACCCAGACTACCCAAATGTCTCTCCACGCCCAAGTGACCTCTGTCTTGGCCCCACCCCAGCCCCTCGGCCTGCCAGCATGGATATCCTGCGCCCACAATGGCTGGAGGTGTCCAGAGGCACCAGCAGCCCGCTGGCAGCCTTCTCACACCGGGAACTGCCCCGGCCAACGACTGCTGCCACCTTGCCCTCCATCTGCCCCGAGGCCACCTATTCCAATGTGGGGCTGGCTGCCATCCCCAGGGCCAGCCTGGCAGCCAGCCCTGTGGTGTGGGCAGGGGCACGGCTGACCAGCAGCTGTGCCAGGCCTGGGCCTGAGGCCAGACCCAAGGTGGCTGAGTATGCTTGTATCCAGAAGCTCAAGGGAAGAGATCAAGGCCCCCAAAGCCTGGGGCAGTGGATGGCCGAGGTGACCCCAGCTGTTCAGGTAAAGTGGATTGGCCGGGCTAGGGTGGGCTGGGGGGTGCTTGGTGTTGCCCACCCTTCCTTGAGTGGGCTTCCTCCCTCCAGGTGGACAGCCTGTACTCCAGGGTCAGGAAGCCTAAAAAGAGGGACCTGGGACCTGCCACAGACCAGCTGGACCCCAAGGGCAGAGGAGGAATTCCAGCTCCGGGAAGTGACCAGGCCTACGAGACCCTCCCACTCAGGGGCCTGGCTATGGATGATGGCCTCCTGGACAATGTGTATGAGACTATCCAGGAAATGGGGGCCCCGGAGCACCCCGAGCTCTCTGGCTCTAGCTGTTAGCCTAAGTGGACAGAGGCTGGGCACGGAGGCTCCCTGCTCCCCCAGTCTCAGCCTAGGGAGGGGTGTCCAACCCCCATCTGCCTTGAACAACCAAGTATAGATGTTTTCTCCTTCCACGGCAGTGCCCAGCCCCGGTTCCCTGCCCCTCCCCCACAGGCGGCTGCGCAGTCTGGACCCCAAGGCTTCTAGCCTGTGAGGTCCCTGGGGGTCCCTCCTGCCATGGCCTCTTGGCCTCTCCCAAGGTCTTAATAAATGCCCAGCACGGGAAGGATGAACACAGCCGGGCCTCACAGCCTATCCTTCTTGAAGACCTGGGAAGGTTGTCGGGGACTGTCTACGAGGACCCGCCTGCCTGGGGCGCCTGGCCCCGGTCACCTGAAGCGGTGCTCAGCTGGTCAGTTTCAGAAGACGGTGTGGGGAAGGAGGCAAACTCCGGGGGTAGTGACCCCCAAGCTCAGTCGGTCTCAGCGGGGGCTGCAGCCGGCCCTCAGGCTGGCCGCCCCAGGGTGGGACTTGGACCCTGAGCACCAGGGAGGGCCTCGCCACGCAGCCCCTGGGGTTACGTAAGGTGTGGGGGTAGGTGGGCAGTCGTGCGTTAAAGAGTAACCTGCTCCCGGGAAGCCCGCCAAGGAGACGCGGCCCCTTCCCCCGGCCT
>NW_027528880.1:1199791-1202986 GCF_008692635.1 Crocuta crocuta
CTGGGAAACACCGCCCCGCGCGAGCCACCGCCTCCGCTGAGCCTGCCCCTTCCGCAGGGCCCTGCCGTGGGCGGCGGCTTTGCGGGCTTGGAGTTCGCGCTGCCTCAGGAGCCGGAGCCCCGGGCGGCGGACCTAGGGGTCCCGGGGACGTGGGCGGGGGCGGGAGCAGAAGCGGGGCCCCCGGCGCCGTCGGCAAACATCCCGGTGCCAGCGCAGAGGTGAGCCAGGGTCCCGCGCGCCAGGTCGAGGTGGGCGTGAGCACACGTGCGCTGGCGTGTGCAGGGATGGTGGGTGGGGCGCGGGCAGGTGCCTTCTCTTACCCCACCCTGCGGCGGGGGTCTTGGTGGGGGACCGGTCTGGACCCCCGATCGGGACTTTGTGTCCCTCTCCCCAGCTCTCCAGCCCTGGAGTTGCTGAGCCCAAGTTAGCAATATATAGTGCTTCTCGCTCCCGTCAACCTCGGGCCAGAGCGCAGAGTCGGGGGTGGGGGCGTCACTGTGCAGTAGAGGCTGCCAGGCTGGCCTGAGGTTGACGGACCAGGGATCCCAGGGCTTCTGACTGCCGACTCCCAGCCCTGCCTAAAACCCTCCTGGGTGCCCCACAGCAGTGCTGGCTTCTCAGGTAGAGGAGGGCTCTGGCCTGGCCTGTTGGGGCCTGGGGACTCTGCTTGCGCTTGGAGCCCAGTCTGCCCTGGCTGCTGCTGGCTGCTCCCTCCCTCCCTCGCAGGCCTGGCATGGGCTCGCAGCTGCTGTTGCACAACCCTGGTTAATGTGTGATTTGGTGGAGGGCGGGGCCTGGCCTGGCCTGGGGGTGGGGTGGGGCTCAGACCCCTGTCCAGCTCTAGGGCCTGAAGGAGTCACTGTGGAACAAAGCCCAGGCTGCAGAGAACTCCGGCTTTGGGGAGACCCCAGCCCAGGCCCTGTTCCCAGAGGTTCCTGGAGATCTGGGGCTCTGTAACCTGAGCTGGGGGTGGAGATGGGCCTCCAGCCCAGTGCCTGGAGGGAGGGAGCAGGCGCCTGATCACGCGCGTGTGCGCACACACACACGTGTGCACATGCGTGTGCAGGGCCAGGAGAGGAGCCTGAAATGCCTGAAGTATTTGCTGGATGCCACCCGCATCTCTTCCAGAGCCCCCCCGGGAAAATCCCGCCTGGACGAGGTCATGGCTGCGGCAGCCCTTACCAGCCTGTCCACCAGCACCCTCCTTCTGGGGGCCCCGGTTGCAGCCTGTAGCCCAGGTGAGACTTGGACACCTGGCCTGGGTAGGGAACTGTGTCTTCAGGACACTATAGTCCCCTGCCCCTTGGGACAAGCAGCAGCCCTTTGCCGGGACGCCCACCTTGTAAATATACCTTCTCCAGGCCTGAAACAGACATCAGGATCTCTAGTGCCTCTCACTGAGGCCAAAGCCACAGTGTCCCAGGTCTGTGGGCCTCTGTGACCCATCCATTTCTACCTGGCCGGCTAGGCATCCCCACGCAGGCTGTGCGTGGTTATCCCTCCCTGCCGTGTGCCCGCTTCTCCTGGCCACCGCCTCCTCCACAAGACTTTCCCCACCCAGCTCACCAGTGAACAGGTGGAGGCCCAGAGCTAAGGGGCCTGTGGCGGCAGTTTCTGCAGAGCGGGCGAAGCCCCCTGAAAGTCCTGACGGGTGCTGGTGTGTCCCCACAGAGCCTGGCTTGGAGCCCTGGAAGGAGGCCCTGGTGCGGCCACTGGGCAGCTGCAGCAGCGGCGGAGACTGGGGCTGGGACCCGGCCAGTGACCAGTCCTCGCCAGCTACCCCTTCACCCTCGCTGCCCTCCGAGGCAGCCCACTTCCTGTTTGGGGAGCCTGCCCCAAAGAAGAGAAAGGTGAGCCCGAGCGGCCCTCGGGGTGGGGTGGGCGCAGTGGCCACGCCTGACCCCCAGCCCTTGTTGCCCAGAGCTCCGTGCAGGTCCTGTTCCAGTGTCTGTGGAAGCGGTGCGGCAAAGTGCTGAGCACGGCCTCCGGGATGCAGAGACACATCCGCCTGGTGCACCTGGGGTGCGAGGGCGCTGGCCGGTGGGGGCGGGGCAGCCCCCGCAGCCTGTGCTTCAGCTCCCACCCGCCGTGTCCCCCGCAGGCGGCAGGCCGAGCCCGAGCAGAGCGACGGGGAAGAGGACTTCTACTACACAGAGTTGGATGTGGGCATGGATGTGCTGACAGGCGGGCTGTCCGGCCTGTCCCCAGCGTCCCCCATGGCCTCCGTGCCACCCCTCTTCCCCGGCCTGGGGCTGCCAGAGCCCCCAACCCTGTCCAGCCTGCTGCGCCCGCTGGCCCTGTCCCCGGTCCCCGTGCTGAGCCCCGAGGCACCGCACGAGGCGTGCCGAGGTGACAACGCCTACCAGGTGGGTGAGGCCACAGGCAGCGGCTCGGGGTGAGTGTCAGGGTGCTGGGGACGGGGGAGAGGACACGCCTGTGTCTCCTCTCAGGGCTGCCTGGCCCCCACCCGCCTGGAGCCAAAGCCCACCGCCACCAGGACCTGTGTGCCAACCCTGCCCTCCAAGCTCAGCGCCAGCCCAAGGTGCGTGTGCGTGGAGGGGCCAGGGCAGGCTTCGGGCAGAGCGTCCCAGCCCGGCATCAGCCCAGGTCTCCTCTGTGTGCCCCCAGGAAGCCCCGAGGTGATGCCAAGAAGTGCCGGAAGGTGTACGGCATGGATCACCGGCACCTGTGGTGCACAGCCTGCCGCTGGAAGAAGGCGTGCCAGCGCTTCCTGGACTGAGGGCCCCCCGCCCCCCCCTCCCCGTGNCCCCCAGAGGTCGGGGGGGATCCTGCCACTCAAAGTGCCTCTGAAGAAACTAGCCTTTTGCACTAAAGTCAAACCTCATGGCTGTCCCCCTGGCCAGGGGTCCCTGGGGGAAGCCGCCCTCCCTGCCTGTCCGCCCCAGACTTCTCAGGGCGCTGACGCCGAACTTCAGGGCCATGTGGGGGCCAGTGTGTGATGCACTCTGAGGGGAGGGGCCTCCTGCCTGCACTTAACCTGACGGTTTGAGGGCCCCGGAGGGCTGACATTTGTCTCCAGTTTGTGAAGCTCAGGTGTCTCGAGTCTGGGCCGCACCAGGCGAGGAGAAAAATTAAAGATTTGGGTTTTTTCCAGAAACTGTCTGCCTCCTAGGGGATAAGGATGTGGAACTGAGACCCTGGGACAGGCAGGGGTGGGGGGTGGGGGCGCCCGCC
>NW_027528880.1:1203956-1207532 GCF_008692635.1 Crocuta crocuta
CAGGGGCTGGGGGGCGGGGGCAGGGGCAGTCACTCTGGCCACCTGCACCCAGGCTGAGGCCAGAGGAGGGGACACCGTGAAACACTCACGAGGCGTCTGCTTGAGCAGCAATTTCCCAGTTTATTGAAAGTGGAAGCTTTGCAAGGACGTCTAAGCTAACGCCGTCACAGAAGGGAAGCCCACGGGCAGGCCCGGCGCTCGCCGAGGCGGAGGCGGACGGCAATCGCGGGACCACCAGAGGGAAGGTACTGTTCACCTGGCCTGTGGCTACAGTGACAGCTGGCCCCGCAACCCAAGTCTCTTCCCCCGAATACGAAACACGTCTCCAGTACAAACACAGGTTCATGATTATTAATATAACGTTGATATAATATAGATCATCCCCAAGGGGAAAAAACACAACAAGTTTTCAAACACTGCCCTTTTTTGTCTGTTTTGTCTGTTGACAGGTTGAAAGCATGTTGAAAAAATAAATATGTAAGAAAAGCACACACACAGCACCCTCACTACAAGTAGTCTGAAAGGGCCACGTACAAAACACAGTATAGAATCTAAAAAGTGAAACAACCACGAAGTATGGCTTTCTTAATAAGCGTTGCACACGTCACAGAATGAGCGAAAAATAAGATTATCTTTCATAATATTGCAAAAAGTTCCAGTTTTTGCATTTTCTCAGAGTTTTCTTTTTTAAAAAGGAGGATGTGCAAAGTTGGAAGCAGTAGCTGTGTCCCGAGTCGAGGTCCCTCCCGGGTCCTGGCAGTGTTCTGACTGCTCCCACAACCCGGAGTCCAGATGTACAACCTGGGAAGGATCCAGAGCTTCGATACAAAAGTCACACGGCCCCCTGCTCACGCCCACCCCAAAGAACTCCCCGCTCAACGGACTGCATTTTCCACTTTGGTGTTGCAAACACCAAATACAGACAGACACAAACAGAAAGTACAAAACGTGAAATGTAATCTACACATTTTTTTCCTCTTCATAAAAAAATATTTATTAGTTTAAACATTGATTTAAAAAAAAATCAGTCACGTAAAAAAACCCTTCATTACACGTCTTTTCCCTCCACGCCTCCTGAGAGGTGACGGGTTCATCTCCGACGACGGAAAACCACGCAGAGGATGAGCCTGCCGCGCAGCAAACGCCTGGGGAGCTCGGTGGGCAGAGCGGGGCCCTCGGGGGTCCAGTACAGTATCGGTTTTAAGGAAGAAAACGCCCCGTGGCACTGACAGAGAACCCCCCAAAAGGCCAGCAAGGGCGGTCCAGGGCAGGGAGCGAGCAGGTCGGAAGGAGCAAGGTGTCCTGAGTGCGGAGGCACAATGGCCCGGGGTGTGGGCAGGGGGGGGCGGCACAAAACCCAGAGACACTGTTTGTAGCAAAGGTCTGGTTTCCAAATACGTTTATAAGAAAATGAGTCTGTGTAGAAAAGGGATCCTAAAGTCAGGGAGGTACGCGGTTCTGAGGGCGCAGCCCGGGCTGCACCGGCGACAGGCAGGCAAGTGCGTCCCAGAGCACCCCACCCCCCCAGGCTGGCCTTGCCCGCCGCACACGGATGAGCGAGCGGGCAGCCCGAGCGGGCTCGGTCACCACCTGGTCACCACCCGGGACGGGAGTGCAGGCGGCCAGATGACAGCCCCGTGCATGCCCTCTAGCTGATGGAGGCCTGGCTGACTGCACTGAAGACGAACACAGAGTTGTGACCCCCTCCCCCCACAGGGCCAGCCCCGGTCCCCAGCACCCCCAACAGCAGCCAGGGCCCGACGTGCTCCCAGCCACCAGAGGAACCGAAGTTAGGGTCTTGTGGGATTTTCCTCTTTCCACCTACAAAGGATGTATGCGACACGATGAAAAACCCGGTAAGAACTTAGAGTCTGTGGAAAAAGAAAAAATAAAACCACTGTCTGCGGCAGGGGCTCCAGCCGAGCACCCAGGGGAGTCTTGACGTGGCCCGAGTCCTGCGCAAGCCTGAGCCGCGTGGGCGCGACCCGGAATGTCTCGGGGAAGTGCCATCAGGAAGGGCCGTAAGGAGGGAGAAGACAGACCAGCGTGTGCCCTGCAGCCCGGGGGGCTCCCCACAGCCGGGCCCTGCTTTCCACCCAGGAAACACAATCACAAAGAGGCGGCAGCACATCTAACGAGACAACAGGAGGGCCGACCGCGAAACCAAAGACAACTGTTTCGTCAGGTGAGAAAATAATGCCAAATAAGATGCTTCCACGTGACCGCCTCGGTGCGGCTCCGACTACTCAGAGTTTGGTTACCCGCGCGGGAAGGTGCGCGCGGCACACAGCAGCCAGGAGCACCTCCTCCAGTGTTAGCAGCAAGGCGAGGGCGCTCGGGGGGTCAGGAGGACTGGCCCGGGCAGGGAGGACCACAGAGCCCAGGAGATGAGGCGCCCACCGCCCCCCCGGCTCCCCAAGGAAGTGCACGCAGAACAAAGAGCCCAGGCCCCGCCAAGGGACCCGAGGGGCCGGGCGCGGGGAGCAGCGTGGCACACCGGTCCCCACCTGGCCGCCTCTGCCGGGAGATAGCACCTGGAGGTCCCCGGCCCCAGCAGGGGGCTTCTGCAGCTGTTTTTTGTTAAGCACCAAAGCCCGGAGGCTTTCTGTACACCGGACCGGGCTCTGCAGGCGGCCACAACGGCAGCAGAAGACCGCGGCGGTGGCCGCAGGCAGTGACCAGGCTGCTGAGAAGGGGCGCGGCGCAGGGGGCGGGGGAGACTCCACGCTGGACGTCGGGTGTGTGCAAAACCCCCCTTAACCTCTCTGGGACCACGCTCATGACCCGGACCGGCGCTGACCTCGACCCAGCCATTGGGCCACTGTGTATCTCGAGGCCAGACTGGCCACATGGGGCCCCTTGATGCCCTCTCCACGTGTACCTGCCGGGGACCCTCCATCTGTCCCCACAGACACGTGGGACCATGTGCTCTCCCAGGCTCAGCCCCCACCCCATGCTCGGCCCCAGAGCCCTTACTTCCTGGGGTCGTGCCTGCATGTGAGCCTCAGGGCCTGTGTGTGTGTGTGTGTGTGTGTGTGTGTGTGTGTGCCTGTGTGTGCGTGTCTGGGGGGCGGGAGCAGAGTACAGGGGGGTCAGCGTGGCCTGGCCGCAGGCGGGACACACACACACACACACACACACACACAGAGGAGGGGTGGCACCACCCCCAGCCTGGGGCCTAGGAGATCCAGAAGTCCTTGTCCGGCGCCCCTGGGGGGCTGCCAGGTCCCCGCGGAGAGTCCTCGTCCCCCTTCTCGGCCGCCAGCAACGCGTCCTCGGGGGCCAGGCCCACCTCGTCCTCGTCCTCACACAGCTCCTCCTCGCCCTCCCCCCGCGGGTCGTCGGGGTCTTCAAGGTAGGGCCCGTCGCCAGGGAACAGCTCAGGGGAGCCCTCGGTGCCACCGCCGTCCAGGGGACCAGCCACCCCGCGGCCCGCGCAGTCGGCACAGACTCCATGGCGCCGAGAGCCGTGCTTGATGCCCACGCTGGCGGCTGACATGAACACTCGACTGCATAACTTGCACACGTACTTCTTGTCCTTGCTGTGGACCTGCGGGGGGACGGGCGGTCAGCATC
>NW_027528880.1:1207545-1216371 GCF_008692635.1 Crocuta crocuta
GGCAGTCAGTGCCGGTGTGGGAGGGGAAAATGCAATTTTAATTACTCATATTTTTCTGATTTCTCCAGTGTTCTAGAACAATCGAGTAAATACTGTTATTGCAATAAAAACGTAACCAGTGGTGTCATGGTGGAAAAGGGTTTGCTAAGCCGTGTCCTTCCTCCGTACTTGGCACCCCCCTGACTGATGGGTCACTGTCCTGGGGGCCGCACCCGCTGAAGGGACCCCTTCACGCATCCTGGGCTGAGGGCTCCACCGACGGACATGAACAGTCCACTTCCCCATCACACCCGTCCACAAATCCCAACCACGAAGACCACTGTGTCCACAGGGGCGGGGGAAGCTGGGCCCCTGCATTCTGATTCTAGAAATGGAGCGTGAGACGACCTGGTCCCCAGGGCCCTCCTGCACCTTCTCTGCTGTAGTTTAAACCCGGGCTTGCTCAACCTTCCCGCAACAAAATCTGTGTTCTGAGGGCAGGCGGGGCAGTGGGGGACAGTGCCCACTGAGGCCCCTCCAGACCTGGGGCTCCCCTGCACGGAGCTGAGGGCTGGGCCAGGACACCCAGCAGTGACAAAGGTGTCTCCAGGAGCCACCAGGCCAGCGCCAGATGGCCAGGCACCTGTCCCAACACACAGACGGAAGGAAGGGGGAGAGACGATGCAGGCGCCATGGCAACCCGTGGCTCACGGCTGGTGGCGAGGAGCGCGAGACCTCACCGTCCAGACAGCCCCTGTCACTGAGCGGGCACCGGCCTGCACAGGGGGTCACCGCAGGACAGGGCGGCGCCTGGTGCCCCACTGCCACCTGCTGTCAGCAGGGGTTCAGCCTCCTTGGGGTCAGGGACCCCCGACAAATTAAAGGGAAAGATCTGGGTCCTCTGCCAGCCTGAAACGTTGTGAAGTACATTTTCGGGGATTTATGACCCGCCCTGCAGCCCAAGCGGAAACCCAGGACAGGAATCTGGCCCGTCCAAGGTAGCGTCCACAGATCACTCTTTCCTGAAGCCATAACATGGTTTTGCTAAAAAAGACCTAGTGACCTGGTAGTGACAACTTCCCAGCCCTCAGGGTAAGAGACTCCATTAGTCTCCTACCCGGGAGTCGTGTGGGCAGCAGGCTGCGTGTCCTACTTCCTGCACACGGTCTGCTCCCGTGACCCCTGCGCTCTCGGCGTGGACTCCACAGAACCAGAGACAGGGCAGTTCCGGGGGCCGTGCCGCCACGTCAACCCGCAGCTGCTGGCCCCCCAGACCCGCCTTCCAGGTCCAGGGCTGCCGCCTTCCCCCCCTGCTCGACCCCACCTGAGGGATGCTGCGGGGGGGGGGGGCCATGGGGCGACCCTCAGTCAGCTGGGCAGTGCACCCGCTCTCGGGGCCGTCTCCCCTCCTGCTTTGCCGCCTGACCTCCTGGGAGCTTCTCCGGGCTGTCCTCACACCCAAATAAGTGCCCCCCCACTGCGCTGGTAAGGGTGTCCCTTGCAGAGGGCCAAACGGGAGGGTCCAAGGAGAGTGAACCTTGATGGGACCCCAAATTGGGCCACCAGTGACTCCTGTGCTAGGGCACACCCAGTCCCCCCACTCCTCCGGGGGGGGCTCTGCTCCTGATGTCCTCAGATCAGCGTGCCGCAGGGTCCAGCCGAGTCTGTGCACCCTGCAGGTGCCTCCCAACACCTCTGAGGTTCCCAAACTCACGACACCTCCCCACGGCCCTCTCCCTGCCCCCCATGGCACATGCTGGGGGCTCTGGGCCATCCCAGGGCCGCCTGGACCTCCTGTCTCACACTCTAATGGCCCCAACCTCAGTCCTGAACCCACCCTGAGCTGTGTCCAAGGGAGACTGGACTTGACGGGCAGCCTCATGGCCCGGCCCTGCCCCCTCGGCTCATCACCCACAAGAGTCCCTTGCCACGTGTCTTTGGCGAATCTGCCTCTCTGTTTCAAGGATGACCTTCTCTTCTCACTTCCTGGCCAAGCAAACCCATCCATTTGTCACCTGTACCCTGGCAACTGCCAGCTGGTGCCCACAAGACAGGTAACCAAATGTCTCCTGAGGCCACGGGGCAGCAGAGGCTGGGGGGGGTCTCGCCACCCCTCGGAGCCGGGGCACAGAGGACGTGACCTCGTGGTGGGACCCACGGGGCCGGAGGGGTCCTGGCAGCAGAGGAAGCGCTTGCCAAGGCCAGGCTGGGGGCTGGGGCTGGGGGTGACATGGCCCCTGCCCTCTGCACTCTGTCCCTGGGTGGGGCTCGAGGCAGTGCCCCCTCTCACTTGGGCACCCCACAGCACCTTTCCGCACACCTCAGCCCAGCACGGAGGACCGCGTGTGGACCCGGGGCCCTACCCAGGGCCCTGCACGCACTCACCAGCGTGTGCCGCTTCATGTGCTCACGCCGCGTGAACTTCTTGCCGCAGATCTCGCAGGGGTAGGGCCGCTCGCCCGTGTGGGAGCGCATGTGCCGCTTGAGGATGCACTGGTGCATGGCTGAGAAGCTGCAGTATGGGCACTTGAACTTCTTCCTGATCACCGTGAACTCGTTGACTGAAAGANAAGCCCCTGCCCCCTGCAGACTCCGGTGCACACGCCCGGCGCCCTGCCATGGCCAAGGGCTCTTCCAGGAGGTCTGGCATCAAAGGTGCTGGGAGGGCCGGGGCCCAAGGTCAGAGGCCACTGCTCCCGTTTTTTAAGAAAGAGACCTTCTCAGACACAGCCGCTAGCTTACACGTCAGCACCGGATGCCGTGGTGTCCACATGCAGAATCGTAACAAAAAGACATAGTTATAAAGACGTGAAGCCAGAGGACAGCCCCCAGCCCGCCGCGCTGCTCACGGCTACAGGCTGGTGGTGCCCAGGAGGCAGTTGGGCAGAGCCGCCCCTCCAAGCTTCTGTGGGCCGGTGGCGTTGCATTTTGTGCCCAGAGGAAGGCCGCCTGGCCAGGCAGCTAGTGGACACAGCCGAGAGAGGGCCAGGGTCAGCCTCAAATGTGCAACAGGGGTGGGCTCATCCAGCCCCCCTCATTCCACATTTCAAGAGTGACATGTGGGCCCCCCGGGGGTTATCCCTGTGGCCAGCTCGAGCACGCGGCTGGCGCCACACTTCATGCCAGGTGTGGCCACACCCTCAGAGGCATCGCGTCCCACGTTCTATGTGGCCTCTTGGTCGAGAAGGTCAAGGGGGTTGGGGCCCATCGGCCCCACAGCGGGGTCCTCACTGTGCAGGGCTCTACTGGGCAGCGGGCACCTTCTCCCGAGTGGTGCCCTTGGAGACAGGTGCCCACAGACACCACAACGACCCCGTCTGGAACACGCAGGGCATCTATCCAGTACCCCGTTAACTGAAGGACGGGGCTCAGGAAAGATGTCCTGAAGACAGATTTCATGGGGACTGCTGGGGACAGCCAGGTCCTGGGATCTCATTTCCTGCTGTGAAAGGTGGACGTCTGTCTGGACGCAGCTTCCCAGGCCCTTGCGTCACCCTATGCTCTGGAGGGCACGCGGCAGCTGCACGTCAGCACCAACACCCAGCACACAGACTGAGGGTCCCAACGGTCAAGAAGGCGCAAGGCGGGCTGTTGGAATGAGCCCGAGCAGGGGTGCGGACACCATCAGCCGGGCGGTCTCCCCCCCCCCGCCCCACGCGCCCCCAGGCCCCTGCCGAATGTCCGGGCATGGCAGGCGCTGTCCTCAGTCACAGCCGCCCCTGGAGGCGCCCAGGAGCCAGATGAGAAAGCCAGCACCCCAGAGTAACGCAGCCCGAGAGCACAGGACCCAGGAAAGCTGAGTGACTCGGAGCCCGGCCCTCCTGCGGGAAGGGTGGGCCTCCCGGAGGCAGGGACCCTCGCTGCCGTCTCCGTGAGCCCTGTGGCCCCCAACTCCATTCCGCTGCTTGCACCTCAGCCACGGGCGTGTCACCACGGAAGTGACACTGGCTGAGGGTCGCAGAGCAGAAGCAGCAGGCGCCGGCCTCACTGCCGCACCTGCTTCGGGGAGGGGACGCGCTTTCTCTCTCTGCTCTTTTGTTTTAAAGTAGGCTCTACACCTGACGTGGGGCTTGAACTCACAATCCTGAAATCAGGAGTTGAGGGCTCTGTTGACTAAACCAACCAGGTGCCCTAAATCGGCCTCTGCTCTTTTTTTAAAGTGTTTCTCTCGAGAGCCCTCAAAGGGCATCTAAATAATCAAGCAACTCGGATTTCTTTACTTACCCGCCCACCATGCGTCTGAGAGCTCTGGACCCTGGGGCTTCCCAACGCCCCTTGGAGAGGCGTCCATACAGGACACACTCCCAGGAAGCCCAACCCCACTCAGGCCATCGGGGCTGCCACACCAAGCCATGTGGACTTCATCACAGCTCAAAACCAACGCCACCACGGAGCCCCACTGACTCATGGTTCTGTGCCCGTGGGGAGGGTGCCCAGCCCCCTCCCCGTGCCTCTCAGAAATCTCAATCCTGTCTAAAGAAGTAAAGCATTTTTGGGGCACCTGGGTGACTCAGTCAGTTAAGCGTCCGACTTCAGCTCAGGTCATGACCTCACGGTTTGTGGGTTCAAGCCCCGCATCGGGCTCTGTGCTGACAGCTCAGAGCCTGGAGCCTGTTTCAGATTCTGTGTCTCCCTCTGTCTCTGACCCTCCCCTGCTCACGCTGTCTCTCTCTCTCTCAGAAATAAATAAAACATTTAAAAAAAAAAAAAAGAAGTAAAGCATTTTCTTACACTTAGGAACTTCTAACATGCGTTTGCCTGCGTGTGTGTGGCCAGGAGCTGGGGACAGGAGGGAATGCGGCCAGCGGAAGGCGGTTGCAGAGAACACAACAGAGGGCAGGAGACATGGAAAACCACCGGTTCCCATCCCACAAGGTAACCTCAGCTACAGCTGAACATCCGTCTTTGCAGTCTCTTTTCTACGCATAAACATATCTTCTAAGTTACAGAAGTGGAACTGTAATGTACAAATAATGTACAATTTGTGTAACGTATGATGTCACCTAGAACATCTTCCACTCAACTCGTGGTGCCCACCCTCCCTGCTGCGACTCCCGCCGCTGGCGGCTCCACAGGCCTGAACGCGCGTCAGTAACCTCCTCCGTGAAGCCCTGCTGCTGCCCATTCACACTGTGTCCATTTGTTTTGCCCTCGTGACTGATCCCATGCGGCCCCCGACAAAGGGTCTGCACACATCTGAACACCTGCTGAGGATACACTTGGAGCACGTGGACCAGCTCCCCCAGTCCTGCCCCCCCCACAGTGTGACCCCGAGGCCATGCGTGTGGGACAGTGGTCACCACACCTGCCGGGTGGGCACGGCCTGCGGGCCCAGAGCTGCAGGCGGGCTTCTGGGCTGCCCCCAGTGCACCCTGCGCGACCGGCGGCTTCTTCACCCCAGAGGAGCCGCCCTTCCCAAGGGAGGGCCCGGAGGAAGGGGGGCTCCGGCACCCCACGGCAGGACCCGCGACCTGGGGACGTACGTACGCAGGAGCTCCGGGCCGCGGGGACGTCCGCCTGTCTGGCCGTGCCCGTCATACCTGGCACAACCTCATGGTCGTCCTCCTCGGCCTCTGCCGGCTCGGGCCGCCCTGTCAGTCAGGAGCCCCACTGCCCCCGTGCCCTGTCGCACGAGGCACCGTGACCCCACTTCCATACTGTCACCAAGTACAGCAAAAGCACCGTGCGCTCTGGGATGGAAAGGGAGGACAGGAAATGAACTTTAATGTTATTTTATTTAAAACCACCTTTTCCTGGAGAATGTAGTCATAGCTTCTATTCTGCTTCTATAAACAGGACAGCTAAAATGCCGCATTACATATTCTAGCCTTCCGCACTTAACTCAGACGTACACGTGAAAAAAATTTCTCTGTGCGGAAGTGCATTTTTCCCTAGAAAAACAATTTAGCTCATTCAGGTACCCACCCCGTCAGGCCTGTCCCCGGGAACAGAGCCCCTGTGAGGCCACAGGACACTTAAAACTCACATGCTCTGAAGCAACCCTGTCCCGGCTATGTTTTGGTGTTTTCTTAGTTTCCTGTCTCTGCCGGAACACAAGCCACAAACTGGGCAGCTTTAAAGCCACAGAAACCTGCCTGCAAGTCAGAGTCTGAGATCCAGGCATCCTGGGCCTGTGGCCACGTCCCCCATCCTCTGCCTCCCTCGCGTGGCTCCTCCTCTGTGCGTCTCCTCTCTGTCTCTCTCTCTCTCTCTTTTTTTTAATGTTTTATTTATTTCTGAGAGAGACAGCGTGAGCAGGGGAGGGTCAGAGAGAGAGGGAGACACAGAATCTGAAACAGGCTCCAGGCTCTGAGCTGGCAGCACAGAGCCCGACGCGGGGCTCGAACCCACAAACCATGAGATCATGACCTGAGCCGAAGTCGGACGCCCAACCGACTGAGCCCCCCAGGCGCCCCTCCTCTCTGTCTCTTATAAGGACACCTGTCATTGGAACTGGGTCCAATGTGGATGTTCCAAGATGATCTCGTTTAACTACATCTGCAAAGACCCTTTTTCCCAAACGGGGTCACACTCAGAGGTTCCAGGGATTCGGACGTGGACACAGCTTGTGCATGGGAGGCACCACTCAAGCCACTCATTTAGTGGCCAGCACCGTGAGCGTGGAGGGAAATGTTCAGTGGCTGTCGTGACCGAAATAACTTCCTCTTGGAAAGAACCTGACGCTTCTAGGACCTGTGATTTACAGTCTGTATCTTAGAAAAACTTTCGCCATCACACAGCATCCTTCTCATAGACACTAAGAAAGCTCTAGAAGGCCAGTGGTGAAAGAGCATTTGAAGTAAGTGAAAAAAGCACAAATATCATTAAATTGGAACAGATGCTCTGCCGATCTGTCCTAAAAACCGAACCCTCTGGCCTGGGACCAAGCATTCCAGCAAAGCAGCGTCAGTGACCGAACGGCAGGGCTTTAGACGCAGCACCAGCCTGACCAGAAGAAGTTCAGGGACATCCGACTATGATTCTACAGAAACGGATCTATGAGAACACGACTCGGCAGGTGCCACACGCGGCCTCCCCTGGACCTCCCCTGCCCCACACGGGGCTGCAGGAGAATCTGAGCTGTCATTAAGATCCACCATTCAAATGGCCCAGCAACAGCACTGCTAGGAATTTACCCAAGGGATACAGGGGTGCTGATGCACAGGGGTACATGGACCCCAATGTTCACAGCAGCACTCTCCACAATAGCTAAAACATGGAAAGAGCCTAAGTGTCCATCAACAGATGAATGGATCCAGAAGATGTGGTTTATCTATACCATGGAATACTACATGGCAATGAGAAAGAATGAAATCTGGNTCCTGATATCATCAAAGACTCCAATGAACCCCCAGTAAGTCACACGGAGTTTGCAGGCTGCAGACAGGTGCACAGGGGTGGGTTCTCCAGAAGCGCACACGAGTCTCAACTCATCACCATCTGGATTTCTGAGCCTTCCTCTGATTACAATTTCCAAGAGACTCCACTTCAAGTGAACCCCACTTTGTTTTCCTGTTTATAAGTTAATTGGGCTGTCAATTACTTTGTGTTAGAATAGAGTGAAGCTATGCGTCCACATTATTTTTGAAAGTTTCCCAGCCTCACATGAAGCGCTCACACCTTAACTGGACAGCTCAGTGAGTTTTCACCGATGTGCGCACCCACATTACCACCACGTTCATCCGGACTCGGCTCGTCCGCAGCACCCTGAGGCGCTCCCGGCCCCTCCTGGTGGATGTCCCCCCATGGGCGATGACTGTTCTGCCCTTCGTCACCATACATTTGCTTTAGGATGTTGTATTTGTGGGATCGCACACTCCGGTCCGGCGTCATTCACATGACACAGTCCACAGTCACCACGTCACCGCCTGGAGCACGACCTGTTTGTGCTTGTCGCCGTGTAGTACGCCTTCCGTGGCACTGCCACCCGACCACACACCGTCCCACAGCTGAAGGATATCCGACCTAATGGACAGTGGTGCTCAGAAGGCTCCCACACGCGTGCCTCCCGGTTACACGGCTCGCATCTCTGCGGGGCACACACCGAACGCAGGAGTGCCTGGGCCACACGGTACCTGTGTGTCCCCTTTGGGTAGATACCAAGTGGCCTCTCACGCGGCCGTGCCGATTTACGTTCGCAGAGCCCGGGTCTCATCAATCTGTCTCTCTGCACTCCTGCCCCTGGTGGCCGAGGTGCCACAATGCACGTCCCATCCCCTGGAGACACGGAGCCCACCGGTGAAGTGCTTGTTCAGCCTTTTCATAGATTTGCTAGGTTGCCTCTTTCTTAGATTTTTAAAGTTTTACGTATTCTGAATATGAGTCTTTTGTCAGATATATTGATGGCAAACATTTTCTCTAGTCTGTGACTGGCCTTTTACTCCCTTTAAGGTATCTTTAGTGGAGAGATTAGTAATCTTAATAAAGTTCATTTTATCAAACTTTTATTATTAGTGCTTTTTATGAACTGCTTAAGAAACCACCACCGTGATCAGAAGCTATTCTCTCCTAGGGCTTCTTCTGGAAAACCTCTTACTTTTTGTAATTAGGCTTATGACCCATCCCGAATTAATTTTTGTACTTGGCCTGAGGTAGAAATCAAGATCCATTTTTCTCCTCGACATCCGATTCACTGGGAACCACGTACAGAACAGAAGGGCGGAGGCGCACCCGCCCACGTCAGGGTCTGAGCGGGGCCCCGGCGCGCCGCCGGCCTGCCTGGGTCACTGCAGGTCGAGTCCCCGTGTCCGCCGCGCCCTCCGCGAGAGGACAACCCCAGCGGTCAGGGTCCGCGCTGCCTTCTCCCCTGTGCTCTGGTGCTCGGCGTCTGGGGTCCTGCGGCAGCGG
>NW_027528880.1:1216405-1238015 GCF_008692635.1 Crocuta crocuta
CCGCAGTCACTCACCCGGCCCCGGCGGCCTGAGCGGTGGCCTTGGTCTCGAGGAGGCCGTGGGCGGGGCTCCTGCACGAGCTTTCCCCGGGCCCACCTGGTGCACCTGGGTCTGATCCGGTGTTTTCTAAGGAATTTGCACATTTCCCCCAACTTGTCAAATGTGTTGGCACAAGACTGTTCACGGTATTTTATTACTGTTCTAACGTCCATAGGGTCTTAGTGGTGACCTTTTCCATACCTTCTATTTACAATTAGCACTGCTTTCTATTAGGCTGATCACCTTTGATAGGGCTTCATTAGCTTTATGAATCTTTTAAACACCCCGGTGTTGAGCTCTGTTCCCTTCCCTCCTGGACGTCTGCTTTTAGTTCACTGGGCTTAATTTGCTTTTCTTCCTCTCATTTCTTGACCCAAATTAGCCTACGTGCAGCTAGAGGCGTAAGGTCCTGATGGTGTCTACTTTCATCAACGCTCAGTGAAAAATAGTTCATAATTTCCACTGTGACTTATTCTTGGACTTGCGGACTATTTAAACATAAGTTGGGGGCGCCTGGGGGGCTCAGTCGGTTGAGCGTCTGACTTCAGCTCGGGTCATGACCTTGCAGTTTGTGGGGTTGAGCCCCGCGTTGGGCTCTGTGCTGACAGCTCAGAGCATGGAGCTGCTTCAGATTCTGTGTCTCCCTCTCTCTCTGACCCTCCCCTGCTCATGCTCTGTGTCTGTTTCTTAATAATAAATGTTTAAAAGATTTTTTAATTAAAAAAAAACCAAAAAACAACGTATGTTGTTTGAATTCCAAACATTTAGGGGATATTCCAGTACCTTTTTGCTGTTAGTTTTTTAAGAACTGAATTTCACCGAGGTCAGAGAACATGCTAGGATTCTAGTCCTTTGGTTCTGAGACCTGCATTACAGCCGCCCTCACGCGCCTGTTCTGTGGCCGCCTCACTGCGCTGCTGTGTGGAAGTCTCGGGCTGCTTAATGGTGTTGCTACAAGCGGCATCTCTCACCTACACCAAGCGGCACGTTAAATCCAGCGAGAGATGAAAAGGACACCTTGTGGTGCAATGGATTTACCTCAGAAACTCACAGTTCATTTAACACCTGAAAACCGCTCAGATCTCTGTCCTCTCTGACGTCAGTCTGCTGTCCCGTCAACTACTGAGAAGACGTGTGAAAACTCCTGACTACCGTGGGCTCGTCTTTCTCCTTTGACTGCGGTCAGCTTTTACTTCCTATATTTTCTTTTTTATTTTAAGAAAGAGAGAAGGAAGGGGGGGCGGGGAGAGAATCCCAAGCAAGCTCCACGCTCTGTGCAGAGCCCAACATGGGGCTCGATCCCACAACCCTGAGATCATGACCTGAGCCGAAATCAAGAGTCAGCCTCTCAACAGACTGAGCCCCCAGGTGTCGGTACTTCCTATATTTGAACCTAAGCACACACACACTTAGGGGGTCCCATTCCCACAGAACTGACTCTTCTTCATTCTGTAACGTCCTTCGAGTAACATTTCTTCAGCTTACTTTGATGTTAAGATGAAAGATCTCCTTCAGGTGTTTCCTAGGTTTACCTTATTTATCACTTTGCTTTAACACTTTGTGTTTTTATCTATGACTTCCGTCTCCTACAGACAGTGAATTTTTAAAACAGATTTTTTTCATCTTTTTATTGGAGTCTTTAGTCCATGTGTAGTGATGGACACAGCCGGTGAGATCTACCATCTTATTATCTGTGTGGTTTTTCTGTCCTTTATGTTTTTTGTTTCTTTAGCCATCCTTGCTTGCCTTGTTTCAAATTATTCAAGTATCATTCCATTTTTTTTCTCTTCATAAGCCGTGGAGCTGTACTTTATCATTTTTGCCATTATTTACGTGACTTCACAAAGAATCCAAGAACCATCCAAGCTCATCCATCCTGGACCCTTTGTGCTGTTAATGTCACGTTTTACACTCCAACTCCTGCTTAAAACCCGGGAAGAAACTATAAATGTTGCTTTAAACAATCGAGATGCGTTTCCACCGCTCGCGTGGTCACTCTGCAGGTCGCCTGCCGGGGCCGCCCTCCAGCCGGCGTGCGGTCACGTGGCGGTGGGTTCTCAGGGGTCTTCATGCAGCCCGTGTCAGCAACGGCGTTTCTGCAAGCACATCAGGGGGCAGGCCCCCCACAGCCCATCGGGGTCACTCTGCTGGAGAGTGTCATTGGTCTCGTTCCCCAGGAAGGGGACACTTTCCTCACCGGCTGCTTTCAGATGTCTCTTTGTTGCTGGCGTCCAGTACTTTGACCATACGTGCCCAGATATCGTTTACTGTTGCTTTTTCCGGAATCCATTCTGCTCTGGGGTTCCGGAGCTTCTGAAATCTGTAGGCTGACGTCTCTCATCAGCTTTGGGAAACTGAGCTTCTGTCCCACTTCCTCTCTCCTTCTGGAACCCCAGGTACACATGCATTAAGCATTTTCACTGTGTTTCATGTGTCTCTTTGCTTTTTCCATTCTTCTGTTTTTTCCCTATGAGCTTCCTAGTTCACTAACCCTATCCAGACTGCTATTAAACTATGTAATGAATACTTCAGATATTATACTTTCATTTCCAGAATGTTCCTTGAATGTGTTAGTAGTGTGTCTTCATGTCCCTGTCAGGTGAATGCAGTGTGTGCCCGCCTTCCCGAGAGGGATCCGGTCATTAGCACACGCCGTCACTTCTTCCTAGACACCAGGCATGGCCGATGAGACGGCAGAGGTGCTGCCCATGCGGTCACTCTTTTAAAGACAGCCAAGGTTTTGTCTCATTGTTGTTATTACTTCCATTGAGCAGACACATCTGGGAGGCTCACCCCCACCCCACCCCGCCCCGTGAGCGTCACTTTAGTTCTTGTTGGGGCTAAATCTGGTCTCATTTGGGTTTGGTCTTACTCTGAGGGAGTGACTCTCACATCAAAGTGTGGCCCCTCCGGGGTCTCTGCTGAAAGCCCGGTGTCCCTCATGTCCCTCCCGGGCCTGGACTGTCCCGTGTCCCAGAGATGCACCTCCGAGGAACACTCTGCTCCCTGCGTGGCTCAGGAGCTGAAAGGGCTCGTGCGCAGATCTGGGGGCGCGTTGTCTGTGGGTTCTTGCTACTTGAGACTTGCTCCTCCAGGTCCAGCCCCCTTGGGGGCCCTGAAGGATGCCCTCCATCTCCCTGGCACAGCGCGCCGCTGCTCCGCTGTTTGGAACCATGCCGCGAACCCCCAAGTGAGAACAGCCCTCCTGTGTGCTCTTCTCTGCGGGGGCTCAGCCTGTAAGTCCCACCTGTGCCGGCCGGTCTCCAGGGCGGGCGTACGTGCGCCTGTGGGCGTGCATGTGCGCCAGATCTGCAAGTGGTCTCTGCCTGGAAAGTAAGCCCAGTACAAGCTCGTCGTGGCCGAAACTACAAGGTTAGAGAGTTTTTGTTAAAATAAAGCAGTGCCTTTTCCCCGGTAACAGAGTTATATACACAAGTACAAATCCAGCAATAATCAAGACTAGATTATATATTATAAGTGTTTGGATTTTTGGGTCTTTCTTTTTTTGTTTTTTTAGGTAAAGTCTAAACCCAATGTGGGACTTGAACTCACAACTCCAAGATCAAGAGTCGTCCACTTCACTGAGCCTGCCAGGCGCCCCTGGATAATCTATTTTAAATGCAATCTAAATTAACAAATTAATGTCCCCAAGTGTGGAGACTTCATTTCTACACATGCACACGCACACGTGCACACCCCTGACATGGGACTGACAGTCGAGCCTGTGGCATCGCTCATTTCCCACCACGTGAACACAGTGACTACACCCAGAAGCCCACAGGTGTGGAGTGGGTTATGTGGCAGTAAATGCACCTGAACAAGAGCCAACCTTTTATTACTGAAATTCTCTGTGACCAAGAGAGATTAATGTTACATATTGATAAGTTTTTAGAAAACTCTTTGAGATCAACCCATGAGCCACAACATTTCAAAGAGAAATTCAACGAAATACAAGCGACGGGCATCTAAACGCACCTGCTGGGAACACCACATTAGATGGCTGTACACTTTGATGCGAAACGGTGGTAAATGTAAGAACCAAATCAGACCACTGTCTGCTCCGAACTGTTTCTTGCACCTCTTATCACTGGACCGCCTACCACAAACCTGTTTCTCTTAGGCACCATGGAACTTGTCTGAAATGTTTTGTTTTAAAATCTGTAAAGAATCTCCACACCCTGCCTGGGGCTTGAACTCACAGTCCCCACATCAAGACTCCTGTGCTCCACCGACTGAGCCAGCCGGGCGCCATGATTGTTTTAAAATTTTAACCAAAGCCTTTCAGCGCAACCGCACAGACACTCCCCAGCGCAGATGCCCACACTCCGTCCAGCCCGGAGAAAAGTCCGCCACGGGAGCAAACGAGGGGAAAGCAGCCGCTGGGCCTGTGTCCCCACCCAGTGAACTCAGAGCCCAGACATCCATCCACACAGGCTGCTTCTGCCAGTGTGTCCACATTTAGACGTGAAATCTCTGAGACCGCACAGCTCAAAGATCCCCTCTGGAACAACAAAAAAAGAAGACGGTCTCTAGAAACGGTATTCAAAACAAACGGAACTGACATAAACCACGGGGCCCAGGGCCCCTCGGAAGCGTGACCTGCGTCGACTGGTCTTTGAACACCGAGGACAACACCCTCAGCCTTTCTGAAACCTGGCTTTCCTTGGTCTTCAGAACTCACTTAATAACAGTGGAGCCCGCGGCCGCTGTGTATGGAGGCAGCCGGGGCTGCTCCCGGACCAGGCGAGCCACAGCCGTGGTCGGCTCTGGGCCCGGAGAGGGCGGGGGCCCCTGCAGACTGATGGGGAAGCACCTCTCCCCTAGAAGCCACTCTGCCGCCCCCCCGGCCTGGACCGGGGCTGCCTGCTTCCGTCCGAGGAAACCACGGGCTGCCGCCAAACGTGAGCCTCCGGGCCCCAGACAGCCCACCACACCCACGGCCACCTGCTCCATGCAAGTGAGCAGACGTGGAGCCCGACACGTCCAATGAACGTGGACAAGCGCACAGTCATTCTTTCTGGAAAGAAGCAGCTTCAGTAATTCTCCAGAGATGGCTGTCACCTTCACACCTGGGGAGGGCGACACAGCGAGACATCTGCTTCAGGAGCACCATGCCGAGGCTTGGTCCTCAGATTTTTCCAGATGGTAATGGTGTCAGAGCTACCAGGCTCCTTTCTCCAGGGAGGGTAGGGTGCTCTTCGGCCCCCACGGACGGCAAGCCCTGCACGACCCTGGGGAGCCCAAGCCCGGTCGCCTGGAGGAGCCCCTGCCCCGCCTGCCCGCCCACAGGGCCCTGGAAACCCTTCAGCTGGCTGCCGGAGAGGGTTCAAGAAGTAATTGCTTTATGTTTATTTATTTTTGAGAGAAATAGCAAGTGGGAGAGGAACAGAGAGAGAGGAAGGCAGAATCCCAAGCAGGCTCCACGCTGTCAGCACAGAGCCCAACACGGGGCTCGAACTCACGAACCAGGAGATCATGACCTGAGCCGAAATCAAGAGTTGAACGCTCAACCGACTGAGCCCCCCAAGCGCCCGAAAAGTGACAGCTTTAAAGGCTTGCACCGACGCCTAGTGCCGCTCCCCACAGCTGCCCCCGTCTTGTGTGGCGTTGCCGTCACCTGGTGGACACGAAACCTGAACGCCAGGCCCGGCTGAAGCAGAGGCGGGAGGGAGCGTCTGCTCCGGCACAGACAGAGGTGCCTGGCGAGGCCTCTCTGGCCTGGGGGCTGCAAGGCTCAGCAGAGGCCCCTGTTCCCACGGGTGCTTCCCCCACGGCTCCTTTGCTGACTTCGGGTCAGGCTGTTGGAGCTCTGGGTACCCGTTGGGGGAGGGGGGTTGGTCGCTGGCCGCACAGCGCTCTGGAAGGAGCCCTGCGGCCCCCAGACACCCACCGGGGCGGCCTCGCTGCCGAGCCCAGGGCTCCGGGTGACAAGGGGCATCGGTCTAGAACAAGAGACAGACAAGTGACAGGCGGTCAGGACGTGATAATGCCACCCGTCACTGGCCCTGCCCCGTCACCATGAGGACCAGCTGCCCCACGTCTGGGAAGGAGGCCACACTGGTCCTCAGGGAGCGGACATGCGAAGGGCGGTCCACACACGGACACAATCCGTCTCCCACCCAAACCGCCCTGTTGGAAAAGACCGCAGGCGAATCACTCCATCAACTTCAAAATCCAACATCTGTGAGTAAGTTCTTCTTCAATAGTTCTTTTCCTCCAGGGCGACAAACAGCCGCTCGCACCCGAGGAACGGGCAGGAGTGCTCGCTGTCCGTGGCCCTCCTGAGGCCCCGGGGTCCGTGGCTGGCACAAGTGTGCCGCCTGCAAAGCCGGCCCACGACCAGCCAGCATTGCTCTTTCACCCACGGTTGACGAATCAAATGTCTTCACATCAGGGCAGATTCCTCAGAGAAATCTCTTAATTTAAATATAAAAATGTACTTTTAGGGGCGCCTGGGGGGCTCAGTCGGTTAAGCATCCCGACTCCCCAGTTTGGCTTGGGTCATGATCTCCTGGTTCCTGAGTTCGAGCCCCGCATCCTGTTTGGGATTCTGTCTCCTCTCTCTCTGCCCCTCCCCCGCCTTCTCTCTGTACCTTTCTCAAAATAAATAAAAATTAACTTTAAAAGATGCACTTGTGCTTACATTTATTTACGTACGTGTTTATATTACACGAACGTGAAACGTGAGAAGCACGCGGAGGAAGCATAATCAGGGGTGACAGGTGGAGGGTGCTCTGGGCGCACAGGGCACGCAGGGCTGTGGACTCGGGCTGCGCACACGGCACGGAATGGGACACTGTGTCAGCCGTGCCTCGGTAAACACACACGTGCACACACCCAGCGCTGTGAGAGAGCTGACAGGTACCCGGCAAAAGCCTGTGACTCTGTCAGCCTGAAGCGACTTCCTCTCACCGGCTGAGCTGAGCATCAGCGACGTCTAGTTGCACAGGAGCTGCCACGGAGGCGCATTATGAGCCCCTGAGGATGGCCCAGGACACGCCGGGGATGCACCTGCGTGCACGTGGGACTTAGGGCGCGTGCCTGCCGCTCTCACTTCTTACCTGGGCTGGCCGTCACCAGAGCAGGTGTCCCGGGCTCTGAGTGCAGGGTGGAGGGGCCAGAGGGGGGCTTCTGCTCTGCGGTCAGCAACCCCAAGAGTGACTCGGGCTGGTGGCGGGCCCTGGGAACACAGGAAACGAGTCTCACCCACGTGAAGGGATCCCCGCTGGCGGGCTTGTTCTGGAGAGTTCCAGGAGTCCTTGATCCTGATGCCGTGAGCAGAGCATTGCCATGTGACGAAGCCAGGTCTCGCTAGAGGCTGGTGTTTGGGTACTTTTATCAGCTTGCCACCCCCAAACAGCAGGGTCTCCACACGCCACTTGTCTGGGGGAGGGGTTTCTCTCCCAGAAGCAAAATGATTACAACGGGGGTTCTGGCACAGAAGGCAAGGAGACATTGTGCGAACACAAGCACGTGCGCACCTGTGGCCTTGAGAAACGATCTTCCACCAAGCGCTTCAAGGCGTGTCGAGCAGGTCATTTCTCTAGAAGTGCAGTGACATCATCCAATGCCTTTTTGCAAGAAGTTGTTTAAAATTCCAGGGTCAATCCAGAATCAAGAAAAGGTCATCCTTGATTCATGTTTTTACACACGATGGGAAATAATCTTTAAACAGACACCCATTCCGCTGTTTCCCATAACGTGCGCCTGGGTGTTGGGGCCTGCAGGCCGGGCCAGGCTCCCAGGCCCGTGCAGGAAGCCCCCACCTGCGGCCACGCCACGCTCTTTCGTGGCTTCCCTCCCCGTGAAGAGCTGGAGGGGACGTGGCATGACGTTCTGCTCAGATACGACACCATAAGCACAGGGTCGGGGGACCTCAGCTCATTCTTCCCACGTAGTATCTACGGACCTAACACCGCGGCAGCTGGGCGACGTCGGCCACTGGGGGCACGTGGCAGCTTTGCAAGGCGCCCGCCCTCCTGCTGCACAGGCAGCTCGGCCCCAGGAAGGGGACACCTGTGTCAAGGTCCCTCTCAGACCAGCGCACGCTCGCAAATGCAGCAGGGCTGGGTCTGGGGCCCGTGCTGCTCAGGCTCCACGCCGCGAACGAGGGCCGCGAACGAGGGCCGCGAACGGGGTGCTGGCCGACCGTTGGACACACGGTGAAAGTAAAAGAACCAAGTTAAACTAAATCAACGTGAAAAGCACAAAAGTCCCTTTAATCAGTTAAATACTGTTGATCAAGAAATGAAACTGTCTGATAAACCTACTATCCAGGCCAATGTGACTAGACCTTTTCGACCTTCCCCAGAAGGTTCCAGACCGCTCAGGAGGACCCGTGAATGCCGGCCGCTGACTCCCGCTTATGCGCTGCCCGCACGTGGGACACGCCTCTTGATTTACACACCTGCAGAACTGCCACGGCCGGAGCTTGAGCCACAGCACGTCCCGCCTCAGGAAGGCCCGGCAGAGTGGGGACGGGACCCCGTGCCCGGCGGCTGCTAGTGCTGAATGCCACGCCTTCCTCTCGCTTCTCCAACTACAAGCCCACGTCTGCTGGGATGTGGACCCATTTGGGGCACTCCAGACACCATGTAACAAAATGCGCACCATTAACGACCAGCCCAGGGAGGCTGGAGCTACCACGGTCTGGCCTTCTGGCGCTCCCCGCCTCTCGCACCAGACCAGGCTCTGGGGACGCCCGACACCACAGCCCAGGCCCCTCTCCTTTCTGAGCCGCCCGAGGAGGAAGCAGAGGCCCCTGCACCTGCCTGAGCTACGGGTGGTCCCTTGGCCGGGAACCACCCCAGGACTCTGCTATCAGCGCGCCTCCTCCATGCGCCGTGGAAGGCTCGTGCACACACACAGCCTGCTCACCGGGCCGGAGACGTCAGCCGCCAGGGGCGCCCGGGCCCTGGGAGCACGTCTGCACACTGAGCGGGGGCTGGGGCGCGAGGAGGGAGGCCCGGGACCGAAGCGCCGAGCCAGGCCCTGCCAGGCCGCGTTCCCCTGAATGGAACACGCGCTCCCCCCGACAAAGGCACATCTGGAAACCGGCAGTGGCCGCGGAGGGGCAACCCTGACCCCTGGCCACGTGCGGGACACCGGGAATCACAGAGCAGACAGCACACGGGAGTCACTGCGGCCCCTTCTCGCGGTGCAGAAACGTGCAGAGTGGCCCAGGCCACACGCCAATACTGACGCCCTCGCGGTGACAACCGTGTGGAAAGCGGGTGCTGGACAGGTGGCCCCGCCTGTGCTGACCCAACCGCAGCCCAGCCTCCGTCGCCTGATCCCACGCAGCCACCCGCCAGGGACCGGGCAGGGGGCGGGGCCAGCGGCTGACCACAGCGTCCTGGGAAACAGTTGTTCCCTGGGCACTTTCATTCTCGCTGTAACAAATACCCAGAAACAGGCTTTACGTAGGATGTCAGAAAATAATGTTTTAAAATAACCCATTTTCACACCATGATCTCTGGCCCCTCTGCCTCTGGTAGGTTCTTCCAAGAAAAATGGGTAATTTAGAATACTAAAAGCAAAGAAGTTCAAAATAACAGAAATAACAAAACACCAAAACCCACGGAGAGACTTCACCCAAAACTAGTCACAGACGCACTAAAAAGAAGCAGCAGAAGGTTCTATGGCCCGGCTCCCCATCCCTCCAGCCCGCCCCACGAGGCCCAGTGCCTGACCTGGGGTGGCCCCCGGCACAGACACACCTTGGGGAAGAGGCCACGCTGGAGGCAGGGAGGTGGTGAAAGGCACTGTTAACCACCCCGTGTTCCAAAGTCACCCTCGGCGGCAGAGGCACAGACCCCGCAGTCTGTGACGTGTGGCCTTCACGCGGGCATGAGGGGCGTGTGGGGGGCAGACTGCGTGTGCCCCCACCTCCCCACACGGCCACCGGTTCCTGGTCCATCCCCGTGTGCTCCTCCCGTGAGATCCACAAAACCTGTCCCGTCGTCCCCCAGCGCCACTCAAGTGTCCTGGGGCCGCCCCGGCCCAAGAGGCCTGCCCACAGCACAGGGTCTGACGTGGACACGGCGGGACCGACGTGTGGAGCAGGTCGTCCGAGCGCCGCTCACGCGCCCAAGGTCCACAGGCATCAATTACTGCTTTAAAGTCAAACCACTCACTTGTCGGCTGAGGAACTGAGCCCGACGCGCGTGTCACGGAGCGCCCAACGCCAAGCGGCCGCCGGCGAGGTGCTCGGCTCTGGGTCTGACTTCAAACCAAGTCCCGCGAGCCGACCCCTGCATCCAGGCTGCTCTGAATGCGGCAGCAGCTGCTCCCATCCCGGGAAATGAGGAGAATGGACATGTCGGTCCCACTTTCAGTCTTTATTGGCCACAGCGGGTCTTCATCGCCCCAGCACAAAGCTTAGGAAACGTCAGCGCTCATGAAGACAAGGTTGTAAAAATACTGTCTTTTTACACTGAACATGAAAACAGGGCCGCGCTTCCCAAACCCTGAACAGACGATGAACCTGCTTCCTGCCATGGTGCTCGGGCGACCGCTGCGTCCACACGGGCCACCCCTCGTGTTCCACAGGCTCACAGGCCTCGCACCAACCCCCCCGGCGCCCAGGGGCGCACTACCCACACACCGTGCGCGAATCCCAGGACGGCCAGACACCGACGCTGCCTCCCCCACGGCACTGAGACCGCCATGCTCCCTGAGCGCCCCCAGACTGGGTCTTCAGGGCGTCTGTGCCTGGCTCTCGGGCTGGCACCCAGTGGGCTCACGGCTGGTTACACGTAAAACCCAATGCCCCGTGGCTGGTCGGGAGAAGGACGTCTGGGCACCCACGGCTCCGCTGCCCCTTTCGCTGCTTCTCAGGATGGTCTGTCATTGGCTTCGGGACAAGTGGAGTTGAGCTGATTTAAGCAGCGAGCACCCGACGCCTTTAAACACTCAGGTGTGACCAGCACGTCTAGCGGAAACAAAGCAAGGATATGTGTGGCGCGGGCCGCTCCCCCTGTGAATGGACGAAGGGACGGGCGCCCGGGCAGGACCAGCGCCAGCAGAGGGAGCCCGAGTCCCGGTCGGTCCCACCTCGCGCACCGCTTCCCGGCACTTGGAAGCCTGAGGCGGGTTTTGGTGCAGACGCCTCGATTTCAGGGACTTCAGCCTGACGCGTTCGAACAAGCACTTGCTGTTGCCCTGACAACCGAGCATCAACCACCTTCTCTACCACGCGGCCTCCCGCGTGACCCCAGGCCAGTGCGGCCACCGTCCCCATCTCCCGACGGACAGGCGCCCCTCCCCACCACCTCACGGCCACCTGCTCCGGCACAGGGCGCGCAGCACTTACGGGACAGGGAGTGGGTGCCTTTGGGCAGGTACTCCAGCAGCAGGGAGCTGTCGTCTCCCAGCACGTCTGCCTTGAGGGACAGCAGGCTGTTCTTACTCATGAGCGCCGCCCGCAGGTTGGCCACCGCGGTGGCCTGGTGCAGCACCTCGTCCTTCTCGGGGGTGAGGGGCGGGCCCAGGAAGCTGGCCTCTCCTCCCAGGAGACCCTCGTCCACGTGGCCGTAGAGCTCAGCCCTGTCCCCGCGGCTGTCGGAGCTGCTGGCTTCGGCGAGGGTCAGGTCGGCGCCTGGGGGAGCAAACACACAGAGGTCACCTGAGAGTCTCCACGGGAAACTGGCACGTTCGGGAGAAGCCAGGGTGTGGCTTCCAGGCGCCCGGCTGCTTCTGCGAACTCCAGCCCCGTCGTGCAGGCGGAGGCCCCTCACCTGCCTCAGGCAGGGGCTCCACTCAGCACAGTGGGGGACACCCCCCCAGGACAGAGGCTGTCACGTTCCTGCAACATTTTCATCTCTCTGAGAAGAGGCGACACAGAAAAGGGATCAAAGACCCAGCGTACGAGCTAAAAGTACAGGCACGGTCTCAGCCTTGGCGACGGGCCCCGGGACTGGACAGCGACAGCCCGCAACCAAACAGGTAAACTGGGCTTTGGCAAAACCAGAACCTTCGAGGTCTCAGAGGAGGCTAGCGAGACGCGAGAAGACAGGGCGCCTGGCTGGCTCTGTTGGAGGAGCGGGTGATGCTCGACCTCGGGGTCCTGAGTCTGAGCCCCTTGGCGGGCACGGAGTCCACTTAAAATTTTTAAAACGGGGGGTGGGGGGCACCTGGAGAGCTCAGTCAGTTACGTGTCTGATTCTTGATTTCGGCCCAGGTCATCTTCTTGAGGCTCACGAGTTTGAGCCCCGCGTCGGGCTCTGCAAGGACAACACGGAGTCTGCGTGAGACTCTGTCTCCCTCCTTCTCTCTGTCCTCACCCCCCTCTCTCTCTCTATCACAATAAATAAATAAATTTTTAAAAAATTTTTTTAAAAAGGAAAGGAAGAAAGGCGACAAGCCGTGAGAATATTTGCAGACCATGGATCCGACTCGAAGACCTGATCAGAATAGTTCCAGATGCTTCCAACTCAACCTAATTCCAAAGTGGGCAAAGGACCTGAGCAGATATTCATCCAAAGAAGACCCAAAAGTGACCAGCGAGCAGCATCTGACACCCCCAGTCCTCAGGGAGATGCACCCAGAAGCCACACCGCGGGGCGGCTGCACCCCAAGCACTGGACGGTAAAAAGAGCTGAGGACAAGAGGAACCTGGAACACCCTCCGCCACGACCGTCCGATGGCACGGCCGCGCGGGAGGGCCTGACACGCCCCTGGAGGGCCAGCGCCCAGGGCAGTAGGGCACGTCCACAGGGCGGCGTGCGTGCACACTCACAGAGACACTGGTCATAAGTCAGACAAAACAGCCCACGTGCTTAGCAGCGGCTGGCACACATCACGGCAGACTATGCCCAGCCATGAAAAGGCCCAAAGCGCTGACACACACCGCCCCGTGCACGGACCCAGGAAGCCAAGGCAATGCGTGCGCAGGCCGTTGACCCTTCTACGTCGCAGTGAGTTCCCCCAGGAGCTTCGAGGATGGATGTCCAAGCAGCCCTCTGCACCCCTCACGCAGCCCACCCTGCGAATCGCAGGCCTGGCACGGACACTCCCGCCCCCCGCCTAAGGCTTGTCTGTGCAGGGAGGTTCTGGAGCGGAGACGGAGGCTGCCTGTCCCGATGACATCCAAGGACTCAGGCTGGCGTGGGCACCAAGCATCCGATCTCAGTCTGAAAAATGGACTGAGCTCCCAAAATTCACTTGTAAGTTAGTAACGTAGGTATTCCTATATCTGGAACCTCCACACGGTCGTGTGCATGCATAAACGTGCTGGCTCACACACACAGAGGCTCTCACACACGCTCACTTACGTGCGCATACTCACACGCACACAGACGCTCACATGCTCACTCACATGCACAGCTCACTCACACACACAGATGCTCACACACATGCTTGCTCACATACACGGATGCTCACACACACTTGCTCACATGCACATGTTCATTCACATGCTTGCTCACACAGAGGCTTACACACACACTCACATACACTTGCTCATGTGCTCACTCAGACTCACACACACACTTGCTCACACATGCTCGCGCGCGCACACTCATTCACGTATGCACGCTTGCTCACATGCACATGTGTGCATGTGCACATGCTTACTCATACACGTGTGCACACAAGCTGTGCCTCCTCTGGACACGGGGTCAACGTGGGCAGTGGCTCGCCTGCAGACACGCCACACGCACGCGGCAGCAAGAGGTGACCACACGCCAACCACATGAGCAGCAGGAAGGCACGTGGGGCGACTTCCTGATGCAGACCTCTTTTATTTTTTTAATGTGTATATATTTTTGAGAGAGACAGAGCATGTGTGGGGGAGGGGCAGGGAGCGAGGGGGACACAACCCAAAGGCTCCCAGCCGTCAGCACAGAGCTGCACGTGGGGCTCGAACTCACGAACTGTAAGGCATGACCTGAGCCGAAGTCGGACGCTTCCCCAACTGAGCCACCTGGGTGGTCCACTGACCTCTTTTTAATAAATGGAGAAAACAGGATTAAAAATATCAACATTTAATTGTAAAGGGCTACATGTTAATTGTAAAGGTTTTTTTCTACAGGGGAATACAGTGGGTTTTTTTTTCTCTTCTATAAATGATACATCCTAACACTTGAAAATTTAGCTTACAATCTTCAACTGAAAAGCAAAAAAGATAATGAAAATAAGCAGAATGTTTAAATGATCACACTAGATCAGGCAGTGGTATGGGCCGATTCGGGGCAGCAAAGAGTGGGTTCCAGGCACGTGAGGCCCAGAGCCTGGGGGACAGGGCTGCCACGGAGGGTGGAAGGCTGGGAGGGTCAGGGCGAGGGGCGCTGACCTCACAGCCAGGGCGTCCTGGGGGGCACGGCCTGGTCGAGAGCCAGGACCCAGTTTCTAACGTTTCCCCAAATCTCCACTCTTTACAATTCCTAAAAGTGCTCACAAGGGGCACTTGAGAATGTTGGCATAGATGTCACAGCCCTGCCCTGCTCGGCCTGACGTCTCGTCCACCGAACAGGCCCCCATGTGTCAGAGAGCCCGCCCAGCCGGGTGCTCACAGCCCAAATCACACCTAAACGGGTACAATCCAGTTCAACAAAGATTAAGTGTGTATTTCGCCTAACATTTATCTCCTCACTTGCTCAGCAAGGGAATTCAGTGGGTAAAAGACAAGCTTTTGGCAAAAAGTACCGGAACGAGACCCCTATGTACGAAAAATAATGTGAACCACAGACCTGAGTGTCACACCGAAATCTGTTAAACTTCCAGGAAAAGCACATGGGGCTCGGCAACAACTTCTGTGATGTAAAAGCCATAAAAGAAAAACGTTCACAATTTGGGCTTCATCAAAAATGTGAAATGTATCCTCCTCCAAAAACAATGTTAGGTGAAAACACGAAGCAAAGACAGGGCATGTCTGCACAGCACACATCTGGTGAGGGCCTCGTACCCAGAACACACACGCTCAACGGCAACCAGAACGCCTTCAAGGCTCGAACAGACACTCGGGCAAAGCAGAGCGCCGGCGGCGGGTAAGCGGGCCAGGATCGGCTCCACACGGCCAACGTTTCAAACCCGATGGCGCGAACCGGCCTGGAGGGACCCTGACGAGGAAAGCCACACAAGTGACTGATACACAGGGAGAGAAGAGCGACCACGTGGCCCATCAGGGAGCTGCAAATGGAAGGGAGGAGACACCACGCCCCACGGAACGCTACAAAGTGACCACGGAACAAGAGCAAGTGCTGAGATGACGTGGAGCAAAGGGAGCGTCACACAAAGCCAGCAAGGGCCCGGGGGGTTCGCCCAACAGTCAATGCACATCTGCACAGGGACCTCCCACCCTCGGAGCTTGCACGCAGCACCGGAGGCCGCCTGGGTAAGCCCACGTCCACACCAGGAGGGGCGAGGCAGCGGAAGAACAGGACACACGTTCTAATTCTGGAAATACAAGGTGCCTTTCTGACACGTGGCAACACCACAAACCCCACAAGCAAGCTGGAATCCCAGACGCGCAGGCGGGTGAGCGGCTGCCAGAGATCGGGAGGGCAGCACCCAGGGGTCCTTGGTGGCGGATGTGGGTCCTGATCGTGTCTGGATGGGGTGAGTGGAAAGGGCAGGAGGGGACATTTCAGGCAATGGAAGTGTTCTCCATCCAGATGGCAGAGGTGTATGCATTTGTCAAAACTCATCAAACTCATCTAGGTGCTTGAGATTAAAAAGACAACACACAGGGCATGGGGGGGGGAGCGGGGAGGCTCAGTCGGTTAAGCCCTCGGCTCTTGGTTTCGGCTCAGGTCATGATCTCCCAGTTTGTGAGTTGAGCCCCACGTCGGGCTCTGTGTGGACAGTACAGAGCCTGCTTGGGATTCTCTCTCCCTCCCTCTCTCTCTGCCCCTCCCCTGCTCATGCATACGCTCTCTCTCTTTCTCTCAAAATAAATAATCTTAAAAAAAAGAAAAAAGACAACATGCCCAGCTGTGGAGGACGTGGAG
The DNA here is from genome assembly GCF_008692635.1 of Crocuta crocuta. NCBI lineage: Eukaryota > Metazoa > Chordata > Mammalia > Carnivora > Hyaenidae > Crocuta > Crocuta crocuta. The sequence goes on from NW_027528880.1 coordinate 1,232,395, forward strand.
CCACCAAAATTCCCCACCTTGGGCGGGCAGCTGGGGTGTACAGACACAGGAAAAAGCCTGCAGGTTTTTATAAAACTAAAGCCACCCTGTCTCTGAGACCCAGCCGCCGCACTCCAAGGTATTTGCTCAAGAGAAATGAAAACATGCATCCACAAAATGGGCTTCCCAAAAATGTTCGCAGAAGTCTTGCTCATAATAGCAAAAACTGGCTACTGCCCAGGTACCAGGTGAGAAGAGGTGGGACACGAAGCATGGACACGTGATGTGAGGGGGGAGCACACACCCCGTGACGCGGCTCGTGGGACGTGAGCTGCCCCACAGGGCGCGCACCGCGTGGCTTCTCCCAGAAGCAGCGCTGGACGGGCTAAGTGGACTCACGGCAGGGAAGTCAGGTCAGGGGCGCAGGGCTGGGGCAGCGCTGGACGGCCGGAGGCGGAGGGCACGTTCTCCTCCGCGGTGGGGTCTAGGTGCACGTGTTTACCTGGACCGGTCAAGGGGTGCGGTGGGCCCGGCGCGAGCAGGGCGTGGAAGTGTGTGCACAGACCAAGCGCTAATGAAAAACCTGCCGCGGTGTTTGGAGTGAAGTACACTGACCTGCCAGGTAGTTTGAAAGTACTGGAAAATGAGATGGGTTTTTGGGTGATTCAATGGATAAACATATAATAAACCAAATGTAGCAAAACGTGAAGTGAAGAATCTAGGCAGTAGACATGCTTGTTTCCTTTTTTGTTAACTTTTCTCTAGGTAATAACTATTTCCCCAATAAAATGTTAAAAAAAGAAACAAGAACTTATCCAGTCCATCACTTCTGGGCAGTTTACTGCATGCATATTATGCCTCAAGGAATAGAAAAAAAGAATGGCAATTTTCACTCAAAAAAACTTCCTATTTAACGTATGCCCCATGGGGCAGGCTGATCACAGTCCTTAGACAGTCAGGTCCCGACCTCCAGGGCCTGTGACCTCACATGGCAAAGGGGATGCAGGCAGGGACCCTGAGCTGGGAGATCACCTCCGATTCCCGGGTGGGTCCCCGGGTGGGTCCGTGTCAACACCAGGGCCCTAAATGGAAGAGAGCAGCGGGGGGTGGAATCCAGGACGCCGCTGGGGCAGGCCAGGAAGCACGCTCCCCCGGAGCCTCTAGAAGGAACGCAGAGCCCTGCCTCCCCACTCCCGACTTCTGAGAGCGGGAAGGCACTAAGTCTGCGCTGCAGGCCACTGGGCACGTGGTACCTTCTCGCGGCAGCTGTAGGAAGCTCACGCGCCCCAGAAGCACCTGCACTACACGCTGGACGGAGCACACGGGGTGTGCAGCACGGACTGTCACGGCTCAAGCCAGAGGCGGCAGAGCTGTGCACACTGACACAAGGAGTCGACGGTGTGCGCTCACGTGGCGGAGCCCACGCGCGTGGGGAGGCGCGGTGTGGCTTCATCCCACAGCAGGCAGCTCGGGGAGGCCAGACGGCATGCGGTGACCTCAGGGAGAGGCGTCCCCAGGACGAGCGTCAGGGGCTCCCGGGGGGCAGCTCGGTCGTGTTAGCCAGCTCGGCACTCAGGGCTTTGCCCTGTTCTGGTGTGTAGCTTCTACCTCAGCTTTTTTATAACTTTGAAAAAAGCAGTGGCATAAAAATTTTCAAATGAACGCTTTAAAATAACACTGCTCCTCTTAAAAATCTCCATTTAAATGGAAGTTCACAAGCAGTGCATTTACATCCTACCCTGTGGATCTCAGCCAAGCCCCTCCTCCTCGCTGGGAGGCGACGCCTGGGGGTGGGGGCAGCGCCACACAGTCGGGCCGCCCAGGTCTGGTCCCCACCCCAAGACGGGAGACCCTTCACTCACTCTGGGGGCATCACTGTCACGGTCCACAACACCGAAAGAAAATAAGTACTTGGTGAAAGAAAACAAGAACCCTCAAGTTCAAATTGAGACCCAGTGAGGCGGCTGCACGTCTGCGAACCAACCACAGAGCGGAGGAGGCTGGCTTCAGACACGGCGGTGACGCGGGCCGGGAACTCGAGCTCCGTGAAGCTGCCGGCACAGCCCCGCACTCGGCGCGGGCCGGGCTCCTTTCTGCACAACCCTAGAGCGCGACCAGGTGCTCACACGCCCCGCAAAAACACATCCCACAGGCTGGGATCACCAACTCCTCACACCAACTCAGGCACATTCCACTGAGATTCCCCCACTTCGGGGATCCCGAGTGCAAGCCTGTGCTGGGCTCCCTGTGTCGCCCAAGCCTGGAGTGCTGCCCGGCTCCTGGGGCTTCCAGAAAGCACCTCCTCCTCCGGCTCCGGCCTGGCACAGCCTCACGACGTGGCCTGCCTTGTCCCGCATCAGCCCAGGACACACTGCAGCTCATCCACAGAGTGGCTCCAGGAGGGACGTCCTCCCAGCCCCACTGGGCAGCCGTGGGGACAAGGCACTCAGCAGCACCCAGCCGGGGGAGGCGGAGCAGGGTGCCCGTGAGAGCCTAAGGGCTCATCCTTCACTAACCCGATGCTCTAGAAAATCCAGGCGCAAACGGAGCGCCTGCATGTGAGCTATGCCAGCGGCTCAGCAAAGCCGAGCTCGTAAGGGTCTTGAATCAGGACAGCGATTCAAAAGTATGGCCTTGAGCATGGATGAGCCAAAGGTCGCAGGGCATGAGCCCCAGGCACGCGGCCCCCTTCCAAGCAGACCCCACCTCGCAGGCGGCCGGCTCGTGCTCCCATTCAGCCGGCCCCGGGTCGCCAGCGTTTCCCACCCGCCACCTCCCGGCGCGGCCGCCGGGCTCCGCGCTCTCACCCAAACCCCAACCACGAGGGCGCCGCTTGCCACCGGCCAGACAGCAAAGGGCCAACCAGAACCGGCTCCACACGGCTCAGCTCCGATCAGAAGGGGAAACGGGGCGGCGGCTACGGTGGCGCTCCACCTCTTGAGGGAGGGGTGAAGGGTAGGGGGGCGACAGTTGGTCTCGGGAACAGGCCCATCCGTCCGGGTGCTGGGGGGCAGGTCCAGTCCCAGCCCCGAAGATCTGCGCTGCCGCTCCTCATCCGGGCTCTTTTACCCAAAAATCAGAATACCACGCTGAGCTGGACCGTTGGCAGCGGAAAGGCGTCCTGTCGCGGAAGTGGACCGAGTGACGGGAGAACCAGGGTGCCGGGCGCTCGCTTCAGCCTTCACGCCCGCGGTCAGGTCACCCGCCACGCGGGGTAACTGACACAAACTCGCATGGTTCACAGCTTCTCGGACAAGTCCTTCCGCGCCCTCACGTGCTTCAGGACAGGCGGGGGGGTGTCTCCCCCCGCCTCGCAGAGCCGGCTTGGTGGCTCCCACTTGAGCCCCCGCAACAACTGTGGACCTGAGGGACCTGAGTTCCTGCCCCCTCCCTGCACAGGAGAGAGGCTGCAAGGGTGCGAGTGGCCGGCGGGGAGCCCACCTTCACCCGCCCGAACTGTGTCAAGCTCCAACTTCACAAAGGTTCAGGTTCAAACATTTACTCTACAAAATAGACCCATTTTATTCCGGCTCCAGAACTCTCTTTTTTGGCAAAACCTTTTAGAGCGTATGTGGGACATTAGGACAAGCCCCTGGGCTTTGGAACCAGCAGCTACGGACCCGCCTCCTGGGGGTCTGGGATCGCATGCGAGGTGGGGAGGCCAGGGTCCGAGGAGCACGCGGCCGAGGACGTGCAACCTCCCTCGCGCGTGTACGCCACTTCCCACGAGCTGCCGTGCAAACGACCGTAGTGAACTCACGAGTGAATTCCAATGACACCTTCTTGAAGGCCGCTAGGCTAGAACGCTCTTGACCTTTTGCTCAGAACAATCCCTCTTAAATGCTAACAGGCCTCGGAATCACCACCAGCCAAAGTGGGGACACAGGCCAGGCTGCAGAACTGGGTACCTGAGCACCTGCACTGAGTGATCGGCAAAAACCTGACACATTCTTCTGGAACAGCCTTCTCTCCTGCAAATAGGAGAATTTAGAAGTATTCTTCACTAAGAGGTAATAAATCTTTAGTGAAAACAAACTGGCCCGCACTGGGGATCACAATTTGAGCTTCGGAACCCAGCCCCAGGGCCAGGGGAGAGGAATAAATCACCAGAGGGCAGAAACCATCCTACACGAGCCCCAACCCCACGTCCTTGCTGCAGCAACTCCGAATGATCTAACAGAAGCCGTTCTCAGTTGCCTTGGAAACCCAAGGGATTTAAGACATTAACAAAACTCCTCGGTTGAAATCACTTGTTGGATTCTAAAAACACCTTCTGCTTGACTACTGCACTCAAAACCTCAAACCTCCAGGCCCGAGCAGCGCACACTCCTGACTGTGCAGAGGGGCCTCAAGGCCTCCGGTGTCACGGCCTGCTGGGCGGCTCACGACCCCCAGCACTGGACTCACCAGGACAGGACTGCGGCCCTGACCCCCCCGAAGACAAAGTGCCTGTCCTCGGGTCATGCACCCTGACAGCTTCTCAGATTTGAGTCAGAGCTGGTGGGAGACGAAGCCTGGCGCACACGGGGTGCTCCCTCCTACGGACAGCCGGCAGGGAGAGGGCTTTTCCAGCAGCTCAGAAACGTAACCACCTTCTTTGGCGAGTCTCCAGCTATTCTGGGGTGCTGCCACGTCTGGACACACTCTGGATGTCACCAAACTAGGGGTGGGTGGCTACCGGCATCTGGTGGACGAGGCCACGGATGCTGCTGCCCTAGGGTGCCCGGGACGCCCCCACGGCAGTGAGTCATCCAGCCCGAGGTCGAAAGGCTGTGGTTCACCCAGCCCGTAGTGAGCATTCAGGGGTGTGGCCCTGTGCTTCAGGCTGGGAACACACAGCGACAGAGAATGACAGCGACAGTGCGTCTTGGGGAGGTTCTGTTTAATGGGCACAGAGTTTCAGTTTGGGATGAAGATAAATGGTAATGATGACTGCGTGACAATGTGAATGTATTTATCCCAACAAATTATACACTCAGAAACAGAACAGTAGAGGTCATGGCATATATATCTCACTACAATGACAAAAGCCAAAGCACAGAGGCTGAGAGTGGGAGCCAGGAATGTCCAGGGGCCCTGCCCGCCCTGCCCAGGAAGCTTCCTGCTTCCCCGCAAACAACTGTGACACTTCTCAGGGCTACGACCCTTTTCTGCCTTCACCTCTGCCTGTTCTCACGTTCTAGGTGATTTCTGACCTTACTGGAGGGGCCTGCGCAAGACGAAAACTTGCTAAGAAGCCTCGCCTCCGTCCTGCTCTGGACCAACTCTGCTCCGGCGAGTGCTCTTCCTCACCCTCTGGACCCCAGGGCGCCTGGGGCTGGGCTGGGGGTGGAGGGAGCCTGCTCCCCCGTCTGCCTCCTTGAAGGGCTGGGGTAACGGCGCCCGGCCCCAGCAGGGTGCCCGGAGTGTCATCCACGAGTCTGGGAGACAGACACAAATCTGTCATCCAGAGTGTGAGGACCAGCTTCAGCAAAGCTGAGCTTAGAGCCACCTTGAACCTGACACGTGCTCACCTTCCCCCACCCCCCCTGCACAGCAAGAAAAAACACATGTATTAGTTTGAACCACTGGACCCACACTTGTTGGAAACAAGGAAACATCCGTCCTTGCAAGGGGGGGTTTGAGCCAGAAGCCTTCACGCC
>NW_027528880.1:1238063-1239057 GCF_008692635.1 Crocuta crocuta
GTCAAGCTTTTCACCAGGGACAAACCAGGTGTGCACGACTGCCTGTTCAACACTCACAACAACAACCAAAACCCAAGTATGCGGAACAGAAAATCCAGAGCTGAGGCCAGGGCACAGTGAGGGCCCGGGGTCGGGGGGGAGGTCCTGTCCCACCTTCCCATCACCTCACCTAAAGCACTTTTGCACCTTTTAGTATTTTCATGTTTAAACCTTTTAAAATTAAGTTCTCCTAAGCAGTGTTTACGAAAGGCTCCCTGGAGAAGGGAAAGCAGATCCTTCAAACTGAGCCCACACCACGTGTCACCCACTCTTCCAGCCACGACCCCTCGGCGGTAGACAAGCCCTACGTAAGGCGGCTTCCGCGCACCAGTGACACCGGCACTGTGCTGACCGGGCACCCGGAGTCACACTCCCTGCGCTCGCACAATCTGCCGCCAAAGGAGGCTGGCCCGCGGGAGGCCCCGGCGGGAGGCCCTGGCGGGAGGCTGGAAGGTGCGGCTTCACCTGCAGCACAAGCAGCCGTGGGGCCGCGAACACACACGGCATCCGGGCCCTGCCTGTGAGAACAAAGGGCTTACTTGAGTCGCGGCCGCCGAACGGCCACCCGGACGTCGGAAGGAAGGGGGTGGCCGGGGAGCCGGCCCGGCTGTCGCCCTCCGCCTGCTGCGTGATGTGCCGGACCGTCTCCTTGTTTTTCCGGTTCTTCCTGCGGCCTGTGGGCTGCCAGCCGTCCCCGGCAGCCTGCTCTGAGAAAGAGTTCTGCATCACCGCGTCCCTGGAGGAAGGCAGCTCGCTCCCTCCGTAATGAGACGGGGAGACCTGCTCTTCCTTGACGCGCAGAGACCCGTAGCCCACGTCCCCGGGCCACAGCGACTGCGAGGACACGTCGTCGGGGCCGTCAGCCTTGGGCTCCTGGTCCTCCTTCCCGTAGCTGCTGCCGCCTTCGTGGCAGCTCGCGATGGCCGAGTCTCCAGAAGAATTGGCGGGACTCGTG
>NW_027528880.1:1239254-1243652 GCF_008692635.1 Crocuta crocuta
AATGGGCGGGACTGGGGGGCCGGGCCAGCCACGGGGAGATGCTCCTTCCCGCCATCACGGCCGAGATGAGCGCGTCCGTGCTGCTGCCGGGAGGGGCGCTGATCTCGAACTCGGAGAGCTCGTCCGAGGCGTCGGGCTTGATGCTGATGTCCAGCGCGGCCTTGATGAAGTCGTGGCACGCCTGCACGATGTCCGTCATCTGCAGGAAGCTGGCGGCAGACATCACCTCGATGACGTTCCTGCTGGTGAGGGCCAGGTGGGCAGAGTACATGAAGTCGATGATGGCCTTGAAGCCCTGCGCCGTGACGATGTCCAGGTGCGTGACCGTGGCCTGGTCAGACGTCTTCTGCACTTGGCAGTACAGCGTCTTGAAGTAGCGGCTGCTGCCGAGCAGGACGTTCTTATGCGCCTTGAAGACCTTGCCCTCGACCACGACGCACACGTCGCACAGGACCCCGTGCTGCCGCTGCTCGTTGAGCTCCCGGAGCAGGTGCCGGTAGTGGGACGCGATCTCCATGTCTTCCCTGCGGTTGTTCATTTGGAAGCCTTGCTGCTGCTCCTCTACAGACTCTGTGGGGGCAAGAACAGCACAGTTACCCGGGCGGCCGACAGAAACGCCCGTGGGGGGCAGGCGGAGCTCCGGGCCGCTGCGTGTGGGCGGAGGAGACAGCAGGGGCCTGTGCCTCCGGCCATGTCAGAGCGGCCACCGGGCGGGAGGTCTGGGTTCCGCGCTGACCACGGCCACAAGGGACGCGGGGTTCCGAACAGAGCCCCACATCTGCCCCTTGGAACAAACACCACATGGTCCACAAAGAAGGCAAACGGCCATCAGCTGCTGAAGCGACAGTCTTCCCCAAATGCAGATCCAGGGGAGACGCCCCCCACCCCTGAGGACGTATCTTTAAAGACAAAGCAAAGGCTTCCTACACAAACAACACAAACAGCAGAGCAGAAAGGCCTGGAAGCAGACCTCACAGCTTCCAAAACTCTAGCTCAAACCAGCCCGAGAGAGGAGGCGTGCAGGGGCGGAGCACAAGGTACCCGTGGCTCCCGATGGAAGGCCCTCTGGTCCGCCCGCGCCCCCCCCCCCCAGCATGTCTGCCACGTTCTCGTCTCTGCTGCCGTGTCAGCTCCCCAGGATGGCCAGAACCCCGTGCCCCAGGCCAGGGGCTCAGAGAACCAGATTCTCACGCAGCTGGAGGCTCTCAGAGGCCAAGACCAGCTCCCTCGCAGGCTCCAGGGTCCAGGCCTCTCCCTGCTTCCGCTGGTGGCTGGCAGTCATGCTCACCCACCTACGCCCTGGAAGCCTAGGTCCCAGTGTCCCCTTCTTATGAGGACCCCAGTAATACTGGACACCCTACTTCAGAACAACCTCACCTTAACTAATTATATCCAAGTTAGCTCACAGTCCAAGGCACTGGGTGGACACACTCACCCCATGACACTGCCTGAGAAAGACACGGTAGGTATAGGCTGACCTTCCCACTTCAATACTCCATTTCCCAGCTGGCTCGTCAAGCGGGAGCACCCACCAAAAATGCCAACGTGTGTTTAATGGGAGAGAACTAAGCTGGTCAAATGTAGGGGCGCCCGCCTCTTTCCCGGGAGGCGTGGGTCCCCAGGACTCGGTCCACCTCCAACGCTTCTTTACTGACTCAAAGCTGTCACAACACACCCACCTTCCTTTGGTCATTACAATATGTGTGCAAACACCACCTGAAATCATCTTTGAAATGTCCTGTGAGATAAAAGAGGAAGGAAAACTTCCAAACTCATTCCATGAGGCCAGCATCACCCCAATACCCAAACCAGATAAAGACACTACAGAAAAAAAAGAACTACAGGCCAATGTCCCTGATGAACATAGATGCAAAAATCCCCAGCAAAATACTAGCAAACCAAATCCAGTAGTGCATTAAAAAATCCTGCACCACAATCAAGTGGGACTCACTCCCGGGCTGCAGCGGGACTCAACAGTCACAAATCAATCACTGTGATACATCACATCAATAAGAGAAAGGTTAAGAACCATATGATCATCCCAGCAGATGCGGAAGAAACATCTGACAGAGTGCAACATCCCTTCATGATAAAAACTCTCATCAAGCAGGTTTAGAGGAAACACGTCAACATAATAAAGGCTGGATATGAAAAACCCACAGCCAACATCATATGCACTTGTTCCGCCAGAACAAGACAAGGGTGTCCACTCCCACCCATTATCCAACACAGCCCTGGAGGTACCAGCCTCAGCAATCACACAGCAAAAAGAAACAAAAGGCATCCAAATTGGTAAGGAAGAACTAAAATTTTCACTATTTACAGAGGACACGATACTACATATAGAAAACCCTAAAGACACCACCAAAAAACTACTAAAACCAACGAATTCAATAAGGTCACAGGATCCAAAGTCAATGTACAGAAAACCGTTACATTTCTATACCCCAATAATGAAGCAGCAGAAAGAGACATTTAGAAAGCAATCCTGGGGGCACTTGGGTGGCTCAGTCGGTCGAGTGTCCAACTCTTGATTTCGGCTCAGGTCATGATCTCATGGTTCCTGGGATTGAGCCCCACATCAGGCTCCGAGCTGACAGCATGGAGCCTGCTTGGGATTCTCTCTCTCTCCCCCCCCCTCCCCTGCTCACATGTGCTCACGCTCGCGCTCTCTCAGAATAAATAAATAAACTTAAAAAAAACTCCTATTTACAACTGCACCAAAAAAAAAATAAAATACCTAGGAGTAAACGTACCAAGGAGATGAAAGACCTGTACTCTAAAAACTACAAAACACTGATGAAAGAAACTGAAGAGGGTGCAAAGAGATGGAAAAACATTCCACGCTCATGGACTGGAAGAACATTGTTAAAATGTCTGTACTACCCAGAGCAATCCACGGATTTAATGCAATCCCTATCAAAACGCCACCAACATTCTTCACAGACCTAGAACAAACAATCCTAAATTTGTATGGAACCAGAAAAAAACCTGAATAGCCAAAGCAATCTTGAAAAAGAAAAGCAAAGCTAGAGGCATCACAATCCCAGACTTCAAGGTAAATTACTAAGTTGTAATCATCAAAGCAGTATGTACTGGCACAAAAATAGACACACAGATCAACAGAACAGAATAGAAAACCCAGAAATTAACCCACAACTATAGGGTCAACTAATCTTCAACAAAGGAAGAAAGAATATACAGTGGAAAAAAAGACAGTTGCTTCAACAAATGGTGCTGGAAAAACTGGACAGCAACATGCAGAAGAATGAACCTGGACCACTTGCTTACACCAGACACGAAAATAAACCTAAAATGGATTAAAGACCGGGGCGCCTGGGTGGCTTAGTCGGTTAAGCGTCTGACTTTCGCTTAGGTCATGGTCTCGCGGTTCGTGGGTTTGAGCCCCGCGTCGGGCTCTGTGCTGACTGCCAGCTCGGAGCCTGGAGCCTGTTTCAGTCTGTGACTCCCTCTCTCTCTGACCCTCCCCTGCTCACGCTGTCTCTCTCTCTCTCTCTCCCAGAAATAAAACATTAAAAAAAACTTAAAAAAAAAAAAAAGAAATAAAAAGCTTCTGCACAGTGAAGGAAACAACCAGCAAAACTAAAAGACAACCTACTGAATGGGAGAAGATAGTATTTGCACATGACATACCTGATAAAGGATTAGTATCCACAACACATAAAGAGCTTATACAACTCAACACCCAAAATGCAAATAGTCCAATTTAAAACTGGGCAGAGAACATGAACACACATTTCTCCAGAGAAGACACCCAGATGACCAACAGACACAGGGAAGATGCCACTCATCAGGGAAATCCAAATCAAAACCATGATAGCACCTCACACCTGTCAGAATGGCACAAGAAACAGCAGGTGTTGGGGACGGTGCGGAGAAAAAGGAAGGTGGAAATGCAGACTGGTACAGCCAGTGGGAGACAGCGGAGACGTTCCTCGAAAGACTGAGGACAGACACACCGAATGATTCAGGAGTCGCTCTACTGGGTATTTACGCAATGGACACAAAACCACTAATCTAAAAGGATACACACACCCGAGGTTTACGGCAGCATTATTTGCAACAGCTAAACGATGGAAAGAGCCCAAATGTCTGTCAGGTGGTGGATGGATAAGGAGAATGTGGTATTTATATACACAATGGAATACTACTCAGTCATAAAAATAATGAAACCTTGCCATCTGCAACACACGGATGCAGCTGGAAAGTATAATGCTAGTGAAATAAGTCAGAGAAAGACAAATACCATATGATTTCACTCATGTGTGTAATTTAAGAAACAAAACTAATGACACAAAGGAGAAAAAAAGACAAGCCAAGAACTAGACTTAACTCTAGAGAAGTGATGGTCACCAGAGGGGAGGGGGGAGGGGGGAC
>NW_027528880.1:1243663-1268835 GCF_008692635.1 Crocuta crocuta
AACAGGTGTGGGGGGCAGGAGGGCACCTGACACCATGAACTCAGGGTGCCACATGGAGCTGTCGAATCACGGTATTCTGCACCGGAAGCTAGTATCACACTGTGTCTTAACTGCACTGGAATTCAATTTTTTAACAGTTAAAAATCGAATCCACTAAGAGAGTGGATCTAAAATTCTCATCACAAATACATGCGGTCCCTGTGCCTGCTGAGAGGTGTTCACCAGGGATAAACTGATCACAGCAGGGAAATACACAATCGCACCACACGGGAACGACACAGTACACAGAGCAGCAAAGCACAGTAGGTCTGAGTCAAAAAGACAAATACCAAAAACGTTTCAAGAAAATGTCATGTTGTTGGAACTACAAACGGCAACATGTACTGAAACCAAAGGACGGGCTTGCACAGAACACCACCTGTTCCGGACACACAGCGGCCATTTTCTAGTAGTGAGTCCAGACGTGCGCACCCCGTCAAGAGCACACACGGACCAGAGCGCTGGCTCCGCCGGTCCTGGCTGTGTGGCCTTGGGAAGTTGTTTAACCTCTCTGTGCTTCGAATTCTTCATCTGTGAAATGAAAACAACAACCATACTCGCTGTTTGGTTATTATGAGGATCACGTGAGTTACTACCTACAAACTCTTGCAGCAACGCCTGCACCACGAAGTGCCACGCTGGCTGCCACTGCTCTCGTTGCTAGAGAAAGTTATGGGACGTGCAGCGACGCACACAAAATTTACGAGGCGGGATGCATCTAAGGAAGGAAGGGAAAGGAGCAGGAGGGGAATGTAACACAGGGGTTCCAATTTTATTTTCTAAAAACAAGAGTAAAGGTCTATAGCTTTGCTACTTTCGACTCACAGGCTCATGACCATATATTCTAACTTATTTGGCGTACTTTTTAAAATCTCCATTTTTAATTTGGCCTGCTTCCTTAGAAGTATGTAGATAACCTTTAACATTGACCTAAAAACCACTGTTTAGCCATCACTGTCATGGAAATGTTAAAATTGACAGTCTAAATTTTAGCCTTCTTTATGTTTTAGTGGCAATAAGATTAATTAAAATCAGTAAGATAAAATGTGCTGCTTCACATTCACTGGCCAGAAAGGCAGGCAGACAAAGCAAAAGGCTCTCTTCCCTCATCTCCCTCAGATGGCTGCACGCTGGGGACCCCCGACACCTGGTCCCTCCCCTCGGCCGGCCGCGTGCAGCTTGGGGCAGCGCCAGGGGCCAGAGACCTGCCCCACCAGGCACGGCACTGGGGCCAGAAGTGAACACGCTGCTCGCGCCCACCACGGGGCCTATGGTCCCAGTGGCCGACCCTGTCCCCAGTGAGGACCAGCCACCAGAAAGGAGAAACATGAAGAAACATGGTGACAGACAACGCCATGGGCTCTCTGCCTGGAGCGCCTCACAGCCACCTGAGGGTGGGCCCTAAGCCAGGGTGCTGCCCCCACCCAGACTGTCCGAGGTGGGATGGGAGAAGGCAACGGGGACATTCCACCCAGGTGACTTCACCCCTCGCGCCCGGCTTTACAGACACAGGTTACTCAGACGCGGAGGGACGGAAGGTCCGAGATGTGCTTTAAGTCAAGGAAAATCGTCACATAAACAAAAGGCATCAGTTTAACATCTGCAGTCCACATAAGTGGTGCCCGGGGCCCATGACGGGAACACCAACAGCTTCAGGTGCCCAGTGCCAATCGGGAAACTGTCTGCTTCACCCCTGCTTTCCTGTGTGAACAGTAAGTCTCTTTACTCACCAGCAAAACAGACCCAGTAAGAATCAGGAAGAGCAACAGAAGGAACAGAAAACTCCACTTCACAGAGGCAACGACCACCACACAGGGTCTGTGTTGCTAAAATAATTTCAACTTGGGGCGCCCAGTGGCTCAGTCGGGTAAACGTCCGACTTCGGCTCAGGTCATGATCTCACGGTTCGTGGGTTCGAGCCCCACGTCGGGCTCTGTGCGGACAGCTCGGAGCCTGGAGCTGCTTCAGATTCTGTGTCTCCCTCTCTCTCTGACCCTCCCCTGCTCATGCTGTCTCTCTCTCTCTCAGAAATAAATAAAACACTTAAAAATAACAATAATAATAGTAACTTCAACTTGTATGAAAATCGTGGAGTCAATTACTATTCAATCAGGGCAGCTTAAATATCAGCTGTGTACTTCAGAGGCAGTGTGACGCGGTAGGAAAACCGGGCAATTTTCATCAGGGAAAAACGAACAGCAAAAAGAAGTGGAATCTAAAACAGGTGAACGAGCTATGAAATGAAATGAAATATTATAGGTACATGAAGTATTAGGACAGTATTAGGAGTACTTACAGGTACATGAAGTATTAGGACAGTATTAGGAGTACCTGGGATCTAACCAGGCCCGGAGAAGCTTCAGGAGAATAGCTGAATGCTTGTTACGAAATTGATAACCTCTAGGCATCGGTGAGATGCCCGTGGGGGTCCCACCCACCAGACCACAGCAGGAGAGTGTCTGTCCCCTGCTCAACTGCTGCAGCCCTAAGAGCGGAGGCATCCTGGGCAGCACAGCCAGTCATGTCGCATGGGACCGGACAGGACGCAGCCTCAAGATGAGAGCATGTGCCCACATGGCTTCCCTTTGAGGGCAGGGATGGTGGCGCACCTGCCTGCCCAGGCCAAGTACTCCACCTAATGGAGACATGCCTGGTCACAGACGCACACCTGGCCACAGACGCACACCTGTTCACAGGACGCACACCTGGCCAGAGACGCACACTTGTTCACAGGACACACACCTGGCCACAGACGCACACCTGTTCACTGGACGCACACCTGGCCACAGACGCACACCTGGCCACAGACGCACACCTGGCCACAGACGCACACCTGGCCACAGACGCACACCTGGCCACAGACGCACACCTGGCCACAGACGCACACCTGGCCACAGACGCACACCTGGCCACAGACGCACACCTGGCCACAGACGCACACCTGGCCACAGACGCACACCTGGCCACAGACGCACACCTGGCCACAGACGCACACCTGGCCACAGACGCACACCTGGCCACAGACGCACACCTGGCCACAGACGCACACCTGGCCACAGACGCACACCTGGCCACAGACGCACACCTGGCCACAGACGCACACCTGGCCACAGACGCACACCTGGCCACAGACGCACACCTGGCCACAGACGCACACCTGGCCACAGACGCACACCTGGCCACAGACGCACACCTGGCCACAGACGCACACCTGGCCACAGACGCACACCTGGCCACAGACGCACACCTGGCCACAGACGCACACCTGGCCACAGACGCACACCTGGCCACAGACGCACACCTGGCCACAGACGCACACCTGGCCACAGACGCACACCTGGCCACAGACGCACACCTGGCCACAGACGCACACCTGGCCACAGACGCACACCTGGCCACAGACGCACACCTGGCCACAGACGCACACCTGGCCACAGACGCACACCTGGCCACAGACGCACACCTGGCCACAGACGCACACCTGGCCACAGACGCACACCTGGCCACAGACGCACACCTGGCCACAGACGCACACCTGGCCACAGACGCACACCTGGCCACAGACGCACACCTGGCCACAGACGCACACCTGGCCACAGACGCACACCTGGCCACAGACGCACACCTGGCCACAGACGCACACCTGGCCACAGACGCACACCTGGCCACAGACGCACACCTGGCCACAGACGCACACCTGGCCACAGACGCACACCTGGCCACAGACGCACACCTGGCCACAGACGCACACCTGGCCACAGACGCACACCTGGCCACAGACGCACACCTGGCCACAGACGCACACCTGTTCACTGGACGCACACCTGGCCACAGACGCACACCTGGCCACAGATGCACACCTGTAGACAGGTAACCTGACCGTCACCGCTGAATCACCTACGCAGCCGCACGGAGCACACGGCGCACTCACGAAGTCGGGGGTCCACGTGGGGCACCGTGTGAGGAAGGGGCCTGCCGTCGATGAGGAAACACAGATGCCGTCTCATTGTGAGGCTGGAGTGTGAGGCTGGGGGAGACCACAGGACTAGCACCCGAGATGGCACAAAGGTGCCACAGGTAACCCCCAAAGTTACAGCCTCCCCTGCCGCTTTCTCCAAACTTCCATTCTGATCTCCTGCGGGTCCCCCTATACCTATTTACAGCCTCCTGACTTGCAGATACTTGCTTTTCACAGAATCACTCACAGAACCTAACACTTTGGTACCAAAGCAACTTGAATCCTCGTTCCAGACCAGGCTTCAAAGGTCGTGTTGCCTGACCAGCGCTGGGGGCTCCGTGGGGGCTGGCGAGGCCCCCTCAGGGATAGCCAGGGACACTGGGACAATGCACCCACTGGCAAGACTCCTAACAACGGGGGGGGGGGTCCTTTCTGGGCGGGCGGTGGGCGCGATGACACTCAGGTGCCACCTGCAATCCCACAGCCACCAGGGAAGGGTGGAGGGCGTCCCCAACATGCAAGAACCGAAGCTCAAAGATGCCAAGGTCCTGTGGCCAACGGAGGTGCCTGCGTGTGGCACCGTGCCCAGCACTCCCGCACACCCTGGGCTGGCACCAATGACTGCTCAGCATGGTGACCTCGGGGCAGGGGTGCGGCGCCAACAGCTCCAGCACAAAGTAAGCCACGCTCCAGCCTGAGCACCGGCACCGGCTCCCACCAACCTCCTCCCCGTGATGCAGCCGCACCCTGCCGGCTCCGCAATCTGGGCGTCGAGGGTGCTACGGGCAGCACAGCTCCCTCCCCGGTCCCTACAGAGCACCCAATCCCCTGTCACTTGGGAGTTACAGAGTACACTCCAGAACCTTCTCCTACCTGTATCTGAAGGTAAGGGCGTCTCAACCAGAAAGCCATCCTTACAAGTTATCAGCAGATGCTATCCTGTTGAAGAGGTTCACCTGTCATTCACTCACCCGTCACACGACTACTAGTGCTTCATGGGCCACGTCCAAATGCATCACCATGTCTCATGAAATCTGAGGCCACCACGATTCACTGGCTGCATCGTGTGTCTAAGGTCCAGGGACCCTCACCCGTGAGGAGCTCCACCAGGGAGACCACAGGCTCCCACAGAAACATAAAACAGCCAGTCTGCGCAGGGCCCTCTGACCCCCCCTGGGGCTGGTCCCTGAGCCCCACTCAAGAAAAGCCCACATCTAATCAGGAACAACTCAAGACGTGAGCATCCATCACAACCACACGTGCAAATCTGTTTTACCCCAGACGCCACCTCACCTTCTCACCTGTGGCTTGGGCGTGTCTGCTAAGCTCAATTTAAACTTCTCCTTAGGGGCCCCTGAGCGGTCAGTCGGTTAAGTGTCCGACTCTTGATCTCAGCTCAGGTCTTGATCTCAGGGTGCTGAGTTCGAGCCCTGCATTAGGCTGCACACTGGGCGTGAAGCCTGCTTAAAAACAAAAAGTAATCTAACAAACAAATACTGTTTTAAAGTGGAAGGAAAATACCATTCGTGCTAGAACCAGACCACTGGTTCTATGGGCCACATGCTGCCCGAAGGCCCAGAAACTCGCCAGAGGAGATGGTGCCACGCAGACGTCTGCGCCAACTTGACGACTCTAAAATCCACTCTTTGCAGTTACTTTGGTGATATCTTCAATGGGCCATATTCTGAACAGACACATCACAAAACTGGCTCCCCTGTGTCCCGCACACCTGTGCCCCGCTCCCCTGTGCCCCGCACACCTGTGCCCCGCTCCCCTGTGTCCCGCACACCTGTGTCCCGCTCCCCTGTGCCCCGCACACCTGTGCCCCGCTCCCCTGTGTCCCGCACACCTGTGTCCCGATCCCCTGTGTCCCACACACCTGTGCCCCGCACACCTGTGTCCCGATCCCGTGTCCCGCTCCCCTGTGTTCTGCACACCTGTGCCCCGCACACCTGTGTCCCGATCCCGTGTCCCGCACACCTGTGTCCCGCACACCTGTGCCCCGCTCCCGTGTCCCGCACACCTGTGTCCCGCACACCTGTGCCCCGCTCCCGTGTCCCGCACACCTGTGTCCCGCACACCTGTGCCCCGCTCCCCTGTGTCCCGCACACCTGTGCCCCGCACACCCATCAAAACAGCGACCACTGCAGAGGGGCCACAGCAACGCCAGCGAGGGTGTGGGGCAAGTGGGGACCTCACTCGGCTGCTGGCAACGTAAGGGGTGCAGCCACTTTGGGAAATGCTCCTCAAAAGCTGAACAAACACCGGGCGAGCCCACCACTCCGACGCAGTGAGGACACAGCCCACACGAGGGCTCATGCACAGACACTCATAACAGTCAAAACCTAGAAACAGCCCATGTGCGTGTGACAGGGGACCCGGTGGGTCAGTGGGCTTGTCCCACACAGGGACGCACTCGGCAGGAAGACATCTGAGTGCCTCCGGCCCCAAATGTCTGGACACGCATGGATCTCACAGTGATCATGCTGAGTGAAACAAGCCACACAGAGCAGCACGCGTGAGCCACCTTCTATTGCGTTCTAGAATGTGCAGACTGATCCACAGGGCGAGGCAGGGCAGTGGCTGCAGTCGGCGCAGGGACGGAGTCCTCAGGGCTCAGGGGACCTTGTGCTGAGGGATGTGTCCTCTGAGAGGCGTCCCTGGCACCCAAGTGCGTGCAGACCCACAGACAGACACTCTCTAAGTGAGAGCAGTTTGCTGGATGCAAATTATGCCTCTGCAAAGTCCATCAGAAATCTGCTTCTGTGAACCACAAACCTGAGCTTTCTTACCATGTGTGGTGGGTGGGTTTTGTCCCCGATTCCTTCCTTAAATTCCTAACCCTCCGAGCTCAGAACGTGGCCTTACTCCGGGCGGGTCGTTGCAGACGCAGCTGCTCCCATGAGGTCAACAGGTGGCCCCAGCCCAATGGGACGACGGCATCCATGCAGGACGGAGACAGAGGGACAGACGGGCCCCTTGGGGAAGGTCGTGGCCGGAGGGAGGCCTGGGCACATCCTCCCGCCCAGCCCCCCGCGTGGGTACACCATGCGGCCCTGGGATCCGGCTCCGTCCTCCCCACGCGGAGGATATTTCCCACCCTGGGAAGTGTCTGGATGGCTTACTACGTTCTGAACAACTCGAGGTGAAGATGCCCACAATGAGCAATCGTTTCACAAATGAGAGTCTTACACGTCGTCGAATTACCATCCAAGGCTGGCAACTCGGGAAGTGGTACCACCTGAATTTTCTTTGATGAGAACACATGGGCCGCGGGGGGAGCCGCGGGAGCACCTCACGGTTTCTACGCTGCGGCCGCCACCGCCTAAACAAGCAAACGCGGCCGTCCCCCGCTGCAGGCCTGTGGGCACAGCCCCCGCTTCCGGCCCTCCTCGGCCACTTTCGGTTCCTTCTCCCCCAGCCCCCCCGCCCGCAGCCTCCTTTCCTGCCTCGGAGGCACTTCCCCTCTGTGGCACACCCCCACCCTGACTCCCTGCCCCTGTGCTCAGGTGCCCCCCTTTCCAAACACCTCCCCCGCACACTGAAGACCCTCTGAGCAAATTTCTTTTTTTTTTTTTAATGTTTTACTTATTTCTGAGAGAGAGAGAGAGACAGCGTGAGCAGGGAGGGTCAGAGAGAGAGAGAGACACAGAATCTGAAGCAGCCTCTAGGCTCTGAGCTGTCAGCACAGAGCCTGACGCGGGGCTCGAACCCACGAACCGTGAGATCATGACCTGAGCCGAAGTCGGACACTCAACAGACTGACCCAGGCGACCCAGGCGCCCCTCTGAGCAAATTTCTAACCATGGGAGCAGAATTCCATGCTGTCACTGAATTACCAGTGTGACAGAGCCGATCCAAGTCTGAAGACAACCCCCCATCACCACCACCAAGACAAGAGTCACAGCAAGGATGATTCCAGATCAGTACGAAGGTGCAGTGCAGCCACGGGGAGGGGCCGGGCAGGGGCAGCTTCCCAGAGTGAGACACAAACCAGTCACGGGGGCCTTAGGGAGCAGCACACATTCAGGGGGCCACACTGGCCTCTGAAAAATTCCCCTGGGAACCACCTCCCCAGAGTTCAGGGCCTTCAGGGGCCTGTCCCTCTCTGGCCTGGCCTGAACCTCAAGGAGCTGACAGCGTCCACTTCTGCACCCAGCTACCCAGCTACAGGAGCTGAGCTACGATGACGTGGAGAGAGGCCACTCCAGCATCCCAGCAGAGCCCTGACCTGACTGCTGAGCCACCTGCCCAGCCGTTCCAGCCCAGCACCCAGGGAGCCGCAGGCCCACCTGACATCACGTGTGCAGAAGCAGCCAGTGGGCCACAGAACCTTGAGAGACACTGACCTCTGTGTTTCTGGATGGTTCAAAGTGCAGGCAAGACCCAAAACAGAGGTGGTGACAGCACCCCCTCTGGAGTCCCCTTGAGAGTCAAGGCAGGGCCAGCGACAGGCCGGAGCCAGCCGAGAGCCACCTGCCCGGCCAGTAGAGGGTTCTGCCCTGGGGTGTCAGGGACACCAGCCACCAAGACAGGGACCCAGCAACGAGCACTTCGAGGGGAGCGGAGGGGAGGCTCAGCAGGTGCCCCAGATGTCCTGACTGGGGTCGGGTGCACAGGAGTGGCCCCGGGGGTGCGGGGGGGGGGACAGAGATGCCTGGGCAGGGTCAGGAGTCTCGAGAGAGAGCGAGCGAGAACTCGGATGAAGGCCAGCGCAGAACCAGCAAGGCCCACGCCTGCCGTGCCCACCCGAGGGCTGAGCCGCCGCGGCAGCTCCGACTTCCAGTTTCTCTGCTTCCTCTGCTGGGAAGCTGGCCTGGGGGTTTGTTTTGTGGGCTGGGGGTAAGAAAGGGGAAGAGGTCAGCTCTTTACGCTCACCCTCCCAAACACCTCCTGCTAGACCTGAGCCCTGTTCCGGACGCACCGTGGGTCCTGTGGGCAGCCAAGCTCCTCTGGGTAACACGTGAGCCACTGGGCAGCACAAACGGGCTATTTTAACGGGTCTCATCTACAAAGGCAGATTCTGCGTGGACAGGAGAGGGACAGCAAATCCCTCCGGCTGCCAGACACTGCCCCCCCCTCCAGGAAGCTTCCGGGTGCCCCTCCTCCGATGGGGCACGAGCCTCTGAGCACACTCTTGGGTCAACACAACGAGGGCACTTTCCTCACATTAAATCTGAGGACTGAAATCTTACACATCAAACTCAAGAAATGTTTTGTAAATGTCCCCTGTTAAGTGCTGGCAGAAGTAGGAGACAGCAAACCCCGGATCCGGGGGTAGCGGACGGGAAGGTGGATGGCGGGGCCGCTGCCGACCAGCCACACACCCCATGACACCCCACGGCACCCCAGCTCCAAGCCACCGGTGCCCAGGAGACGTGGCTCCAGACGTGACAGCACGTGTGTGACGGGGCTGGGCTCTGATGTTCCCCGTCAATCACAGCTCACAGCAAAACCAGGCGGTGGACGCAGCCACGCACCGTGTGGGTGAGTCGTGTCCCAAAAAAAGCCATGTTGAAGCCCCAACCCCAGTACCTGTGAATGTGACCTTATTTGGAAATAGGGTCTTTGCAGATTTAACTAAGATGAGGTCATAACCCAATGGTATCATTATAAAAAGGACAATCTAGACACAGACACAGAGAAGACCGTTTGAAGGCAGAGACAGAGCCATGGGGCCACGGCCCATGCAGGGCCTGCAGCCCTGAGAGCCGCAGGGGAAGACGGACCCTCCCGTGGAGCCTCAGAGACACCTGAGGGCAGCGCTGGCCCCGCTGCGGGTGGAGGACACTTTCCTGTAGTTTTAAGCCCCCAGTTTGTGATTCTTTGTTACAAAAGTCCTAAGAATAGCCACACATCAACTTTTTTTTTGGGGGGGCGGGAGAGAGTGACAGCATGAGCAGAGGGGGGCAGAGAGACAGGGAGAGACAGAGAATCCCGCACTGTCAGCACAGAGCCCGACTCGGAGCTCCATCCCACAAACCCTGAGATCATGACCTGAGCCGAAACCAAGGGCCAACCTACTGAGCCCCCTACACACCCCTAAACTTTTGTTCTTAAAAAGAAAGCCAAACAAGGCGGGAAGACTACTTCTGTGAATTTTCAAACTTTTTTTTAAAAATATTTTTATTTATTTCTAGGAGAGAGAGAGAGACAGCGTGAGCAGGGGAGGGTCAGAGAGAGAGGGAGTCACAGACTGAAACAGGCTCCAGGCTCTGAGCTGGCAGTCAGCACAGAGCCCGACGCGGGGCTCGAACCCACGAACCGCGAGATCATGACCTAAGCGAAAGTCGGACGCTTAACCGACTAAGCCACCCAGGTGCTCCTACTTCTGTGAATTTTAAACCCGAGACGCGCGGTGACTTGAAATGTTACCTGCACGCCCAGCCATCGGGGACTCCAGACAAGAAATGACGTAATGACCTCCCGCACCAGGATGAAACCATTCGTTTGGAGGCTTTCAACTTTTTATTTTGAAACACTTTCCAACTTACGGAAGAGTTGTAAGAAACATTCGGACAACGCCCACCTACCCCTGAACCAGATACATCGGTTTTAAACATTTAAAAACATTTTGCAACGTTTGTTCACACCAAGTAGGAGGCCGCATCTTCACACAGCGGGTCTCGTACCAGTTGTAGACTTTAAAACAAGAGGAGCCGCCTCTCGTCCACAGAAGGCGCCGCGTGCGGGGCGCCTGGCGGCTCTGGCGGGGGACCGCCCGGCTCTTAATTTCAGCTCAGGTCATGGTCGTACGGTTCCTGAGTTCGAGCCCCCGAGTCAGGCTCTGTGCGGACAGCGTGGAGCCTGTTTGGGATTCTCTCTCCCTCTCTCTCTGCCCCTCCCCCATACGCTTTCTCTCTCTCTCTCTCTCTCTCTCTCTCAAAATAAATCAACAGACTTAATAAAAAGGTGCTGCATGCAACTCCCGTCCAGCTTATGAACCGCTGGGCCGGGGTCACCAGAGCAAGACAGAAGCACCCTTCGCCACCGCGTGCCCGCTAACTTCTGCGGCTGGTAGCGGACGGCACGGCCCCCACAGGACCTTGACCCCGCGCCGCCTCGTGTCCAACAAAACCTCGGCGCTAACCTGACACGTGTCCGGTACCGCACTCGCTTCTGCAGCCAGCACAGAACCCAGGTAAGCGCTCATTCCGTGCTGAATAAATGACGGACTGAAGGACAAACAGACAGCTGCTGGGTGAAGGGTCATCGCCAGAGCAGGAAGCAGGCCAGGTGAGCAGCTGCAGCTGGGGCCCGAGACACCCCAACCGCCACTGCCTGCCCTCTGCCCCGGGATCACTCAGCTGCCCCAACTCACGGACACGCCAGCCACACAGCCCGTCCCGGAGGCGGCAGCAGGGACCACACAGGTCCCCGGCACCCCCGCAGCGGCCAGCGGAGCCCGCCTGAGAGCAGCCCCTGCCCGCAGTGGGCACCAGCCCGGGGCCGCCTGGACCCGCCAGGAGCCAGGGCCAGCTGCCGGCTGGGCAGGCAGCCCTGCGGGAGGGCTGGTTCCTCTTCCCCAGGCAGGCTCTGGGCACCCTGTCCCCGCTCTCTGCACGTAAGGGAGGCAGGGCCTCTCCCAGGGAAAGCCCCTCTGTAAAGTGCTGGGCTGGGACCAGCCCCAAGGCACTTTAAGAAATGAAACTCCCGATTCGCAAGGAAAGACCTGGGTCTCGAGGGGAACTAACCGGGGGCCACTCGGTGCTCTGGGGGAAGCGGCGGGGACACAAGGGGTTCTCCAGGCCTGCCCTGCTGGCGGTGACCACGGCGCACTGTGGTCTGTCTGGTGTTGTCTGTCTGGGCAGCCGGCAGGGAGGGGTCCTGCGCTCATAGCAGGAACTACACCAGCACGGGGTCGGGGGGGCCGGTGCACGCTTGCTGGGGTGCTGGGCACCCCTGTATGACAAAGCCCTCGGGAACGAGGGTCTGTGCCACACAGGCCATCATCTACCTTCATCACCAAATCTGGCCCAGGTTCCTGTCCCCAGGCCCGATGACCACGGGAAGGAAGGTCTCGGCCGGGGTGCCGGCCGAGCCCCACAGCCAGCCTCAAAGTTCGTCCTGTGACTTAACGTTAAAACCGTAAAGGTGTCTGGGCAAAGCCTAGAAGAAACCGAGTGAAACGTACTAGACTCTGAGAAAAGATTTCAAAGAAAAAATCTGCATGAATGAAGCTGAAAAAATTAGCATGAAGTCATAAAAACCCAACGGTGGTCACGTGAACCAGAGAACAGTGGGCCATGGGTCCTTCCGGAACACAGCATGTGGCGCATGGCGACGAAACACATGTCTTTGGCCAGTAATTCTACTTGTGGGAAATTCTACCCCAAAGAAATGACCCCAAATGCTATTCACTCAAAGATGTTGCTAGTGCTATTATAATAGCCCAACAACCAGCAAACAGCCGAGGAAAATATGACATTAAATCTGAACAAGACCAGGGGCGCCTGGGTGGCTTAGTCGGTTAAGCGTCCGACTTTCGCTTAGGTCATGATCTCGCGGTTCGTGGGTTGGAGCCCCGCGTCGGGTTCTGTGCTGACTGCCAGCTCAGAGCCTGGAGCCTGTTTCAGTCTGTGACTCCCTCTCTCTCTGACCCTCCCCTGCTCACGCTGTCCCTCTCTCTCTCCTAAAAATAAATAAAAATATTTAAAAAAAAAAAAAAAGAAAAAAAAATCTGAACATGACCCAACTCAGAGGAACAATAAAATGTTGTTTATATTGGTGCTCGCAAGTTTACAACAAATAAATTAATGGGAAGAAGTGACAGCTGGGAACGTGGACATAAGACACTTGCTCAGACCCCCTCTCTCCCTCCGCAGCAAGGTGCTTATTTATAAAACTCGAAGCCCGGACGCGTCCATGGGGCAGGATGACACCATTCCCAATCAGCGTCGTGGGGGCAACGCAGCATAAATACAAGAGAAATGCTTGCTTCCGTCTGCCCCCCCTGCCGCGGGCTGGGAGCGCCAAGCCGGGGCCCAGGCTGGACTCCCACCCTTCCACCAGGACTGAGGAGGGCAGCCTCCGTGGCTCCCAGAGCCGATGTGACCCACGGGCTCCTCTAGGGCCTTCCAAGCGCCACGGAACAGGGTCCCCCGCCCCCCCAGAGGCGAACACACACTTCTCCCTCCCGCCATCGGCCCCTGACCGCCTGGCGCAGAGTGGCTGCCGAAGTCCTGGGACCTCGAGCCTGACTTCACAGAAACAAAAGGAAATCCCTCAATGGGCAGCGGGCCAGTCACCTTCCCCACTAGGGCTTCCCTCTGCGCCCGCACAGAGGGGATGGCGCATGCCACCACCTCGCCGGTTCCCTTACACGCGGGGACATCTTTCACCGGCTGTTGGTCCAGGACAGAGGGCAGCGGCTAAGTGACTTCTGTCACCACGACCTTGAGCAGGATGACAGGAGTGACCAGACACAGACGCTGGCCTGCGGGCACGAGGGGCGAGCCGGCTGCTGTCCCCAGGCCCCGTCAGACTCCGGGCCTGGTGGTGTCACAGGACAGAGGACACCGGACCCGAGCTGTGGCCTTCCCGTCTTCACGGGACTCAGGAAGCAGCGCTGGAGCAGTGATGGATGAACACGCCCCGTGTGCTCCCGGCTTCGCCCAAGTCCCCGTGTTCTCTTCACGAGACCCGAGTTCGAGGACCAAGCCCGCCCGGGGCCTCGGCTGCCCCCGCTGCTCTGCAGGGTCAGCTCCTACTCATCACATCCAGTGGTGGCTGCAGGGAAACCATTTATCTGGGAAGAAAACTAAGGCAAAAACAGTGCATGGCTCCAAACAAACTGGGAGCACACGTTAAAACATTCAAAAGGAAAGGCCTGCAAATAACAAACTGAGGCTCTGGTACCGACCCACTGACACGGCCTTGGCAAGGAACTTTCTCACTAACAGGAAAATTCCAAATTTAGGTGTCCCAAAAGCACACATATCTTTAAAAGCAGACACCAGGGGTACCCGGGTGGCTCAGTCGGTTAAGCATCCAGCTTCGACTCAGGTCATGATCTTGTGGTTCGTGGGTTCGAGCCCCACGTCGGACTCTGTGCTGACAGCTCGGAGCCTGGAGCTGCTTCAGATTCTGTGTCTCCCTCTCTCTCTCTCTGCCCCTCCCCTGCTCACGCTGTCTCTCTCTCTCTCTCAGAAATAAATATAACATTAAAAAATTAAAAAATAATAATAAAATAAAAAATGACAAGTTGAGCCCTCTGCTGTGGACGTCATTCCTGCAGACGCTCCGCACCACACACACAGCCCCTCCTGCCTGGTCTCAGACCCTCGGGGGCCAGCGCAGGGCTCCTTAAGGTCACAGGGTGCAAGCAGCCACAGCACACGGCACCAACAGCTCCAATTTTCAACAACTAAACAGTATAAGGTAAATGTAAGGAGACCTCCGAGGCGCCACCACAAGTGCAATCAAACCTGACAGTGAGAACACGACGGCCCGAGGGGGACACGGAGCCCAGGCCGGCCCGGTGGCTGCACAGCAGAGCTCGTACAGGGAAACAGAGTCCGCAGGCTCTGCCCGGCCTGCGGCCCAGAGCAGGAGACTGAGGGAAGCCAGTGAAACGGGCGGGGTGGGGGGGGGTTCGGAACCAGTGTAGCTGCGCGACGGGGACGCTTTCGCCATTTCTGTGCGTGTTCGCAAACGTCCCAGGTCAGTAAGAATCAGGCTGTGGCAGGACGGCTCCGCTCGTAGTTTCGGGAGAATAAGTGATCCCACGACGCAGGCGCGGAGAGACGCCAGTCTGGGGCGGGGCCCGCAGGCCGTGGCTCCGGGTGGTTACTCGCGGGGGACCGTGAGTGTGGACGGAAGTGCCAGCAGCGACCTCCCCCAGTGGCCCAACTGGCTGGTTAGGTGACCTAACCAATGGTCAGCGGCCCAGGGACCACACCTTTGTGAGTGTGGACAGAAAACCACACAGCCTCATCCGCGTCCCCAGAACACGCCTGCTCTCACGGCTACTTCACAGCGAGCGCCGCAGGCCCGCGCCTTGGATTCGCCGATGCGCTCAGCTCCACCTCTCCTTTAGCACAAGAGAGTTTCCTCAGTTTCAAAGACGGCATTTCAACAGCTGCTCCTGCACCTTCCGGTGCCTCTTACGGGAAGGGCCAAACGCGTCCTGACACAGCGCCCCCAGCCTCACCGGCTGCCTGGCTCCGACCTGGTGGGACAGCTGGGCACGCGTGCATCCGGCATCTTCTCTGCAGCGGCAACAGCGACCACGCCCACTGCCCCGGCTGAGTACCCCTCGCTCCGCCCTACTCACCACCACCCACACCTGGTCCCGGGAGCCTCCCCCGGCCCTGCCGCACCTCTCCAGGAAGGGGTCGCCATCTGCGTCTCAGGGGCCCATCTGTCTGTGCTTTGTCACTTCCCCTGCACGACACACGCGTCAGCAAAGCAAGGGCCTTGCTGGCTCCCGGGAGCCCTGCACGCCGCAGGCACAGGGCTGAGCGCAGGTCCGCCGCACGGGCCACCTCTGCTGTGCCACCCAGGGACCAGCAGCTGGGAGAAGGGACGCCTGGCGATGGGAGAACCCTCAGTAATGCCGGACTGAAGGCAAAGAAAACAGTAAATCACGTCCCGCACGCTAGGTCCAACCCCAGTCCTGTGATCATGACCTCGTTTGGAAACAGGGTCTTTGCAGATGTAATCTAGTTAAGTGAGGGCATCACAGCAAACCCTGATTCAACATAACTGGTGTCCTTTTGAGAACAAGGAAATCCCAGGGCGTCTGGGGGCTCAGTTGGTTAAGTGTCTGACTTCGGCTCAGGTCATGATCTCACAGTTTGTGGGTCCAATCCCCGCGTCCGGCTCTGTGCTGACAGCTCGGAGTCTGGAGCTGCTTCGGATTCTGTGTCTCCTCTCTCTGACTCTCCCCCTCCCCACACACACTCTCTCTCTCGAAAATAAATAAGCCATTTTTTTAATTAAAAAAAAACATTAAAATTTTTAAAAAAGAATAAAGAAATCTAGGGGCAGCCAGCTGGCTCAGTTGGAGGGCCGTCCGACTCTTGGTCTCGGGGTCCTGAGTTCAAGTCTCACGCTGGGTATACAGATTACTTAAATTAAAAAAAAATTTTAAGGGACTCAGTCAGTTAAGCATTTGACTTTGGCTCAGGTCATGATCTCACCATTTGTGAGTTCCATCCCCACGTCAGGCTCTGTGCTGACAGCTCAGAACCTGCTCCGGATCCTCTGTCCCCCTCTCCCTGCCCCTCCCCAGCTTATTCTCTCTGTGCCTCAAAAATAAATAAACATTACAAAAATTTTAACAGAAAATAAGTAAAACAAAACAAAAGGAGATCTCGACACACGGGAGGAGGGCATGAGAACACGCAGAAGAGGCTGCAGGTGCGCACCAGGGGCCGGGGGCACCCAGGGCTGCGACAGGCGCCAGCAGCCGGACCCTCCCCGCAGCCTCTGCCGAGAGCACAGCCCTGCGCACATGATGTCGGGCGCCATCATTCAGACACCAGGCCCACGGGCTTTGTCACGACAGCCCCCGGGAGCTCCTCCCAGAGCTCCCTAACGCACACGCCTGCTCCCCAGAGGACCACGGGGGCCGCGGGGGATGGGCGTGGGTGGATCTGCACCTCCTGTCGGCCCCGCGCACCGGCCCCCCCACCAAGCAGCAGGGCACAGCGGACTGGGAGATGCACGTTTCTGAGGCTGTCCTGGGGCTCCAGAGTCAGAACCACTGATACAGTTCACCCTTCACGAAAAGCCATGGGGCGAAGGTGCTGGTGTTCAGGATCCAGCACCCAGGCAGGGGTGGCCGTGCGACAGCTCGGCGGCCCTTGCCTCTGCGCCCAGGTGGGAGCGCTGGACTTTCCCGTGGGCTGTGGGCGGAGACAGGGGAGAGCACAGCACGCGCCCCTCTGAGTGACAAGCGACGTGTGGTACCTGGGCCGCGCAGGAGGCAGCTGTGCAGGGAAGGGTGGACCCCCGGGGGCGGTCTGCACAGCACAGCAGCGCCGAGGGCAGCTCCCGGGCGAGTCTCGTCTGCGCTGAGACACAGGCTCATGTCAGCATGCGCCCAAGAAGGGTAACCAAGACATCAAACATGACGTCATGGATATTCTTGCTTAAGACAAGACAAAGATCAGCTTAAGTGAAAAGTAAGATGACCGTGAATGATCTTGAGCACATCTGGCAGTGCACCAGGATGCCGCCGTGACGGTGCTGTCCTCTCTGCCTTCGCAAGGACGGATGCCTACAGGTCACCTTGGAGAAGAGAGAGAAACACATGTGGCCTTTGACCGAGCACCCGACCTCTGTGCTTGACACAGTGAAGGCGCGCTTCTCGGTGCTGACCTTTCCACCCTGCTCCTCGGGCCCGAGTGCACACGCACACCTTGGAGACGCTCATGGCTCTCCGCTGGGAAAACTCCACAGTACTGCGGACAACCTGGCCAGCCGCCCCGTGCTCCATCCAGCAAGGCCGCTCGGGTCTCCGCCACACTGAAGAAAGCAAAGTAGCAAGAGCAGTCCAGAAGCCAGAGCAGAGGGGAGACTCCAGCAAGTTCAGAAGACCACATGTCGCTCCTCAAATATTCACTACATTGTCCAACCAAGTTCAATGGGCAAGTGTTACACCAACTTTTCTCTTTTTTTGTTTCAGGTTTATTTATTCATTTAAGTAGTCTCTACACCCAACATGGGGCTCGAACTCACGACCCCACGGTAAAGAGTCAAATGCTTTTCCAACAGAGCCAGCCAGGTGCCCTGTTACACCAACTTTAAGTCAAAGGGACGTCCAAAGACAGTGTCACCTTTCCACTCCTCGTTCTCGTCTCATTCTGCCAACAGGAGAAAAAAATGAGAAAGTCAAGCGCACCCAGTGTTAAAAACCACTTTGTTGAGCCTCCCAGCTCAGCCAGTCACAGATGCGGTTGCTGCCCCAGGGCACAGAGCGTCTGCTAAGGAGCTCTGAGAGGTTCTCAAACGACTCTGAAGTTGGAGGAAAAAAAGTCTTCACACAAAATGAAATAAAAGCAATGAAATGATATAGAAACGTGTTTGTATATCACCACAGGCGACGGAAAACCACCACATGCCCGGAGAAAGGCCTGGAAACTTCCACTTCTGGAGTCACCCAGGTATGACCAGAGCAGAACCAGGAAGGCGATCTGTGACACGCAAGAGCACTCTCATAACGCAGCGCGGAGCGCAATCACCGAGCTGCGTGAGTGAAATGAGCGGCTCAGACGTGTTCCCCTCGCTTCAGACGAGGGCCTCGTCCAGTGCCGCCCGCGTGCCCTTACGTGTCTCACTCCTCAGGCTCTCTTCACAGAGGAAGAGTCCCAGATGGCGGTCGCTTCCATCTCAGGACGGGCACCTCTCCGCTGTGACAGAAAACTCGGCAGCCGGCCGCACGCACTCGCTCCCCAACTCTCTCATCTAAGAAGGTCGCACAGGAAAAGTGCCACCTCTAATGTCTCAGCCACACAGGGAAAGCAAGGTGCTCACACCAGCCCCTGGCCCAGAGGGCAGGGGCGTGGGAGGGAAGGGGGCGCCCGGCCAACTCCTCGGGGTCCCAACGCCCTGCAAATACCCCGCGGTCTGCGGAGGGGCCTCGCCTGTGCAGAGGCGGCAGGAAGTGACCCACGGGGCCGAGCAGCTCAGGCTGCCAGACGGGAACGCACAGCCTCTACACCGGGACTCCGCGGGCCGGACGGCAACACGGGTGCCGGCTCCCCGGACCCGCAGCCTCGAGGCCCCAGGCCTGGACCCAAACGCGCGGTCTGGGAAACGCGGGGCGGTGCCAACCTCCCTGCACACACGTGGAGAAACACGAAGGCCAGAGACACCCAACCCCCAGGGCCTGGGGGGCACAGCGCCAGACCCCTCCCTGGGCAACGAGGGCACGCGGGGTGGGTCTGAGCATCAGACCCGCTGGGAAGGGGAGCATCCGATCCGACAAGGTGTGGGCGGGCTCCTTGCGGGGCACGGGGCCGAACAGCCAGGCCTGCAGCGGGTGGGCCGTGTGGGGAGGGCCTGTGTGCCCTGGGACACTGCGGGTGACCCCGGGCCAGCCGCCTCCTTCTGCACCGGCGTGTTCTCCGTCTCTAAACGAAGCTGAATAATTTCTGCTTCTCTCAAAATCTCCTAAGCTGACTTAGAGCTTCTGCAATAAAAGGAGAATGCCGCTCAGAAGCTTTACTACTTTGGGGCGCCTGGGGGCTCAGTCGGTTAAGCGTCCGACGTAAGCTCAGGTCACAGTATGTGGGTTTGAGCCCCATGTCAGGCTCTGTGCTGGCAGCTCAGAGCCTGGAGCTGCTTCAGATTCTGTGTCTCCCTCTCTCTCTGCCCCTCCCCTGCTCACACTGTCTCCCTGTCTCTCTCAAAAATAAATAAAGAAAAAAAAAGAAATAAGTTTTACAACTTTAAACGGGATGGGATGAGAAAAGAAAATAAATGTTTTTAAGATTCAAATAGGGCCAGGGGCGCCTGGGTGGCTCAGTCAGTTGAGCGTCCAACTTTTGATTCCAGCTCAGATCGTGATCTCACAGTTCTTGGGTTTGAGCCCCGCATCGGGCTCTGTGCTGACAGTGCAGAGTCTGCTTGAGATTCTCTCTGTCCCTCCCCTGGCTCGCGCTCCCTCTCTCTCTCTCTCTCAAAATAAATAAGTAAACTTTTAAAATAATAATAATAATAATAAAAAGATTCAATTAGGGCCATACCAAGACGAGAAGACCACAGAGGAGGGTTCAGGGGTCACAGCACACGTGCCCAGAGGCGCTCTCCCCGCTCCCCCCTGGTTGCTCTGGGTCACCCTCACAGCGGTGCCCCCACACCCCGCCCCCCGGTGGCTTCCTCCCTCTGCACGAACAGCTCTGGGTGCCATGAGAGCGCTCTGCTCCCTTCACAGCTGTCTCTCTGCCAGGCAGGCCGGTTAGTGGACTGTGCGCGTGTGTCTCTAGAAAGCCTATCTGCCTGCGTCTGCCTCTCCACGCCCCAGAAGCCAGGGCCAAGCAGGGCGGGCGGGTCAATGTGGCCGACTTCGTGCTCTCCTGCCCAACTGAGGGTTGGCAATCATTCCGCCCTCCACACGCCAGGCACCTGGGCATGACTGAACGTTCCCAGCGGAGCGGACGGAAGAGCACAGGTCAGGCCCTCCACCTACCAGGTGGCCCACGTGGACTAAGGAGGTGACTTGCCCAAAGTCCTATTAGCCGGGGGCCCACGTGTGTCCAACTTTCATGGAGGCAGCTCCGTACATAGCCCGAGACGCAGGTGCCTCCCCCTTGCTGCAGAGAAAGAAGAAGGTGACATGGGACCTTGCACACACCTGTGCCAGCCAGCGACGGGTGAGGCCTCCGCGACAGGCACAACACCTCTCTTTCTGAGGCACAGCCGCAGATTAGAGATGGCCGGGACCCACATGAGTAGTGCTGCTGTCCGAATTCTTTATAAATAAGGCCATTTAAAAAAGCAATTATTGGGGCACGGGGGGGCTCAGTCGGTTAAGCGTCCGACTTCGGCTCAGGTCATGATCTCACAGTTCATGGATTTGAGCCCCACGTCGGGCTCTGTGCTGACAGCTCAGAGCCTGTTTCAGATTCTGTGTCTCCCTCTCTCTCTCTGCCCCTCCCCTGCTCACACTGTCTCTCTCTCTCTCTCTCTCACACACACACAAATAAAAATATTTAAAAAATTTAAAAAGCAATTATTCCCACACACATGTGGATCTTCCTAGTTTTGTGGGCAAACGAAATGCCTCTCTGCTGAGAGACAGAGGCACCTGGTCGCTTGAGCGAGCGGCGACGGGGGCAAGGGACCACTTCACGTAGCGCTTCCAAAAGACAGAGCGGCCTACGCGCCGCCGTGGAAGGGGGGTCTGGGGCCGCCTCTGCTGCCAGTCACCCCCAGAGCCGCCCGGTCCTGCTCTCTCACCAGAGACCCCTCTCTGCAAAGTCACACAAGAATTGTCTCCAAGAGTACTGGGCCCAGGGGTCCAGCACCCAATGGGGTAGGGGTCCACGTGGACGCCTTTTCCTCCTCCAGCCGCCTTAAGGGATTCAGATGCCCCCTTTCCCACCAAGTGGCCTGCACTCTGTCCTCCCTCAGGCCTCTGGGGCTCTCACTGCCCTCTGTCACCTACACCATTACCGGTTCTTCTGTCTGAGGAACGCCTGGCTCGTCCNCCTCTCTCTGTCCCCCCCCTGCTCTCACTCTCTCTCTCTCTCTCTCTCTCTCTCACACACACACAAATAAAAATATTTAAAAAATTTAAAAAGCAATTATTCCCACACACATGTGGATCTTCCTAGTTTTGTGGGCAAACGAAATGCCTCTCTGCTGAGAGACAGAGGCACCTGGTCGCTTGAGCGAGCGGCGACGGGGGCAAGGGACCACTTCACGTAGCGCTTCCAAAAGACAGAGCGGCCTACGCGCCGCCGTGGAAGGGGGGTCTGGGGCCGCCTCTGCTGCCAGTCACCCCCAGAGCCGCCCGGTCCTGCTCTCTCACCAGAGACCCCTCTCTGCAAAGTCACACAAGAATTGTCTCCAAGAGTACTGGGCCCAGGGGTCCAGCACCCAATGGGGTAGGGGTCCACGTGGACGCCTTTTCCTCCTCCAGCCGCCTTAAGGGATTCAGATGCCCCCTTTCCCACCAAGTGGCCTGCACTCTGTCCTCCCTCAGGCCTCTGGGGCTCTCACTGCCCTCTGTCACCTACACCATTACCGGTTCTTCTGTCTGAGGAACGCCTGGCTCGTCCCAACAGATGGCCCACTCTCTGCAGAAGTGAGCCGGCCCTTGGGAGCGCCCGGGAGCTGTCACGAGTAGGAAACCCTGGGGGAGGGGCGCCGGGGAGGCTCAGTCAGTCCAGCGCCAGATTCCTGGCTTCAGCTTGGGTCTTGATCTCACAGATTTGTGAATTCGAGCCCCGCGTCGGGCTGTGTGCTGACAGCTCGGAGCCTGGAGCCTGCCTCCGACTGTGTCTCCCTCTCTCTCTGCCCCTCCCACCCCCCGTCTCTCTCTCTCAGTCAATCAATAAGCAAACATTAGAAAAAGAAGAAACTTTGGAGTGTCTCTCTAACGTGACTCAAAAGCACACCTGTCAACACACCAAGCTCTGTAAGTGCTGTTCAAAACCATGCGAATGTTATTTCTCATTTTCTAGTCTAAAATATCTAGCTTAGCGATTAAGTCCAAATAATGATGTTTAGAAATGCTCAGTAATTTTTAAATCTGAATACTACTTAAATAACATTGTTGATAACAAATTTAACAGAAAACTTTGCATAAATCATACTAGGATCAAATTTAACTGGCCTGGCTTCTCTTTGCCCTTTAACAGAACAACTTTCTAGTTTGTTAGGAAAGGTTATTTCTGTTTTCCATGACTTTTTCATCTACAAATCACATCAGAGGCCACATTCTGCCCTCACCAGCAAACCAGAACAGAAAGCCTGGGCCTGCGTATGTAAGATGCCAGGTGTTTGGCTGGAATGGAGAAAAGAGGGGAACCTTCCCTGAGCTCGTGGTGTGAGGCCCCAGCCACGCAGGCCACGTACAGCCCGAGCTGGGGGCAGAGGACATCAGAACCACAATCAGGATGACACAGTATTGCAAACACTTAAATCAGTCCTGTGGCCTCAATAGAGATTTTTAATCATCCGCTTATTCTTAGCAGTCAGCCCATTAAAGCAAACCTGTAGCAACAAGATTCTTTTTTCAGGGGAGGGGGCCGATACACAGGGGAATTCTTGACAATGTGCCATCGCTCAACAGACTTTAAGGTAAAATATGTTAGGTCAGAGGAAATAAAAAGCCTATACATTTTTTTAATGTTTATTTATTTGAGAGAGAGCGAGAGAGGAGAGACGGAGCATGAATGGGGGAGGGGCAGAGAGCGAGGGAGACACAGAATCAGAAGCAGCTCCAGGCTCCGAGCTGTCAGCACAGAGCCCGACGCGGGGCTCGGACCCACGAACCGTGAGATCATGACCTGAGCCGAAGTCGGACGCTGAACAGGCTGAGCCACCCCAGTGCCCCAAAAGCCTATATTTTTATGAGAACACGGGTGAGGAAGGGATACAAAGCTCCCAGAACGGGACTGCCGTGGCAGGTGCTGTGATAGAAGACGTGAGGGAGGCCGGGAGGAATAGTGGCTTCTAGAACCCTCCCCTCACCTTCACACAGCAGCCAAGAAGGCACCTGGGCACAGGACGCATCAGCAAAGTAAGGAAGTAGCTCAGGCTCCCAGGCTGTGGTGCTCTCCTAAACACCGCGCACTAAGTGGGTCTCAGCACGGAGGCTGGTTCGAGACCTCTGGTGGAGAACAAAGCAAGAGGGCCACACGCTGTCCCAGAAACACATACCACAGGGACAGAGTGGCCCAATTTCTCTTAATTTGAAAAGCCCCACATATGGACAACGTTGGAAAGTTCACTTGATAAAACTTAATTTTGTGTAATGTGTTTGTAAATAACACCCCGTCTGACAGTGAAAGGGTGTCAGGCCTAAGTAGTTCCTCTAAGCCAGGAGTGAGCTTGCCCTTTCCAGGGTTTGGCTTTACCCGTTCCGTGCTAACGCGCACTGGAGGAGCTCGGGTGTCACCGGGCCGGGATCACTGAGTGGGGACACACACCATCAAAGAGGGTGGGTACCCTTGTAGGCAGCCGTCAGCCTGAGCATCAGAAAGTGGACGTACTCTGGGGTCTGAGCACAGGAACAAGGCATTTTCGAAGCGAAAACAGGTAAACCTGATCAGAAATGATCTCATCGAAACAAAATTGTTATATCCAGGATGATGTCAAGAGGCTTAATAAAATGCTGTCCCCTAAGGCTGGCCTCCAGGAAAGGCCCCAAGTGAGTAAAGAACACCCACAACTACCCCGGTCCTTCCTTCAGTAAAGGATATGAAGATGCTGGCTAACTCCAGAGAGGACACAGGGCTTAAATCTCAGTAACTTCTGCCTACACACGCCTATCACTCACTTAATCCTTTCTGGAATAACAAGGCACCCCAAAGTTTTCAGTGCAAAGTATCTAAAACCGTCACAAAATAAACCCAGTGGAAGGGTTCTAGCAGGATAAAATACTACTGTTTACTTCATTATTCACGTGAAAAGCCCTCCTCTAAATTTCTTTTGAAGAACAAGCTATTTTCCAGTCTTGCAGCGCGGAAATATTGCCGTGCAGAGGCAGCGAGCGGCCGGCCACACACTGAATCCACAAGTCTGTTACCCACACGGAAAGTTAGCTTTGATAATAAATCCGACAGGAAAAATTCTACAACTGACCCGACTGAGCTGCCCGCGAGCACTCCGTGCACAGGTGCCCTAGCCCAGCGGTCGGCAACGCGCGTCGCCTAATTAGCATTTCTTTAAACAATGCTGGTGACAACCGTGCCGCGGAAACCCTCGGCGGACGCGTCGCCGAGACTGCAGCACGACAGCCCGGGGAAATTCGCTGTGAATCTCCGTCAAACTTTCTTTTGTTTATATTTCCTCGGTGTTAGAAAACATGTTCTCCACCCCTTTCGGTTGGTGCCCAGGCTCCTGGTCCGACCCTATTGTGCGTGGTCCGCTACACCTACAAATCACAAATTTGTTACCGGGGCCAGGGGAGCCCCAACTGGCCACCGCCCTCCTCCGGGCGCAGCAAATTCCCCATTTGCCACCGGACTGAGTTGTCAGCCAGGGACTCGCGCTACCCCGTGAAACTGACATGTCTATTTACGGAGAAACAAAGACACGGCTCGCGGCGGACCNCCTCTGGCCGGCGCCCGGAGATGGCTGCGCAGACACCCCCGCGCGGGCCTGGCACCGCCGCCCGGCTCCGGAGCCCGCTCCCTACCCGGCCCTTGGAGCCCCCTCGCAGCCACATCCCCCCGGTCTGGAGCTACAGGCACTTTTCCCTCGGCCAGGAAGTGAGGGTTGGACACAGCTGCCCTGGGAAGAGGCCGTCTCTAGGCACCCAGGGGAGTCGGGCGGGTCACCTGCCTCCTCCCTGCGGCAGCGCCCCCACCTGCCTGCCCAGAACACCCGTGTAGCCCACGGTGGAAAAGGGTGGAAAAGACCCCTGAAAGACCCCAGTCTCGCCCAAGATGTCTCAGTCCCCCAGACACTCTCCAAAGAGAACAGCCTTGCTGAGTTCTGGAATAAGTCCCTGGGGGCCCTAGGACTGACTCCCCCCCCCCCCCCCCTTCCCCCC
>NW_027528880.1:1269082-1282293 GCF_008692635.1 Crocuta crocuta
CCCCCCCCCCCCACCATTCCCCTACCCTGCATCAAGGTTACCTGCCTCCTGCATTCCTGCCAGGGACTGGGGACTGAGAGTCCCATCTTTTCTGCTCCAAGAACCAACAGAAGGGCAAGAAGCCTGAAGAGGAAACTGATAACACCAAAAAAAGCAGAACAGAGAACAGTCCCAGAGATGCTTGATCAAGCCATACCTGAAGCTCAACTACCTCCAGATGGTTATCATTCTGTGAGCTAATAACTCCTTTAGTATTTACCAAAAAAGAAACAAAGAAAAGACCCAACAGCAGCAGCTGTGGCCTCTCAGCAGAGCTGGGAGAGAAAGGGGGATCATGTAGCTGGACTCCCCAGAGCCACATTGATGCATCTGCTTTGATGGGGAGCATGGCCCCAGGAACCCCACATTCATCAATGCCCAGCACTGGCTAAGCTGCTACCAGGATTGGATTCGCAGAGGGCAGATGCCAGGCTGGGCTGCAAAGCCTCCTCTCTTGCTTGGATCCCTGGACATTCATGCAGATAATGTGCCCTGCCCCCAGCGCTGAGGCTTGGCACAGACTCTGGGAGGAGCCTACTACCTGCTAGTCAGCTGGCCTCTCACCGTCTGTGAAGAGGTGGCCTCTCTGAGGGCAGCTTCACCCTGGAAGCAGCTCCGGGAACAGGTGAGGACCAGGGTGTGACCTCAGCAGCACTTCTTGACCAGGGACCAAGTGTCCGGGGTCAGTGTCTCGCAGACGGGTGTCTGAGAGGGCGCAGGGGCCACGGTGCCTGAGAATACCGTGGCGAGCCGAACGTGGCCCCTGCCCTAGCTAAGTGGTAGGCAAGACAGATGAGGAAATGGATGGTCGAGGGGTGCCGGGGCGGGTCAGTCAGTTAAGCGTCCAACTCGGTTTGGGCTCAGGTCACTATCCCACAGTTTGTGGGTTCCAGCCCCACATCAGGCTCTGTGCTGACAGCTCAGGACCTGCTTGGGATTCTCCTGTCTCTGCTCCATCCTTTCAAAAAATAAATAGATAAACTTTAAAAAAAAAAAAGGAAATGGGTGGCTGAGGCTCTGCACTCACTGGTCATTGCAAGCTGGTCATTGTGGAAATTCACCCCCGGCCGCATGTGCGAGCTTGTCAGGAGGCTGCCCAAGAGACGCGTCAAGGCTTGTGACAGTCCGGGGGGCCAGGAGGCTCGAGGGCCACGACGTGCTTGCTGACAGCAGCCCCCAAAACATGCTGCCCCTTCCCCCAGACCTTTGAAGGACAGCCTCAGCTCGATGAGCCGTGTGGCTGGCAGAGTCCCCCCGAGGCCCTGGCGCTGCCCCCTGCACCAGGGGCTAGCCTGCCCCTCCCTGTCCTCCGCCCCCACTGTGTGGCCTCAGGAGGGCAGAGAGGCTGGCAGCGTCCGCTCCCTGCAGGTTTGCTCTGAGGCAGAGCCTGGCAGGAGCTTTGGGGGGGACAGGAGGGGCCGCAAATGTCCCTTGGCACCCCCTCCCCAGTGCCCTGTGCAGCCCCTGCCCGGGCCTTCAGCAGCACCCTCCCTGCAGGCAGCACCCGCACCCCGTCCTCCCCCAGCTGCGTTTTCTGAGCTGACTTCATAGCAGTTGCTCGTCAGAGAACTTGTCTGTTTATTCTCCAGCCAGCGGTGTTGCTCCGCCGTCCCCATGGCAACAGCCCTGGGCGTCCTGCCCCTCCCAGGGGCCTGCCCAGAGCCTGCCCCTGCCCTCTCCAGGCCCCTGCTGGGAGCCGGACCTGACCAGGAGGCAGCGAGGCCGAGGGCAGGGCGGGCCTGAGGACCCGCCCCCCGCACGTCGTCGCCCCGGGGCCTGCCCTGCGGGAGGGCCGGCTGCAGCGAGCACCACCCAGCCCTCTCCGGGCTCAGCCGCTGCGGCCAGCTGGCCCTGCTCCCCCGCCGGGCCTCCCCAAGCCCACCCTCCAGAGTCGCTCGGGGCCCGGGGCTACCTGCCAACCCCACGGCTGCCCCGCCCTGGCTGTCCTCCGGGCCGGCGCCCCAGCCCAGCCCCAACTGCCCGTCCAGCTGCCACCGCCAACTGCCGCCCCGTCTCCGTTCCAAGCGCCCACCCCCACCCGTCCTTCCAAAGCGCCGCTGCCAACTGCCGGCACCCTTCCTTCCTGAGCCCCCGCTCCCACCAGCACCCTCGGGCCCCAGCACAGGGGCTGTGCTTCGAGACCTGCCCTCCAGGAGCGAGGTGGGCCTGCACCTGCTGTGTCCCCGGAGGGAGCGGGTGTCAGCGAACAGAGGCAGAGCTGGAGAAGCGTCCGGGGGCCGAGGGCCTGGCAGACAGGGGGGAAAGGGTGGGAAGAGAATGGAGCAGAAGCGAGCGAGGAGACAGAGCAGAGCCACCACCCTGAGTGCCTGCTGCGTGGCCAGGCCAGCGCAGGGGCGGGACGGAAGCCAGGGCGTGGCCGGGCAGCCCCGGGGGATGGGGGCAGTGCTGGGGCCCGGCCCCTGAGGGTCTGGGGGCGGCTCAGCCTGACCACCAGCTTTGCCCTGGCCTGGCGGCCGGCGGTCAGGGGGCATTTTGCCTCTCTCCCCCGCCAGGTCCGTCTCCGGGGGCCGCCAGCCTTCCACAGGCCCAGGTGGGCCTAGCGCCGGGGTCCCGGCTATCCAAAGCCAGCCCGAGCTGGGAGGGGTGGCGCCGCGCTCCTCCCTGCGTTACCCCCGCAGCGCCCTGCGCCGGCGTCCGGCCCCCTGGCCGCCTCTGTGGGTCCACTCCTTCATCCTTGTCTTCCTCCTCCGTTTACCTCCCATCCCCTGTCCCTCCCGCCACCCCTGTGGTGGCATCCTGGCCTCCAGGGATGCTTCCCTGATTCCCCCCCCCCCCCCCACGTGGGGGTTCTGCAGCCCTTGCTCTCCGGGGGCACATGGCAAAATCCGTCTCTGAGCCGGTCCCTGCCTGGCTGAGCCGGGAGGCAGCACTACCCGCCGCGGGCGCGGGCTCGGGGCTGTAATTCCATCTCGGGCGGGCTCTGGAAACCCAGCCTCGGGGAGCCAGGCACTCAGCTCTGGAGCAGGGCAAGGGGGCCGGGGGCCTCCGTCTCCACCGGAGGAGCACAGCTGCTCCCTAGGGCCACAGCCACTGAGGCTCACGTTGCAAAGGCTGGCGATTGCCGCAGATAGTCCCGGCAGGTGAAAGGGACACCTGGCTCTCCCCAGTGTCCCATCCAGGAGCTGCAAGGCCAGGACACGGTGGGGGAGGTACTGGGGAGCCGCGTCAGCCGCAGCCTGGCCGAGTTCTGTCCTAGGTGGAAAGGCGGAGACAAGGGCTCCCTTCCTGAGCACCTACTCTGTGCCGCGTGGGGAGCAGTGAGGGAGTGCTTGCCCAGGGTCACCTGGCCCCCCTGGGCCGGCAGCGGGAGGAGGAGGAAACGGGTGGCTGTGGCCCGCAGAGCCTGCTGGATGAAGGTCCCTCCCTGGCCCAGGTACATGCCTCCCCACGCCTGCTGGAGGAGTGTCTCCTGGAGCCCCCTTGCTGGGCAGGGGACGCCCCAGCTCCGCACTACGGCAGCCTCAACCCCCCTTTCCCTCATTCCGTTGTTGGGCAGCGCTCATGGAGCATACGGGGCCTGGGGCCTGCCTGCGGTGCTCTCATCTGGGGGCAAGACAAATCCCTGGGTTCTGGGAGGGAGCGGAGTGATAGCAGGTCAGTCAAGAGATGAACAGGAACGGGGCTCACGGTTAACTCTTGATGTCGGCTTGGGTCATGACCTCGTCGTTCGTGAGTCCAGGCCCCTCATCGGGCTCTGTGCTGACAGCGTGGAGCCGGCTTCAGATTCTCTCTCTCCCTCTTTCTCTGTTCCTCCCTCGCTTGCTCTCAAAATAAGTAAAATAAAACTTCTAGGAGAGAGA
The DNA here is from genome assembly GCF_008692635.1 of Crocuta crocuta. Classification (NCBI taxonomy): domain Eukaryota; kingdom Metazoa; phylum Chordata; class Mammalia; order Carnivora; family Hyaenidae; genus Crocuta; species Crocuta crocuta. Next base: position 1,272,943 of record NW_027528880.1, read on the forward strand.
GGGATCCACAAGCGCATGTCTGGTGACAGAGCGGACCTGGGGAGAGGGCGGCTTGGAGAAATGGCCGATGCCAGGGCCAGGGTGGAAAATGCAGGCTATGCGTGCACGTGGCAGGGCTTGTTGGACAGAAGGCTCAGGAATCAAGCCGACGGGCCACAACAGAGGGACGTGGGGATGACAAGGGACAGCCAAAGCCAGGTCCCACCAAGCATCCAGCTAACCCAGAGCTGGGTTGCAACACGAAGTATGAAGCCGGCCCCCGAGCGCATACTGGCACAGATACCCGACAGTGAAGAGCCACGTGTGGGAGACACATCTCCCTTCTGGACCCCGAGTGGTTGTGTGGATTCCCCTCCAGGAGGGGGACGAACCACACACAGGCCGTGAGTGTAGACTGGGCCCAGAGAATCCCTTCTGAATGAGAGAATGGAGAAAGGGGCAGCGAGGGACTTTACCGTGGAGAGACCTGGCAGGCAGCGCCTTCACCAGGGGACCAGGGCGAACACCAGCAGGGGTGTGACGAGGCGTCAGGCCCGCCCGGCACGGCTCGGTGAGAAGGGCGCCTCACCTCTGTCACATTCTTCCCCAGAGCTCGTAACCTGGCGTCGTCATGAGAAAATACCTCAGACAAGCCCAGATTGAAGGGCGCTCTACAAACCCCCGACCGGTGCTCCTCGGAAGCGTCCAAGCCGCGCGGGGCGGGCGCGGTGTGAGGAAGCGCCACAACCCAGTGGGAGACGTGGCGACGCTACGTGTGCGGCATCCTGGACGGGGACTTGGGACGGGAGGACACGTGGGGAAAACGGCAAACCCTCGGGCGAGTTTGGACGGCAGTTGAGAGAAAGGCACCAGGGCGGCTCCTGGTGTTGACAAGCACAGCTCAGCGCCGCGAGGCGGGCGGTGGCGGGAGGGTGTCCAGGAGCGCCCCGCCCTTCACAGTGTGGCAAGTTTTCTGTACATCTGAAACTATCCCAAAGTAAAAACCTTGTTTTTATTTTTTTAATGTTCATTTGTTTTTTGAGAGACAGAGAGACCACAAGCGGGGGAGGGGCAGAGAGAGAGGGAGACACAGGGTCCGAAGCAGCTCCAGGCTCTGGGCCGTCAGCACAGAGCCCGACGCGGGGCTCGAACCCACGAACCGTGAGATCATGACCTGAGCCGAAGTCGGACGCTCAACCGACTGAGCCACCCAGGCGCCCCTAAAAAGCTTGTTTTTAAAAAGCAAAAGCTTCAGAACGTACCCAGTCAATTGAACCAAGCCTCCTCCTTCAGGCCGAGACGGGAAGCCGCGTAGCGTGTCCAGGGCCGTCTGGGCCCAGATGCTTGGCCTCTGCATTAGGACTCGGGACACCCCTGACTCTGCCCGCCCTCAGACCCCCGGCAGACGGAGAAGCCCGTGCCCCGTAAAGCAGGGACTCACACGAAGCACTGGCCCCAACCCTGTGCCGAGGGTCTTGACCCGGCCTGGCCCGGCCGCGCCCTCCGGTGCCCCAGCCCCTGCACGCAACCAGACGCTGGGCGTCTCCTCCGTCACCGCGTCGGTGCTTGTCCACACCACGGCCGCCTTCTCGGCTGTCCGCCTTTCGAAGTCTCGACGTTTGGGTGTCCGCGGGTGCCGTGCCGGTGTGTACGTGTCCCCCCGGTTCCGCGGTCTGAACGACTTTCGACTGTGCCGCTCGTGAGCGCCCAGGGTTATTTCTTGTGGACAATTGTCTGAGCCTTTGTCTTCGCACACGAGTCTGTGCTCTTGCATGTGTGCTTCTCAGGCGTGTCTGTGTGTGTTCCTGGGTGTCTGTCCACGTGCATCTAGCTGTATGTCCATGAATGGTGCCCGTGTGTGCCTGGGGCGGAAATCTGTGTGTTGCTTGTTCCCAAGTGGCCATTTGTGTGGAGAGTGTGCAGGAGTGTGAGTGTGTGCTCTGCATGTTTTGTGCACTTTCCTCTCTCCCAGCGGAACAAACCCACGCGTGTGAGTCAGGCCCCGTTCTGGACACTGAGCAGGAGACGGTCCTGCCCGGGCCTCGGGCCTCGGGAATGAGGGCGTCGGTGGGGGGGATGGGCTGGCGGTGGCTGTGGGGGTGGACGAGGGCAGGCAGCAGGTGATCCGCCGCGAGCCGAGCCCAGAGGGTGCCCCTGAGGGGAAGGAGCCATCAAAGGCCTGCCTGCGGCCCGGTGGTGGAATGCGTCGGGCTCCAACATCCACCAGGCTGGGGCTTCTAGGTTTTTCCACAAGCTACAGGGTGCCATTGGAGACTTTTGAACAGGAGACAGACTTGATCTAATAATGACTCAGAGAGATTTTTAGGATGTAGAGCTGACGTAGCTTGGATGGAGCAGGTGTAGAAGGTGCCCCTCCACTTGGCAGCAGGGTGGGGCAGGACGCCAGAGGGGGCATGGGTGTGGGAAGCGCTGCTGCCGGCCCAGGTGCCCGGGTAGAGGCCAGGGCTATGGGTTCGACATGGGGGAGGGGAGCCCGCGAAAGGAGTGGAGCTGGCTCGGGTCCTCTGATAAAGGGGAAATCCCTTCCCGGCAATCACCGGGACACACAGCCTCCCCCCACCCCCCGACCTGCACGGTTGGGGTCAGGAGAGGTCGTTCAGCAGCGGGGTGACCTCAGCACACGCCTCCCTCTTGCTCACTGGGGGTTTCAGGTGTCTCTTGGGCAGCCGCCAGGGCAGAGCCCCTTCCCCAGGATGCCTGGCCCTGGGTGACTCCAGCGAGCCTTGCCTGGAGGACAGAGAGCCAAGGGGGGGGGGCTGGGGTAGCGGATCTGTTCTCTGGGCCTCGGGGTCCCCATTACGATGTGGCAAGGTTACCTCCAGTCCTGCTCAGGCGGGACCAGTCCCCAGTGGACACTCCAGGGTGAAGCCACCCCCACCCCTATCTGGGGATGCCCCCTCTTGCAGAAGTGCCACATAGGTCCGCCTCCCGTGTCCCTTCAGGTCAACACAGCCTGAAAGGAGAGGACGCCTGAGATGGAATACTGCTCCTCTCACCATCACCTGTGGCTCAGGCACCCTTCACCCCTGCCTGCCAGCCTGCTCGCACAGCCTCAACCCACCTCCCTCGACACTCGCCATTCAGCTCTACCTGCAGCTGCTCTCATGACACGTGAATCCCGTGCCCACACACCCTGCTTTGGATGAGAGATTGCTAATTGAGCCGGCCCCCACACCCGCTCCCCGCCTCTGCCCCCCACCAGCTCCACACACCAGCTGCCCAGCCTGCACGTGCCCACCCCAGGGCTATTGCACCGACTCTGCCCTCAACCCAGACCTGCCCCTTCCCCCCAGCAGTTCCCAGCCAGCCCTGAGGACCCGCTCCAAACCCTTCCCTCTCCACCCACACAGGGCCCTGCCTCTGGCCTAATGGCTGCACTTTCTGTCTGTCCTTCACCCCTCCCCGTGCTCCATGAGGTCAGGGCCATGTGGATTTCCCTTTAGGTCCTAGAGCCTAAGGGCTCTGGGGCCAGCCAGGCCAGGAGTGGCGTCACCACAGCTGTGCGATTTGGGGTAAGTGACTTACTCTCTGAGCACCGATTTGCGCCTGAAGAACCGACCGGCCAGGGTTGAGCAGGCTGAGCGAGACAGGACAGGGGCCCCAGACGCAGCCCCAGAAGATGCGGTCTTGCTTGACAGCATGGTTATACAGGAGTTTAACAAACACCAGCGTGAGGTGGATGCAAGGAAGGGCCCAGGTGGGGGGAGCTGAGCTGGGCTCTGAGGCTGGTGGCTGCAGTTTTGAGTCTAGGATGTCCTGTGAGGGACCCTGGGATGCCAGCGGAAGCCCCAGGGCTGACAGACCCCGGGAAGAGGCCACGCTGGAGGAAAGGGGTTTGCTTGGGCCATTGCGGGGCAGTGAGGGAGTACGGGGCGCGGGCACTCATCGTCTGGGCCCCCTGCCCACCCTCGGGCAGGCTCAGCTAGGGTCAGAGGAAAAGCCTGGATTGAGGCGCTGCAGGGGGGTTGGGAGCTTGGCCAAGGCCTCGAGGGAAGGACCACCCTGCCCCGGGGGTGGGGGTGGAGCTGCTGAGAGCAGCTGCTCTGCCCTACCCGGCCGGCCACCCCTGCCACACGGCCCCCGGACCTGGCAGCCGTGAGGGGAGGCCCTGTCGTGCAGGAGTGGCTGTGGAGCGCCCAGAACCAGGTCCCCGCCCCGCTGCCACAGGCTGCATGGGGCTCTGCTCCCTCCTCCCCTGGGGGATCCGAGTGCCGGGGTGGTTTTGAAAACCAGAGCCTGGAGGCCTTATCAGACCACAGGTTTTCCTGAGGAAGGAAGGGTGGGCCTCCAGGATGGAGCGCCTCCTCTGGGCGTGCCTGGCTGCTGGAGGGCGCACGGGGCTGCCCATCTCTCCTGGGGGGCCCTAGCCTAGACCTAGGCTGGCCAAGGACAAACAGACCCTGAGGCTGGAGAAGCCGGGTCGAGTTTCTGGAACCCGGGGGTGGGGCGGGGAGCGGGACTCCCTGAAATCCTAAGCAAATGCTAGTAGCGTTTCTGGGAGTGTCCACAGCACACCCGTCAGATCCTCAGAGGGGTCTGTGCCAGGTTCAAACTACAATCCCATTCCTGGGGGGCCCGGTCGGATCTGTATGTCAGGTCCACCATAAACCACATACCGGAATGTTCAAAGCCACCCTATTGTTACACGCCAAACTGGAAAAGCCCAAATGTGGCTCAGCAGTAGAGCAGGTAAGTAGAGCAGGTAAATGAACTACGGCCCGTCCCACTGCAGGCCCCTCTGCAGACACCACACCGGCGTCATCGAGAGTGGAGCAGAGGGGTTTCTGTGACACTGGGGACCAGTGCTGCCCAAGTGGGTCACATAGGACGGCCTTTGGGGTGTGGGCCCAGGAGGCCCCCCTTGAGGCTGGCAATGTCCTGTTTTCTTGACTTGGGTGCTGGTGACAAGATGCATCCAGTTTATGAAAATTTATTCGGCCTTCGGCTTACCTGCTCACTCACAGCATGTGCGCCGTGCTGTATGCGTGCGGTATTTCAGTAAAACGTTATACAAAACAGAGGCGAGTCGGTTAAGCTCCTGACTTCAGCTCAGGTCATGATCTCACGGTTTGTGTGAGTTTGAGCCCCTCATCGGGCTCTGTGCTGTCAGCTGTGCTGACAGCTCTGTGAAGCAGCCTGGAGCCTGCTTCGGATCCTGTGTCTTCCTCTCTCTCTCTCTGCCCCTCCCACACTCTGTCTCTCTCCCTCCCTCTCTCTCTCCCTCAAAAATAAATAAACATTAAAAAAATTTTTTAAGTTATACAAAACAACTCCCAAATGTCTCCATGGAGCCCTCCCTGAGGACGGTGCGCTCGCTGGGACCCTCCAAGGAGGCAGCAGAGAAGGCAGGTGAGGGCAGCCCCTGGGGCATCACTGGGGGCACACACACACACACACACACACACACACACACACCCCGGGGACGAGGCTCAGAGCTGGGCCCGGGCCAGGCCCTGCCTTTCTCAAGAACAGGGCCCAGAGTAACCACGCAGGGTGGGGGTCCTGTAGCCTCACAGGTGGGGCCAGGCGGATGTGGGGCCCACCCTGCTGGAGCCCGACCAGCTGGCCTTGGAATGCTGGGGTGGCCTCGCCCGCCGGCTGCCTGCTGGGCCAGGGGTGCCCCCAGGCCTCCTCCCTCCTACTGCAGCGGTGCCTCTACCCCTTCCGGCTTCCAGAGGCCCTGGGGCTATTTTTAACTCGGCTGAGCTGCTTGTGCTGAAGGTGGACAGAGCCCCGGGTCAGGGCAGTAGGGGCTGGGGGCGGGGGCGGGGGGACAGCAGAGAGAGCCTAACAGCTGCCTTCCTGCTCCCGCCCCTCCCCGGGACCAGGCTTTCAGCGGGGGACAGGTCATTCTAGACCTTAGAGGGAAAAGAGCTTTCCACCCCACAAACAAGAGGTCCATGGAGGCCACACAGACACCCCTACAGTCAGACACATGCCCAGGACTCCAACACATGAGTGCATACGTGTGCACACATGCAGTGCCCAGGCGCACAGGGGCTCAGGGCGCAAACGCAAACACACGTGTACATCCACTTGACTCTCCCCACAAACGTAACCTACCTGGAGACACAGGCACGTACGCGCACACGCAAATACAGATGTTTGCATGCGCACGCACACACGTGCTCGTGCACACCCACGCACGAGCGCACGCACCCACGCGTGCATACACACGCGCACACCTGTAGATGTGTGCACACGCGCAGGCACTAGGGTGGACACACGTGAGGGGTACAAGCACAGATGCCCAGAGGCCACCAGCCGGGGTGCAGGGAGGACCCTGGAGTCACATCCATAGGATCCATGTCCAGGAGGTGCCCGCAGGTGGGGGTGCTCAGCCTGCTCTTTCCTCTGCTCCCCTCGTACCAGCCCAGCCCCTTGGTCAGCCTGCAGCCCCATGGGGCTGAGCTCCAGGAGCCTGTGGCACCTTGAGGCTCCCCACCCTCGGCCTCACTCTCTTCGTGGTGAGGCAGGCTGGGGCCGTAGCTGGAGCTGAGCTGGTTCAGGCCCTTCTTCCCTCACATCCTCCCATGAGCACACGCTCAGGGCAGGAAACCGGAGAGAGGGATGGGGAGCCAGCTCCTGGAGAGGTGGCCTCGGGGTGTGCTCAGCCCCCTCCCCTTCCTTTTCCCTGCTCCCTACTTCCTCTCAGCCTTTGTTCCATAGNGCTGAGCTGAGGGCCTCCTTCCCTGTGACTGAGTCCAGGGGGAAGAGGGAGCTGGGAGAGACTGGGCTCAGGACCCAGCGTGGGGGGCAGCCGGCTGACTTCCAACTGCCTTCCACCCACACCCCCACCTCCACCCCTAGAGGCCCCAGAGGGATGGGGGAGGGCGGGGAGTTGGCCTGAGGACAGGACATCCTCTTGGCAGGACACAGGACGCCAGGCCGGAGGTTCCCAGCCCCAGTCAAGGCCACAGGGGGAAAAGGTCACTGGGTCCTGGGGCTCACCAGTTCCGAGACTGGCCAGTGTCCTGATAGCCAGTCCAAGTTACTTCAAACAGTGACGCCGAGAAGAACAGCAGAGCTTGTACCAATGGAACACCCCTGTCCCCCTGCACAGGCCACAGGCCTCAGCGTGGCCAGCCAGGAGGCAAAATGGCCCACGTGCCCGCCCAGGGTGGCACCAGCCCTCGGGTCCATCCTCAGGGGGCTCCGCGGAGTATGCAGGAGCCCAGCAGCCCCGGCTGGTGCCTGTCCCCTGCAAGGCGGGGGACCTCCACGCTTGTAGGTGTGCCTTCACTTCCTTCTCAGGAGCCTGCTCCCCCTGGGGCCCGCAGCCCGAGAGCAGAGGCCTCAGCCTGGCCCTGGCCCTTCCTTGCCAGGACAGGAACCCCAGGGACAGTCTAGCCAGGGTGACGCCATGGAGACCTCTTGCTCTCGCATACCCCGTCCTCTGGGGGCAGCAACAGAGTCCGGTCTTTGAGTGGACACCCAGGGCTGACATTGGCTAACGCTTTGCTCACTGGTCTGGGAGATGAGGGTCCCTGGAGGTGCTTGAGGGCAGTAGATCAGAGGACTTCCTGCCGTTACCACATCCAGGCTGCCAGGACCGTGAGGCAGGCTATTCTCCCGGGAGGCGCCCTGGGCTCTGAGTCTGGTCCAGTGATGAACCCGGACCTGGACACCCCCACCTGTTGGGGGAGGCCTGGAAAGTCCCCCCCGCCACACACACACCAGTCTCCTGCTTCAGCCTCTTGCCCAATACAAGTGACTGCTGGCCATTCCACACAGCTTCAGCCAGGCTCTTCTGGTTACCTGAGCAGGAAATGATGTCTCCTCTAAAAACAGCCTATAAAAGTGAATTATCTCAACACACAGCTTGCATCTAGGTTTGCCTCTGTTTACTTAAGAGTTAAAATCACCCAACGGAATGTTAAGCATAGAGTTACCACCACCCCCCCTCCACTCGCAAGTGCCCAGCCCAGAGAAACAAGGCCTCCAAAACCAGCAGCCGCCACCTCCCAGCCCCATCTCCTCTGTCACCACCTTCCTTACGATTTCATGCTTACACTCAGTCTTTACATCTTTTCAAAAATTAAGCTTTATTGAGGTATAATTTACACACTCTGATATTCAGCAAGTTCAAGAGTGCAATTGCATGAGCTTTGACAGATGAGTAGTCATGTACCTACCCCCGCTGTCCTGATGTGGAACGTTCCCATCACCCGAAAAAAGTCCCCTCTACCTTCCAGAATCCATTCCCAACCCTCTGGCCCAGCCAGCCAGCGATCTGCTTCCTGCCACTATAGTTCTGTCTTTTCTAGGATTTCATGTAAAGCCAAATCATACGGTACATGATCTTCCGTGTGTGGCTTCTTTCACTCAGCATGATGCTTTTGAGGTCCATTCTGTGAGAGTCAGCAGTGCACTCCTTTTCTTACGTTGTATAGATGGACCATGGCTTGCTTACCCATTCTCCAGCTGACGGACATTTGGGTTTTTCTGGTTTGGGGACATTACGAATAGTGCTGCTATGCATACGTGAGCACAACTGTTTGTGTGAGCATGTTTCATTTCTTTTCGGTAAACACCTAAGAGTGGGGTTCTGGGTCATTCCACTTCTCATTTCCTAAATCTTTTTATGTGTTTGGTTTCAGTGTGCCCCACAGACTGTAAGCTCCCTGAAGGGGTGGAGACCTCACCTATGTTGGTCATTGACGTGACCAGAGCCCAGCACAAGTCCTTACGAAGAGCACATTCTTCACAGATATTTGTGTGCTGAGTGAGTGGTGGTGGCACCTACGATGGGGGTTCTGCTGACGATGTCGGAGAAGCGCTAACGGAGCCAGAGGCCACAGAGGCGGTGATGGTGTGGGCGGCGATGATGGAAGGGGCCCCTGCGCTGGTGACGCCTAGAAACACCTCCTCTGTCCCTCTTCAGAGAAGTCGGGGACCCACATTCTAAACTCACCTGGGGAGATTTCCTGGGGGGGAGGTCTCTCTTCAAATGCCTCCTCTACCTCCTCACCTCCAAGGATCTCCAGCCAGACACTCCCAGAGTCACACCTGGGACAAGGGGTCACGGAAGCCCACACCCACTCTGAAATGGCTGTTTCTACCCTTCTTCCCCTGCGGCCACATCCCTAGCTTGCCACACAGTTGCGACAGCTCACAAAGTCCCTCACTCCAAGAACAGCCTTCCTTTCTCCTGAAGACTCAGCCTACCCCTCCCTTTGGCTTCCTTCTTACCAAGTTTAGATGTTGTATTTTCTCTCGAAAATACTGGAGGTATTCACATTTCTACACTCTTCTGGCATCATCTGGAAGAACCCCAACGACCTACTTTTTCTCCTTGTCAGGTGATGCTCATTGCTGGGACCGTTCCCCCCCCCGCCCCCCCCCCCCCCC
>NW_027528880.1:1282313-1287171 GCF_008692635.1 Crocuta crocuta
CCCCCTTCCCCCCGGAGACAGGTGCCACCGGGAAGCTGGACCTGGGTGGACACTCGATGCTTCTGGCCCCACCGTGTCCCTCCAGGGGCCATTCCGCACTGCCTGGGTCCACGCCTCAGAAACTACAGACGTGTGCACTGGGCCTCACAGGCTCTGCCTTCCGTCATTACCACCACCCCTTCCCCAGCCCTTCCTCCACAAAGCAGTGACCTCTCTGAAATGCAAAGTGAGGTCATTTCTGGAACTTTCTTGCTGAGAATCCTTCGGTGGCACCTGAGAAGTGGCTTCCTTTCAAACCCTTTGCCCCAGTCTGCAAAACTATACCTGACCTGCTCCCAGCCCCAGCCTCATTCCTATTCCGGGTCTCAGCCATAGCGGTCTTGTCTTCTCTAGGGACCAAACTCCCTCCGCCCCAGGGTCTCTCCCAGGGTCAGGCCCCTACGGAACAACACTCTACTTCAAGAGCTAATGGCTACCCATCTTCCTGGTCTCAGCTCCTGACCTGTCCTGATCTCCCCCTTCCGGGTTGACGGCCACGGGATGTTTGCTCCTTGAGAAGCACTCCTTTCGGTTAAACCCTTACTTGTGCCCCAGCAAGCACCCTGGGGGCAGGGATGCACCAAGCGCCATGCTCAGCCGCATCCGCAGGTCCTCAAGGAATAGCTACAGAACGAGCTGCTGGGAGTGTGATGGGGAGGGATTAGAAGATGGGGTGCTTCGGGCCCGGATGGGGTGCAGAGACTGACCCGGAGGAAGAAGAGCCTTCATCCGGCCTCCTGGTGCCTCGGGCAGGGGACCAGCCCAGGCCGCAAGGGGACATCTTTAGCTGGGGTAAGGGGAGCCCACCCTAGTATGTGAGCCTCGCCTGAGGGACCCAGAAGATTCCTGACCCACGTAGGTGTGAAAGCACCACTTGGGACTTTCCAGGGGTCTGTGCTTGCTGACAGGAGCCTTTGCGTGGGGGGTGGGGGGGCAGTGCACCAGGGCATTTCCTGCCTAGCCTGGCTCCCCAGGGCCCAGCCCAGCAGCCCTGCTCCTTCCTCCCCCGCCCCAGGGGCTTTCCACAAAGCCTGAGGCCCGCTATTTTTAGCTGAGGGAGAGGGACCAATTCCTGGCCCCACTGGCTTCCCCCCCACGGGAGCCCGGGTGAAACTGGGGCCGGGGTTGGGCCCCAGAGGCCAGGGAGGCAGCCTCTTCCTTCCTTGCCCCCCCCATTAAGTCCCGAAGGCTGGCTTGCACCTGGGCAGCCAAGGTGCCTCGCTCCTGCAGACGGCTGAGGCCTGAGTTCCCAGGCTGGGCTCCCAGCCAGGGCTCCCAGCCCAGTGGGCAGGGGCTCGAGCCCTTGGGCGGGGTTGGCCCAGGGCCTCGGGTGGGCTACTGCCCACTTCCTGGGGCCGGGCCTCATCACTTCAAAGGCCGCTGGCGGCCCTGTGGTCACTCCCTGGCTCCCACGCAGCCGGAGGGGCGGGCCGGCACACGAACCCTGGCGGCTGGGTCCTGCTCTCGGCAGCTTCAAAGCAGCTGGGGTGGGCAGCCCTGTGGTNTTCTTCATCCTTCCCACCCCACTGCCTTCCTGGGTGGGCCCTGTCCCAGAGCAGGGGCCGCCTAGGGGCCGTGATGCCTTCAAGTCTGTATAATGTGTGTGGCGTCCAGGTGGGGTCACTCCGGAGTGCAGACCCCACTAGAGAAACCACAGAAACCAAGGTGGGGGGCACCTGGCTGGGCGAGGCAGCGGCCAGAAGGCTTTCCTGTGTTCCCCCTTGATGTCATCCCTTCTCTCCCCACTTTTCTGCCTGAAGCAGGGACGGCGTGGAGGGGAGGGGACGGAGGCACACAGGACTGCCTGCTGGCCTAGCCCAGCACAGAGGTGGGCTTGACGCTGTGCCAGCTCCCCAGGGGACAGCGGGGCAAGAGGGGTGGGCGAGTGGCAGCCTCAGAGCAACCGCCCAGAGTTCAGCAGACGCTGAGAACAGAGAGTGCCTTGAGCAAAGGGGGTGGGAGGGGAGAGGAAACTTTCAGGGTCCCCTGGGGTCAGCTCCGGGACAGTTGCCGTTTTTAATCTGCGCAAGAGACTTAGAAGGAGCCGAGAGGGCTGTAACCTAGATCCGCTCAGGCAAGCTCCGGAGGTGCTGCCAGTGAGGCCCAAGAGCGGCCCCTCCCCCCAGGCCCCCCAGCCAAGTGCCACAAGGCAGAGGGGGACTCATGGTGGTGTTGCAGGGTCCTGCACCCCTCTGGGCTGGCTTCCCCTCACACCCCGCCTCCAGACAGCTCCACCCCTCTTCCACTGGGGTGCCAAGGTCTCCAAGGGACCAGAGCGAGGCCCCAGGGTGGGGGAGTGGGGTTGGGGGAGGAGGAGGGGGTGCGGGAAGGANCGTGACCTCTCCGATCTAGGGTCATGAAAGTGTCCCACTCACAGCCTGAGTCCTAAGCAGAAGCCAGCTTTCGGCCTGCCCATCCGGGGCAAACGGGAGACCTGCGCCCCTAGAAGGCAGACCGCGGGGCCCCCGGGCAGTGCCCTCGGGTTCCCCGGCTCCTCACTAGGGACCATGACTCTCAGCTGCCAGCAGCCTCACGGACCCTTTCTGCTCCCGCCTCAGGCCGTCTCCGCCAGGGGTGTGAGGAGGCCCCACGCCCCAGCCCCCAGGCCTGCTTTGTCCTGTGTGGGGGTGACCACGGCAGCCTAGGGTTTGGGGAAGAGCTGTGCACTGACGCAAGGACTCTCTGCAGCCCCCTCGGAGCCTGGGGACCCTGGGCGCAATGGGAGGAGGGTGACAGAGCTCTGGGGCTGGACACCCGGTCATTCCTCCACTCTCCAAGGGCCGCTGTGCGTGCTGCCCCTGCGGCGACACAGTCCACCTTCCGCGCGGCCTCACTGCCCTGTGAGAAATGTCGACGGTGCCATGACCTGGAGGAGACAGGAAGAGCACCCTCGGTGTCCTGTGGGGACTGGGTCCCTGGTGGGGTCAGAGTGGCCACAGAGGCTCGTGCTCGGAGACGCGGGCTCTGATTCAGCGGCGAGGGGTGAGCGGAGCGGGTGACCCTCTCGGACCCTCTGGGCTGTGCCCTTTTCCTGCCCCACTGCGGTTTTCAGGGTCGCATGCTGGCGAGGCAGAATGTGACTGAAAGCCCGAGACTCAACTCAGGCAGAGGGTCCCCCATCTTTTCTATTCACCCCCATCCCGCTTAATCTCCAGGGCTGGCTGTGTGAGATCCAGGCCGTAGTTTCTATCTGGCCACTTGGGAGGCTATGGGCACCCCGGGGTCTCCAGAGGCACAGACTGGCTTCTGGTGCCCATCTGGTCGGCAGGTCCCGATCGACCAACGTTCATGAGTTTTATACACGTGGGACGAGAAATACCGAGAGCACAAAGCTGACCCGGATTGCTGTGGAGACAAACTCGCTCACAAGACTCTCAGGCTTGTACAAGCTTTCAGAAGAACAATCTGACCGCCTCTCCCTTCCATTCAGGCAGGCATCTTAGGAATCACGGTGCAGGGAAAGCATCTGGAGGCAAGGATCCTTTGACAAACGTGCTATGGTGGCCACTGCTGCAGAGCAGAAAGACCTGGAAACCCACACATCCACCAGCTGAGGGGACACCCTGGGACACTGGTGTCAGGCCACCCGCAGGAGCGCGCCCCCGACCAGCTACTGGCGTGCGGTGATGCTCAGGGGAGAGGCGAGCTGCCCCGCAATTCGTGTACCACATCCATTTCTCTAAAAGCAAATGATACTATTTCCACCCGAGTCTTGACCATGTGTTGCATGTTGTTTGTGCGCAAATAGAGAAAGATGTGCAAGACACACCCAGGTCAGCACCCTCTGGATGGCAAGAAGGTGCAGAGAAGGGACAGTTAACTCTTTTCCGTCCTGTCTCACAGGTTGCAGGGAGCCTGTTTTACATTTGGACGCAAGTGGTGGCTGGTGCGGGCATCACACTGGTGGAAAGGATGAGGCCCTGCTCTGAGGGACTCCCAGCCAGGAGTGACACTAGGCCCCAAGCATACAGTGACCCTTTCAAGTTCATGTATGGGGCCCCAGAGACCAACCCAGGAGCAGGGCCATGGCCGGCACAAGCCAGGAGGCACTGTCCACGCGCTGCAATCTGTGGAAATGCGGCAGGCTGTGCAACTCCCAGGGGGCTGAGCTCCAGGGAACTTGGCCCATCAGACCTGCTGGGCTCTTGACCCCAACCCAGACTTTACCCTGACAGTGGGGGGTACGGTGTGTGTTTGGGGAGGAGACTGAGAGACTGGCCCTGCAGGGAGGCAGGAAGGAGAGGGCGTGGGTGTGCACTGCTCCCCATCAACCCCACCACCCTTGAGGGCTCTGGGTAATTCTCTGTGATTCCAGATGTTCAGCAGCTGTCTTGGCCATTTCCGCCCCTTCTTTGACCCTGCATCCGCCAGGAAGCGTCCCCTCCTGTCCTCAGGCTCTGAACCACCCCCCACCTTCCCTGCACCCCATTTCCTGAGCAGAGGCGTTTGTGCAGACTCAGCTCCCTATCCCGCCAGGGTGGCTTCAGTTTTCCCAAGGCCCGGGCTCTGCTCCCGGAGCCCTGGGCTGCTGTGGTCGGCTCACGGCTGCCGACTGGCTGGACACCCTCTGCCAGGGGCTCTGATCCCAGCCCCCACCCCTGCAGCCTCTGGGACTGTTTTTTTCTCTCTCCCTCCATTCTTTCTCCAAGGTTGGCTCTGTCTGCTCCTGCAGCATAAATCAGGGCCTCCAGGGAGGCTGAGCAGAACTGTCCGGGAGGGAGCACTGCCTCAGTGGGGGAGGGTGGAAAGCTCTGTGGGGTGAAGGCCAGAGGTCAAGGAGCCGGGGGCGGGCTCGGTGGGGGCGGGGTGGATGGGCAGA